>NC_043700.1:63354960-63363556 GCF_006229205.1 Suricata suricatta
AAAAAAATAAAAAATAAATAAATAAAAAGAATTTGGTTCTTTCTCAACAAGCAACACTGCCTCTCAAAAAGAATTCTGCTACACTTCCTAAAAGAGATTAAAATCCAAAATAAAATTATCTTGGCCTTTGGAGATAACGTTCAAATTCCAAAATTCTTAAGTTACATCAAAATCCAAGAATCATCCTTTCCAAACTCATTTTCTGGTCAGCCTGGAGGTGACAGAAAAGGACATTGTGAACCTTTAATCTTATACCAGTTGATTGGTCAAATGTGAGTATCTCATTTATTTATTATTTAAAAAAACACTTTAACATTTATTTATTTTTATGAGAAACAGATACAGAGCATGAGGGGGGCGGGCAGAGAGAGAGAGGGAGAGAGACACAGATTCTGAAGCAGGCTCCAGGCTCTGAGCTGTCAGTTCTGAGCTGATGCAGCACTCAAACTCATGAACCATGAGATCATGACCTGAGCCAAAGTCAGACACTTAAGCAACTGGGCCACCCAGGTGCCCCTCAAGTGTCTCATTTATTATTTCCAAATAAGAGAAGGAAAAATCACCATTATCTTCTCCCACTCAATACCATTAAGATTTAGAAAAGTAGCCTGCAACCCAGTCGTAAGGCCCTATCTTAGTTATCTTAGGTAAAATAATGTTTCCAGAACTGTTATACATATTAGAGACCAAGGCAGAAATTTAGTGGTAAAGAGAGAATTAACTTTGTCAGGATCTCGAGCATGGTTATCAATGGATAAAAGTTTTAGAAATATAAAACCTCTAAATTTATACTTATTTTGATACATGTCTCATTACCATGCTGGTTTGGTACTAGGTGTGTGCAATATCTGTGGATTGATTCCACCTGTGCAGATGAATCATAGCTGCCTTTTTTTTTTTTTTGCAAAGTTTAGAAATTTGTCAAACTGATCTCCAGAGTGGCTGCACTAGTTTGCTGCAGAGGGCCCCCCTTTCTCTGCATGCTCACCAACACCTGTTGTTTCTTGTGTTGTTAATTTTAGCCATTCTAACAAATGCATGGTGGTATCTCATCATGGTTTTGATTTATATTTCTATGATGATAAGTGATGTTGAGCATTTTTCACGTGTCTGTTAGCCACCTGGGTGCCTTCTTTGGAAAACTGTCTATCAGGTCTTCTGCACATTGCTTGACTGGATTATTTGTTTTTTGGATGTTGAATTTGATAAGTTCAGTATAAATATTGGATACTAACCATTAATCAGATTTTTTTGCAAATGTCTTCTCCCATTCTGTAGGCTGCCTTTTACTTTTATTGTTTTCTTTGCTGTGTAGAAGTTTTTTTTATCTTGATGAAGTCCCAATAGTTCATTTTTGCTTTTGTTTGCCTTGCCTCTGGTGACATGTCTTGTAAGAAGTTGCTCTGGCCAATGTGCAAGAGGTTGGTGCCTGTCTTCTCTTCTAGGATTTTATTGTTTTCATATCTTCCATTTAGGCCTTTTATCTATGTTGAATTTTTTGTGTGTGCATGAGGTAAGAGATTGGTCCAGCTTTGTTGTTCTGCGTGTTGCTGTGCCAGGAGCCAAAGAAGGAGTTAAAGAACTCTGGTGGAAAAGTTAAAACAGTATTAACTAACTCTGGTGGAATGTTACAGCTAAATAAGCAGCAAGCAGGTCATAAATAGCTGTTAGTTCCTGAAGAGTCGTAAATACCTGTTGGTCCCAGGAACTAAGATTACCATCTGTCAACATTTGTTAACAGGTCCCTGGTACCGTGTGCCTTCCCCCACATTCTTTCCCCCTTCCCCACATTTTTCTTTCCCCCTGGTTGTGTATATAAACAACCCCCTTTTGAATAAACGTTGGAGCTTGATCAGATCTCCGTCTTGCTCTCATTCTTTGTGTCTCTTGTCCCATCCATTCACCCGTTCCCTCCTCCAAGGTTCCCTGTTGAAGGACCCCCCGGGCCGGGGCATTGCAGTCCTGTTTTCTCAATACCAATTGTTGAAGAGATTGTCTTTTTTCCATTGGATATTCTTTCCTCCTTTGTCAAAGATGAGTTGACCTTATAGCTGTGGGTCCATTTTCGGGTTTTCTATTCTGTTCCATTGATCTATTCTGACTGCTTTTGTGCCACTACTACACTGTCTTGATGACTACAGCTTTGTATCTGGAGCTTAAAATCTGGAATCGTGATGCCTCCAGTTTTGTTTTTCTTTTCCAGGATTGCTTTAGTTCTTTAGGGTCTTTTGTGAATTTTAGGATTGTTTGTTCTAGCTCTGTGAAAAATGCTGGTAGTATTTTGATGGGAATTGCATTAAATGTGTAGATTGCTTTGGTAGTATAGACAATTCTGAATTTTCTAATTGCTGTCAATCCCTTGCAGTACATTTCCTTTCAGACATCATAGTTTTCATCTTTCTCTTTTTTAAGAGTTTTTTTAAGTTTATTTATTTATTTATTTATTTATTTATTTATTTATTTATTTAGAGCACACGCAAGCAGGGAAGGGAGAGAGAGGGAGAGAAAGAGAATCCCAAGCAGGCTCAAGTTGTCAGTTCAGACCCTGTTGCAGGATTCAACGCCTTGCACGAATGATGAGATCATGACCTGACTCAAAATCAAGATCTGGACGCTTAACTGATTGAGCCACCCAGACATCTCTATAGTTTTCATATTTTAAAGACATAGGGTCCTTTCTGTATTTTCCATTATCATTTTCTTTTTTAAGTATATTTTAACTTTCATCTCAGTTAGTTAGCATATAGTTAGCATATAGTTAAAAATTTAGTTACCATATAGTATGCTATATGTTATACAGTTAGTATATAGTATATATACTATAGTATAGAGTATGTATAGTTAATATATAGTATACAGTATAGATGTTCCTCAAAAAGTTAAAAATCGAACTACCCTATGACAGCAACGCACTACTGGATATTTACTTGAAGGATACAAAACTACTTATCCGAAGAGGCACTTGCATTCTGATGTTTATAGCAGCATTATCAACAATAGTAGAACTATGGAGAGAGCCCAAATGTCCTTTGACTGATGAATGGATAAAGAAGATGTGGTGCATATGTACAATAAAATATTACTTGGCCATCAAAAAGAATAAAATTTTGTCATTTGCAACAGTGTGGATGGGACTAGAGTATATTATGCTAAGTGAAGGATGTTAGTCAAAGAAAAAAACAATATATGATTTCACTCATATGTGGAATTTAAGAAACAAAACAGATGAACACATGGAGGGGGAAGAGAAAGAGGGAGACAGATTATGAGACTCTTAAAAATAGAGAACAGAGGGTTGAGGGAGAGAGGTGGGTTGGGAATGGGCTCAAGTGGTGGTGGGCATTAAGGAGGGCACTTCTTATGATGAGCACTGGGTATTGTATGTAAGTGATGAATCACTGAATTCTACTCCTGAAATTAGTATTGCACTGTATGTTAACTAACTAGAATTTAAATAAAATTTTGAAAAAAAATTGTCATGTTGACAAAGCCCCAGTTAACAGATATAATTCCAGGTGCCTGTAATTTATATATAGTATATTCAGAACATCTTGATTTATGGGTCTTCTGAGTCCAGTGTTTCTGGAACTTTATACATACTGCACTGAGGATGGGCTCAATTTCACATATTAGCCTCCACAGTCTTATGAGTAAGCATTTTACTTTTTAACTTGAGGCACACTGGATGTTTCCTCCATCATTTGCTATGCAATTATTTAGACTTCTGAAACTCATTTCCAATAGAGAATTTTACCCTAGTCCTCAGCTTTGATCAACTGAGGGATGTTTCCTAACAAACTTCCTAATTAAATTTACTTTCATAGCTTCTATCGAATACAAACCACCATCCACATCACTGCCACGTACATTTCAAAACTCTGTGATCCCACCAGGTTTTAATGTTGCAGCATCACTTTCATATATGTCAGATTCTACACTACGTGACACGCCTTGTGCAATGACAACCAGTGCCTTATTGAATAACTCAGCTAAATTAGGTTTATTCCATGTGTAAGCCCATTTTTTTCCTTCTGTAAGGATGTAGGACTAATATAGTTTCCTATAATGGAATACAACCTTCATTTTGCTTTTCATTTTTTTTCCTGAGGGGGACAAGTATTTGCATATCTAATATGCTCTCAATTATTTTTTTATTTTTTGGATCTCTAGATTTTATTTTTCTAATTAATTAATATTGAGTGAGGAGAGTGAGAGAGATAGAGAGAGAGAGGCAGGCCACAAGTGGGGGAGGGGCAGAGAGAATTTGGGAGAGAATCCTAAGCAGGTTCTACATTGTCAGCATAGAGCTCAATGAGAGGCTAGATCCCACGAACTGTGATATCATTACCTGAGCTGATTTTAAAAAATCTGACACTTAACTTACTGAGACACTCAGATGCCCCTATTTATTTATTTTGATAGAGAGCATGTAGTTGAGGGAGGCGCAGAGGCAGAGGGAGGGAAGAATTTCAAGCAGGCACTACCCTCTGTGCAGAGTCCAAGGCAGGGCTCAATCTCATGGACCTGAGACCATGACCTAAGCTGAAATCAGGAGTCTGAGACTTAACCAACTGAGCTCCCCAGGTATCCCTTGTTGGGTCTCTTTCATAAAATACTCACTTTAACCATCATAAGTTGAATGACTCCAAAAGAGATATGCCCCCAACAGGCTCCCTATTGAGCCCTCATGAAGATGCCACCTGTCTATTGTGCTGATTTTATTTCAGTCTCATCTACCTTCCCATGGGTCCTAGTTCTACAGATTTCTGGGAACTTGTCTTTCCACTCAGTCTACAATTCTATTCCCACTTACGATAGCTGTATAATCTTGAAAAGCATAGAGAAATGCAATTTCTTTCTAGTGTTTTTACACACTATTTATTTATTTAATAAAACTGTCACAAATTTTAAGGGGTGTTTCCCCAGTTACTGTTACTATGGATTCTCTACGTTTAGCTACAAAATATTGTCTCGCAATGTTTTTCTGGTTCCTGAATATCAACTTTTACCTCTGGGCTCTTGGCTTTGGCTCTGGGCAACAGATATTTTTCATGCTGCACTTTGAAATCAGTGCCTTATGCTTAAAATATTGGCAAGCCTATCAAGGCCTAAAACATGACTAAGTCTTTATATTCTACACAGTTAAATTTTTCCCAAATCATTGTCCTAAGGAAAAGTGTACCCAACACCCTACCCTGCTGGCATTGGGCAGACCCATACCTTGTAAACACCCCATGCTATTGCTTGGAGGTCTTCTTGCCAGGTACCACATAGGGCAACTTAGTTGTGAAGCTTAGAAAAATTGGACCCCTTTGGAGTATTTCTTAAATCACCCTCTTCTTGATTACTAGGCACATTTTCTCTTCCTAAAGCCACCCATTTGCTTAGTCAATATAATTTCTCCTCTCTTCTAACCCAGAGTTGTGAGAAGCCCAGGATACATCTCTAAAGCTTTCATCTTCTATATGTAACCCCCCAAGGTGCAGTTACTACAAAGTCTAAAGACTCACATCCAGGCCACAACCCGACAGAACAAGTGCAGAACTGAAAATCTCATCCAGCCTGCAGACTCTTATAAAACAGCAACAGCCTACAGTTAAATAAGTGCAAAGCCCAAGTATTGAATTCTGGCTCCCTAAAATCTTCTCTTCTCTTTATGTGTATTTGCCCTCCCCAATTCCATTCTTGATTTTATATCTTATTTTTTCAAAAACACAGTTAAGTAACACTGAGTAAGACCCCAATAAACGGTTCCCCTTTCTTCTTACTTTGTTTTGAATAACTTGAGAAATGAAACAAAGAGTAAGATGAAGGCCAAAATTTATTTTCTTATTTATTTTATTAAAATATAGATGTATTTATTATTGACAGAAGCTTATTTATTACTTACCAATAAAAGTGGAAGTATGGAGCTGATCTCTTTTTCTCCTTTCCAAATTCACCAGATGCTTAACATCCCTCTGAGAGGAACAAGGAAAGGGATGAGGAATTTCTGGAATTTATTTAGGAACATTCAGACAGTAGATTTCTTTCTCACAATTTAGTTCCTCTTTTCTATTTAGTTTTCAATACATAAAAAGCAAGCATTTGAGTTGTTTACTTATAAAGGATAATAGGAGGTTTTTAGTTCCAAAATCCTCGCACATAAATCTAAGAAAAATATTATATTGCCTTCACACTCTCATTACACTTGACTATGCATAGAACTCTTGACACATATCCTGTTTTTTAAACATAACTTTCATTGATAAATTTCTTTTAGTTATATTTTTATTTTATCCTATATTCATGTGAGTTCTTTCTTTAACAGTTTACAACTCAAACATGTTACTGGAATATATTTATTAATGCTTCTCACATGTTTTCCTAACATACTTCAAAATCTCAAATTTCAGACAAAAAATGGCTTTTTTACCCAGAATTTTTGAGTAAATGTTCTTTAATTATTTTCATCCTTTCTGTATATATATATATATATATATATATATATATATATATATATATATATAGTCTATGAGTCCTATCATAAGTAAATCAGATCAATGGAATATGGTCTTTTATAATAAATTCAGCCTCAGATTTCTTTAAGAATTTTATGAATTCATCTTAACGAGAGCATGTTAGGCACACTTTGCCTCAGGACATTTATAGAGGCTGTTGCTTCTGCCTGAGATGCTCAGATAACCATTGGGATCAATCTCTTTTCTCTGAACAAAGCCTTCAAGATCTTCTTACATGAATACAACCTCTGTTCTCTCTGGAATTTCAGACCTCCTTACTCAGCTTTTATTGTTTTAAATAACATTAATTTATTATGTAGTTGATTTGCTATATCTAATGTCTATTTTGTTTCTTCTTTTTTAATGCCATAAGGCAGATATCATTTCTTTCTTTGACTTAATTCAAATGTCATATCTATGTCTTGACCAAAGACGTGCTGAAAAAAATTAAATGAATGACTTTTTATTAATGTCTATATTATTTTCCATACATTTTGGTTATTAATATAGATATCAGTAAATTTAATCAAAATTGATGCATTGACAAAATATGATTTTCCATCATTGCTCAAGATGACACATGATATCTATATTTTTGGTTAAGTGTTGAAAAATTTCCCTTCAGAGCACCTGGGTGGCTCAGTCGGTTAAGCATCTGGCTTCGGCTTAGGTCAGATCTCACATTCGTGGGTTCGAGCCCCACATCGGGCTCTGTGCTGACAGCTAGCTCAGAGCCTGGAGCCTGCTTCCGGTTCTGTGTCTCCTTCTCTCTCTCTGCCCCTCCCCTCTCATGCTCTGTCTCTGTCTGTATCAAAAATAAATAAAACATTAAAACTCAAAAAAAAGAAAAGAAAAAATTCCCTTCAAACAGCTTATACTGCTTTATACTTCCTCTAATACGTGTCTTTTATTCAATTTTTCTCATTCATGGTGATCATTATATTTTTATATCTATAATGTGACAGGCAAAACATTTTCATTTGTTAATTAATTTTTTCAACTTTCTTCTAGTTTTTCAATTTTGATTGAGCATCCTACTATGTGCCAAGTTGTGTCCCATGTGCTAGAGAATAATATTCAACTTGCCAAATAATATCTTCACACTCATGAATCTTTGTAGTGCACAAGGTTAAGAAAAATTAATCAGTACAATGTCTGAGCTGAGTAGAAATATATCAAGATAATGGCTATGGTGGCAGTGATTGGGGAGCTATTTTGCTGACATGAACAGAAAAATATTTAAACAAATAAGTTGAAAGCAGAGTGACAAAAAAGGGCCACCTTTGCAAAGATGGACAGAAATGGCAGAGAAAAGCACTCTAGTGTGGGAGCAATTAATACCAAGGCAATGGGAAATTTTTGCATGTTTGAGAAACTTAAATAACATAAGAAAATCAAATAATAGCCAGCCAATGGGCTAGGGAGAGTTTAGAGAGGGAATAAAATATGAGATCTGAAATTCATATAATTGTTGAAGAGTAGGGGATGATTCAGCAAAAGTAAAGAAACAGATAATGTTTTAGGTAGCTTTTTCATTTGCTGAATACCTAAGCATGACTAATGTAAGTATTCAAATACATTTAAGTATTTTGAACCATTTATCCAGAACCAAGTTCAGCAAATAAATAATGCTGTCAATTTTGAATTAGTTCTACTACTTTATTCAGGCTTTTGAATGATCAAAACATTCACATTCAGTATCAGTAGACTTTAGTGGATTATTTCACTTTATTTATTGTAAGTTGGAGGTATGTACACATTCCAGTAAAATGGGCCTCTTCTAAATGATACTTATTGTTTACCCCACTTTGAATAATCTTAAATTATTGATCTATTCAGATAGGGGATTTAAAAGGAAACATATATAGACTTTAATATGTACTGTATTTCTCAAAATTTAACATGCTTCTATATGAAAAGAAAACTCCTTTATTTTTACATTCAAAAAATGAAGTTTATTTATTTTGAGATAAAGAGAAAGAGAGAGAATACTCATGGAGGGACAGTGGGAGAGGAGAGAGAGAATCTCAAGCAGGCTCCATGCTGACAGTAGAGAGCCTGAAAGGGGGCTCAAAATCACGAGCTGAGAGAGATCA
>NC_043700.1:63363656-63376525 GCF_006229205.1 Suricata suricatta
TTTAGCTATTCAGAGTCAAAGAAGCTGTTTAATTAAATTTTTAAATGAAAATGTGAACAGTATTTGATTTTCTATATTTTCAGATATTCTTTTCATTTACTTTCATTTTTATGATGTTACAAACTACCGCGACTTTCTTAATTTCTTAAAAAATTATTATTTTCTTTATTTGAAAATTATTCTTTAAAAGACAATTACACAATGACATTATTTTTATAATAGTTACTTTCAGGTGAAGGCAATTGTAAATTAAAAAGATTATAGTGGCATTATAAATTATTAAGTTTAGAAATTATTTTCCTTTCCTTAAAATTTCACGTTTCAAATAATACCTGTTAAAGGTTTTCAAAACACAATTACATTATGACTTTTCAGACAATACCCCAACACCAATATCCTAATGCAGATAAACTCTTCAGTATGTGCAGTAAAATTAGTGGTATGGATTAAATAGTGCCACAATTTCTTGGTTTCAAAATCCGGGTGTATATGATTTGACTTATGTGCATGCTCAAAAAAAATCTATGTATTTTATTTTGCAACGTATGTTCCAAGGAAGCAAGAATTCATAATTTATATCAAAGGCAAGTAAATGCCTTTAAACTCATACAGCAGCACTCTTAGTTATATAGTTTACTGTGTGTTGACTATAAGACCACTTAGGACTTCAAAGCTGAAATGTCTTATGCCCAAGTTCTAACTTTATGAAGACTAAAACGTAAGAAATGGTCCTTCACTTCAGGTTTTAAAAATGACAGTCCAAAGATAAAAGCGAGTGATTGCAGTGATGTGGAAGAAGTATGTGCTTATAGAAAATTTATGGTGTGCACTACAAATGGCTATGATAGAAACTTCTCAATTTAAACCACTGTGTAGTTCCAGCTCAGATGATATGGTTTTAGGACTTTTGTCTTTTATGAAATACAGAAAGAGAAGTCTAAAAGTGCTTTCCATTTCTTTCATACAAACACCTTTTTATTTGTTAAGAATTACACTAAATAATAGTTCCTTTATTAAATGTAATTTATTCAATTCTACTCTCATACCATCTCTTTCATTCCTCTTCAATAAAAAAATATAAACATTTCCATATAGGTCATTTTATTGGAGGAAATATTTAACATAGTTATTCTTGACATTCTACTAGACATTGAAACAGATGAACACAAAAACTTTAAACTTATGCTGTAATGTGAGCTTAGTGAGCAATACAGCTTCTGAGAATTCTCTAATTTTAAATCCAGGTGCAAGCACAAATGTTCAAGGAGTAAGTGGGAACAAAAAATCTTTGGAAAGCTAGGGATGAAAGTAATAACTAATATTTATTGAGTGCCTTTATATGTCAGCTACCCATCTAGATGGATATGTACTTACATGTATAGCTACTTAGTATTCGATTAAGCTCTCAGAAGGATGCAATTTCTAACTTTTCTTCTTTCACAATTGCCTTTTCATTATGGGTAAGAGAATTCAAATATTGGTAATCTACCTGGTTGCTAAGGCTGCTAATTGTGGCTATATATAATAAGGAATTTAGCATAAACACTAGATGGATTTGAGGTTTTACTAGACCAAGCATGAAGTTTGTCATGGTGGCATCTTAAACGTCTGGGGGGAAAAAAAGTATTTGATTAAATATCAGAGTTAGCCAACTTTTTAATAAAGGACCAGAGAATAAGTATTTTAAACTGTGTAGCCCACAAATGATCTATGTAACGTATCTGGAAGTAGTAGAGTCTTCCACTGGCCAAATATGGGGCAGTTGAGTATAATAGATTTATTCTGCTCAATACAGTTGATTCAAGCAGGAAGAAATAATAAATGTTAAAATTAGTGAGTCCCAGTTTAGTGGGAAATGGGCTATTTACATCGTCTCAACATATCTCCTATAAAATAATTATTAATTACAGAGGGGAAATGGGTAATTTTATAGTAGAGAAAATTGGCAGCCACTACCTTAGTCTGGCTAACAAAGATTACATAATCAGTAATTGGACACATAGAACTTGCAGAATACCTGATAAAATGCAACTAGAAAACAATAAATAAACTAGGGTCATTTCTGTGATATATCTGCCAAAATTAATAACCTAGATTTATTCATGAGGAAACATTAGACAAATCCACACTGATAAACACTCTATAATAATTTTTGCAATGTTTCTGTAAGCGTGAAGTCATTGAAATAAACAAACAAATAAATAATAAATTCCTGAAACTCATGTTAGAACAATTAAATTAGCATCTCTGGAAATGTTACCCAAAATGATGCATTTAAAATTTCCTCGGACTGCCTGGGTGGCTCAGTCAGTTAAGCATCTGACTTCAGCTCAGGTCATAATCTCATAGTTTGTGGGTTCGAGCCCCAAGTCAGGCTCTATACTGACAGCCCAGAGCCTGGAGCCTGCTTCTGATTCTGTGTCTCCCTCTCTCTCTATCACTTGCCTGCTCACACTCTTTCTGTCTCTCTGTCTCAAAAATAAACATTAAAATAATAAAATAAAATAAAAATAAAATAAAATAAATAACATAAAGTAAAATTTCCTCTTGGTGGGGTGTACAGCTGGCTCAGTGGGAAGAGCATGTAACTTGATCTTGGGGTCATGAGTTGGGTGTAGAAATTATTAAAAAATTAATTAATTAATTAAACTTAAAGAAATCTCCTCTAATTGATGCTAATTTTCAGCAAGCTTTGATAAGTACAGATCTACATGAGGTAGAGAATAGTAAATAGCAGATTTAAGTGTCATGTTATGGACTGCATCACCAATAAAAAAAAATCAGTAAGTTAACAATATCCAGCACAAAACCTATTATGTTAAATGCAGAGTTCATAAATTATAGCTATTTCAGGTATCATACAAAACTAAAACCATGCTTTCTTTCTCAGTCAAGTGTCCTGAGACTTCATTACTATTTCCCAGAAAAATATTTCTGGACTATTCCCAGAAAAACTGCTGATAGATATTTAAGATATTTATTTTTTACTTGGCTCCCTTGGCACATGGGACAGTCCATGTTTAGTTAACTCTCTTGTAACAAATAGGAGGAAAGTTTATTATTATTGTTATATGTTTACAAGAAGGATAGTCAAAAGTTTGCAATTCATGTAGAAACAGCTTCTGAAGTTCATTGAAAACCATTATTTGGGTATTAAAGTTTGAGAAACTTTCAGATTCCTATAATACTATCCCAATAATCAAAAACTTAGTCTTACCCCAAATAGTGCCCTAATATTCACATGAGTGAGCAACAGAGATTATGAATTCTACTGACATTCACATCAGTAGAATCAAATTTGTAGTTTTGTGTTCAGTACTCAAGCATGAATCTGCATACAGAAAATGTAATCAGGACCATCATGGAATATTTGGGAGTTCAGGTTGTGCACCCAAAAACAAACCCCTGAATATAGTATTCAGATAGAAGATTTTGTTTTGAAGATGCTATTGGTAGACATAGAATACAGAGTTAGGTTTCATGTGCACTGGCCCTGCATCCTCTATTATCCAAAGGCTTACATTTCCATTTCCTCTTATTTTCTCACGTTCTCATTGAGCCTGGCTCCTCAGTCCCATTACAGATTAACATGGTCAACAGGGCACAATCCACTTGAACTCCTAGCTCCAGTAGTACAAAATCTAACTGTATTCTTTATCATTCATTACAAACTCAAGGGAATCTGATTCTATCAATTATCTAATCTTGAGTTGAGTGGACCAACTAATTTGATCCAATTATTTATAGTCCATGCTTGAGATTATACAGATCAAATTAGAAATGACAAATAAAGCATTTGAGTTTGTCACTTTCCTGTTAAATTATGACAAACTATCAGATGCAGCCACTTCAAATGATCTTAGTTGTGTATTTCATTTTACTTTTACCCACTTTCCCAAAACACTGGTCCCCTGTTTCCATGTGTTCATAAGTGGTAACTAATTTTTATTTCACCACTGCTCTCTGTAGGTCCCATCTTGGAATTTGAATGCCTCTTTCCCCTTTTTGACTGGGTAACTACTTCCCAATTCTATTTATCTCTGCAAGCCACAGTCTGCAAGCCATTTTAAGTAGCAATTTTTTTTATCAGATAATATTTTTAGTTAAAAAACAGCAAAAACAAACCCTAATATTGTTAGCAAAAATAAAATTTATTATAAGAATATTAGGAGCATCTACAAATAAAATGATGACAAGATTGGGATTGGAGTAAAGTAGAAGGAGTTCTGGGGTGCTACCCAACTTCAACTCTAAGAATAGTCTTGACAGCAGAACCAGTGAAGCACTTCTGTTGAGATGAGTGAATAACTACTCTCTCTGGTCTTGAACCATTTGCTTCAGGTTCCAAGTCTGAGGATAGGTCATTGGACTACTAGAGTTTAAAATATGTTCTGTGATGGATTTGCAAATATTGAACCAGCCCTGTAACCCAGGAATGAATCCTACTTGATCATGATGGATATTTTTTTAAATATGGTGTTGAATTCGATTTGCCAGTATCTTGTTGAGTATTTTTGCATCTGTATTCATTAAGGATATTGGTCTGTAGTTCTCTGTTTTTGCTGGGTCTCTGCCGGGTGGGGTATCAAAGTGATGCTGGCTTCATAGAATGAGTTTGGCAATTTTCTTCTATTTTTATATTTTGAAATAGTTTGAGAAGAATGGGTATTAGTTCTGCTTTGAATGTCTGGTAAAATTCCCCTGGGAAGCCATCTGGCCCTGGGCTCTTATTCGTTGGGATATTTTTAATAACAGATTTGATTTCTTCACTGGTTATTGGTCTATTCATGCTTTCTATCTCTTCTTGTTTGAATTTTGACAGTGCATGTGCATTAGGAAGTTGTCCATTTCTTCTAGGTTGTCCAGTTTGTTGGCATATAATTTTTCATAGTAATCTCTGATGATTGCTTGTATTTCTAAGGGATTGGTTTTAATAGATCCTCTTTCATTCATGACTTTGTCTATCTGGGTGCTCTCTCTTTTCTTTCTGAGGAGCCTGACCAGAGGTTTATCAATTTTGTTTATTTTTTCAAAGAACCAACTCTTGGTTTCATTGATCCACTCAACTTTTCTTTTGGATTCTATATTGTTTATTTCTGCCCTGATCTTTATTATTTCTTTTTGTCTGCTGGGTTTGGGGTGCTCTTGCTGCTCCCTTTCTAGTTCGAGTAGGTGCTCTGTTATACTCTGAATTTGTGCTTTTTCTAGTTTGTTGAAACACTCCTGGAATGTGAAAAGATAGTTGCAAATGACATATTAGATAAAGGGCTAGTATCCAAAATCAACAAGGAACTCACCAAACTCCACACCCAAAAAACCAAATAACCCAGTGAAGAAATGGGCAGACACATAAACAGACACTTCTCCAGAGAGGACATCAAGATGGCCTACAGGCACATGAAACGATGCTCAGCATCACTCATCATCAGGGAAACACAAATCAAAACCACACTGAGATACTACCTCATGCCTTTCAGAGTGGCTAAAATGAACAAAGCAAGAGACTATAGATGCTGGCGAGGGTGTGGAGAGACGGTCACCCTCCTACACTGTTGGTGGGAATGTAAACTGGTGCAGCCGCTCTGGAAAACAGTCTGGAGGTCCCTCAAAAAACTATCTATAGAACTCCCTTATGACCCAGCAATAGGCCTGCTAGGGATTTACCCAAGAGATACAGAAGTGCTGATGCATAGGAGCACATGTACCCCAATGTTCATAGCAGCACTGTCAACAATAGCCAAAACATGGAAAGAGTCTAAATGCCCATCACCTGATGAATGGATCAAGAAGATGTCGTATATATTCACGATGGAGTACTACATGGCAATGAGAGGGAATGACATATGGCCTTTTGTAGGAAAGTGGATGGACCTTGAGGGTGTCATGCTAAGCGAAATAAGTCAGGCAGAGAAAGACAGATACCATATGTTTGCACTCATAGGTCTAAGAAGAGAACAGGAGAAACCTAATGGGAAGACTAGGGGGAGGGGAAGAGGGAAAGAGAGTTGGGGAGAGAGAGGGACGCAAAACTTGAGAGACTATTGAATACTGAAAACGAACTGAGGGCTGAAGGGGAATGGGGAGGGGGGAAAAGAGGTGGTGGTGATAGAGGAGGACACTTGTGGGGAAGAGCACTTTATAGTATCATACACACACACACACACACACAAATAAACAATGGGATAGTTTTAGAAAAAAAGAAATGCTAAGGATAGAGGAAAAGAGAAACACTAAAGTAGTCCTTGAAAATGTTAAGAGATGTAATAAGGATGATATGATTACCTTGAAAATAATTCAAAATACGGACTCCAAGGATTGCTACAAGCAAAGATAATTTTAGGTAAGTAGAAGTCAAAAGAGTTGCTTTTTCTCTAGTATTGTTTTCAAATATAACTTATTTAAAGTACATACTTGTCTAAGGCTTTTCCTCTTTTTTTTTTAACTATCGCTACATTCTTTTTTAAATTTTATTTATGTCACAGGAGTTTAAAAACAAGATTACATTTATAATCACCCACAAGCCTGAAAACAATATACTTAGACTTATGGATACAGAAATAACATATAATTTAAGAAAGTTTATGTGTTCCCTCAGAGCACACTAATTAAAATTTAAGAGGTCTGTGAGTCTTATATTAAGAAACACTTTCTAACAGATGACCCACAGATATACTGCAATTCTAAGGTAACTTCCCAGTAATAATATTATTGCTTCTGGAGTTTTCAGCTTCATAAATATTTATCTTAATTGTTATTTGTAAATATTATGTATGGAGTGTCAAAGTTATTTTATGATTTAAAAACTAAAACATACTTATTAGAGAACAATTATCACATCTTAAAGGCTTTAAGGAAAAATAAGTTATAATCTTATTACCCAGAGCTAATAAATATTAAATTGTTAACATCATGATGTACTGTTTGCATTCCACTTACATTTTTCCATCTGTAATTTAATATTTAATTCCTTGCATAATGCTTTCATTTTAATATTTTGTCAGAAAATTTACCCTTATGATTAAAACGTATTTACCAAATTCAATTATCCATTCGCTAGAAACAGTAAGCCATCAGGAGCACCTGGTTGACTCATTCAGTTAAGAACATGATTCTTGGTTTCAGCATTTTTTTTAGTTTGAGCCCTACATTGGGCTCCAAGCTGACCGTGAAAAGCCTGCTTGGGGTTTTTTGTTTCCCTTTCTCTCTGTCCCTCCCCCACTTGCGTTGTCTCTGCTTCTATTGAAATAAATAAATAAACTAAAAAAAAAAAAAAAGAAACAGCCATCAGCAGAATTTATTTCCAGACTGATAGACATGAAGGTATCCTGTTATTATTAGGGAGCAAAGTGACTGTGAAACAGAAAGGACAGGATTTTAGTCACTTGGAATCAACTCTATACTTTTGTAGGGAATTGTTTTGTTTAAACCTCTGATGGTTGAAATATTTTCATTAGTGACTATGTTCAAGTATAACTTTGTATAGGAAGTCAAGTTACTCTCAGACAAAGGATACATGAATGGTATCAGAAGTAAAGTAAAGTAAGGCACTTTTCAGTTTCTTGGGAGACGATGCCATTGTACTTATTATTTAGAGAATGGATCCAGCCAATGAGTAGTTGTATCTTCTCTCAAAGGTTCACTGTGAAATATCTACTCCTTTCCATCTTCTCCTTGATTCTCAAATAAATGAAAATGACAGGAAAACTTAAACATTGTGAAAACCTGTATTAAATAAACAATCTTTTTCTAGACAGAAGAGTTAACAACTTGATTTTAGACGGAGGTAAAGCAAGGTAACATAAAACATTTAAATATATATTTTTGTTTTTCTTACTGAAATTACACGCAAAGAGTCTTCTTGAAGCTTCAATATTAACTGATTCCTCATAAAAATCAGATCTGGAGGAGTAAAGTTGAGGTAGAATTTCTACTTATGATAATGTACAGTAATGTCTCGTCACAGCTTCCTTAAAGGCTAGTGATTGCATAATATAGGAAATGTGGACTTTATTTTTTAAATACTATAGGCATCGTGGATTTGAAGAACTATAACAACCCCAACAGTTTGAATGATTCTTTTGAATATGTATTTAGTTTAATAATTTGTTTTTTATTTATTTATCAATATTTTCAGACAACTGTGTCTTAGAGAAGCTCTGAAATAAAGAAATGTGGGGGATGAACTGTTTTTCAAAGCTTCTGCAGGCTGAAGGTTAATAATTATGTTCAATGCAATGAGTGCCGTAGTACTTAATGTAACAGGGATAAGCAGAATGTGTGGGAATACTTTCATAATTTAAGGAGGTTCAAAGATGCCTGAGCCTTATATAGTTAAAAGTCAGTGGGAGTTAGTCAGGCTGAGGCTGTGGGTGGAAGAGGAGAATTACTCGCAGAGGACAAAGCCTATGGAAAGACACGAAGGCAAGCTGTTCCCTAGAGCGTAAAAAATATGCAAGTAGTGCCATAAGTTTTTAATGAGACATAATTGGACAGGAACTAGTCTTAAGCCAACTTGTATGGAATAGTTTGGGGTTTGATTCTGAAAGATACAGAGAACTATGGAAAGTTGGAAGGGAGGGATTGGCATCATCAGTTTTTAATTTTAACTTTCTATTAACATTGTGGAGGCAGACTAAAATGTGCAAAGAGTTAGAACAAGTTATAATTCACTGTAAAGTTGCTGAAAAGAGGTCATGAGGACCTGAGTTATCTAATATAGACAAGCAGATAGATATGTGAAAAATATTTAAAAGTATAATCTATATAACCAGCAATAAATTAAAGGAGATTCCTCTCCCTAGCAGTTCCAACTGAATGGTTACATAAATCACATATGAAAATTACCTCTGTCAGACTACTAGGGCTGTATAACAAAAATACCATAGACTGAGTGACTTCACCAAGAAACATTTGTTTTTCACACTTTTGGAGGTTGGGAAGTCCAACCTCAAAAAGCTGGTCGATTTGGTGTCTGGCGTGGGCCCTCTTCCGGGGTCATAAACAACCATCTCCTTGCTGTGTCCTTTCATTACAGAAAGACTCTGGGAACTTTTTTATAAAGACATTAATCTCATTCATGAGGCCTCCACCCTCATAACCTAATCAGCTTTCAGGGTCTCCACCTCTAAACATCATCACATTAAACTTTTAACATAGAATTTTGGAAGGACACAAGCATTCAGTCTATAGCAACCTTCTTTGCTCTTTCTTTGGAGAATCATTTAAGTTTTATATATGTGATTAAATTTCCCCCTCACAATCGAATGTGTTTATCACTACCTCTGTTGAAGCATCCATTAAAAGAGTGCCAGGATTTTATGAATAAAATTCTGGCTCACTCATGATGGTAGAATGCATGTTGGGCTCAGTCTGACACTGTAAGCAATTAGAATATAGGGGCAAGTGGTGCTTGGAGAGTTTAGTCAGTTAAGCCTATGATTTCAGCTCAGGTCATGATCTCTCTGTGACTTCGAACCCTACATCAGGCTCTGTGCTACAGCTTAGAGCCTGGAGCCTGCTTCAGATTCTGTCTCCCTTGCTCTCTGTCTCTGTCTCTCAAAGATGAATAAACATTGAAAAATTTAAAAAAGAAGAAATAGGAACAAGTATATGAAGCAATTGTTTTCTGGCATTGGAAAAGAGAGAGTACAAGGCCATGACCCTTAAAAGAAAGAAAACAAAGAAGTCCCACCATCATTCTGAGCTTGAATCTAAGGGCACCACTCAAACTAAGCATAGAGAGATAGAATCCAAAAGGGGGTAGTGGAAGATGATTTCTTTTGGATATTCCAGCTAACGACAGGGAAATGAGGACTTGATTACTCCTGAGTAGTGCTGCATTCCACTAATGGACATGGACTCTCCACTTACCTGGCCAAACTTTTTCAGAACTTGTTTCAGTTTGAGGTTCTTTCTTTTATTTTCTTCTCTCCCTCCTTTAATAGGTGTTAGATCTACATGATTACAGTCAGGAATTTCCCTCTTTTGACCCATGTACTGTCTTTCTTTATCATCCACAAGCATTTTCTCTAGAAAATCTCTTGCACTCCTAATCCCATATGAGCTGCTTCTTCTCTGAGAACCCGAACATATAGAGGGGGTATGAGAAGAGTTTAAGTAAACAGATTTAGAAAGGGTTTAGGGATTGACCACTCATCTACTGGCAGAGGATCTGAGTGCTCTGTGGGCAATTAATAGATGCTAAAATAAAATGCAGGCCACTTACTGAAGATTTTGCCTGGGGATATTCTGATATAGGGAATATCTTTACTAGTATAAAGTTTCAGGCATTTGAGGGATTTTTATGGGAAGCACCTACAATAAGAGTGCAGTTGACTGATTGTTCCTAGGTTGATGAATGGCCTGTGGAGGTATAAGGTGAAATTGAGCATAGTTAATAGAAAAAAATTTAATGAAAAAGTTGGAGAGCTTCTTTTGTAGCTTACAAGAGAAGGTTTTCTCTCCGTCAGTGGTAACAAGGATACATCTAAAGGGCAAACTCATGATATGACAGGATCTTGGAATTCCAAAGACATGTCAATTCTCAGGGAAAACAGTTGTCTGGTATTCTTTTATGACTGCTGGTTGGAAAAAGTTGGGACTCTGAAACATGTGATAGAGACATTTGAGTACATACTCCCCAGGATTTTTAAGTCTTTAACCTCTATAAACCTTCAGGGTTTTCATAAGTCCAAGACTCTGAAGTAATATTAGCACTTCCTTAATACAGAGAAGCCTAGAAAAGCCACCCTTCCCCTCACCCTCATTAAAGCAAAAAATACTCACACGAAGAGGTACCCTCACCTCTTTTCTAGTTGCCAGGTCAAAACAAGAAGTAAATTTCACTGTAACCCACCTTTGGATATCCTTGACTTGATAAGCATGAGAATGTTTACATCCCCAAGAAGCTTATGAAAGACCAAGTGTGTATGTCAGAATCCAGGAGAGTACTGTTTAGGCTGGACTTTAAAAATTTATGATTAAGTGATCTGGAATATAAGGCTGGATAATCAAGGATTTATTGACTTGAGGGAGACTTTCTTGGGACATGGGCTTCAACATTCTGGCATGGAGCACAGGGATGTGGCAAATATACTGGTGGCATGACCTTTAGAAGTCTAGAGAAAGTAATGGTCCATGCTAAATAAACTAGAAGTGTTGTTGAAGTAAGTGGGAAATGGGTATGCAAGATTCGATATATCATTTTAGCTCAGAAAAGCCCCCCAACCCAGAGAGTAACGTCCTTCAGAAGGACTCAGAGTTAACACCAA
This sequence comes from Suricata suricatta, assembly GCF_006229205.1. NCBI lineage: Eukaryota > Metazoa > Chordata > Mammalia > Carnivora > Herpestidae > Suricata > Suricata suricatta. Next base: position 63,374,927 of record NC_043700.1, read on the forward strand.
TCATCAAGACCATTAAGAACAAACTACTAAAAGAAATACCACCATCATTAAGATAGTCAGTGATGACTGTTTCATGCAGATCAGGGCTGAGCTTCACCCATTATTAGTAATGGGAATAAGAAGACCATGAAGTAATGGAAGTCAGATGACAGTGCTTAAATGCCATAAATTAAGGGCCTATAAGCAACATGATGGCTGTCAAGGTTGTGGGTTGCCAAAGGTCCATGACACACAGTGAATTACAGTAATGGTTAATGGAGCATGGTGTCAGTAGGGCCAAACTAGATGGGTGGTCAATGAAAATGCTGCTTAATAACTATACTCAAAAGAAGGCACGAATCATGGAGCAGGGGACTGCAAGAGGCTATTTCTAAAATGGACATACTTCTTTCTCTGGTGCTTGACCTAGGCCAGTTTTAGAAACTAGAATTTATTAACTGAATAGATGACTGGGTCCTAAGAGAAAGACCAGCAACATCATGGTAAGTAAGGACAGTAATGGTTTCCTAAATCTTTCCCCAGTTAGATCTATAACCACTTAACCAAGTGGCTGTATGTTGAAGAAAGCATATACTAAAGAAAGTATATGGGAATGCAGATATTTTGAAGATGGTTGAACAAAATTTTGAGTTGATATTGACACAAAGCACAAATCCTTTGTCAGAGTGGAGATTTATAGGAACCTAGAATAAATGGAGTCTTGGTTTACAATGGTTCCACCAGGTACATGGATCCATTCAATGGTCTTTCCACACACTCTGAGACCATAACTGGGGTTGACATATTTGGAAGTTGGATTAATTCCAACATTGAGTCCTTGGTGAAAGAGTTACCAAGTACATAGTACAAAAGGCTAAGTGAAAACCTGAAATTGCTTCCTACCTTAGATAAGAAAGTAAACAAAAAATAACATTGGCTTGTGGGATGAAAATGTATAGATTAGTGTCATCTTTAATTTTTTTATGTTTTTAATTTATTTTTGAGAGACAGAGAGAGACAGCATGAGCGGGGGAAGGTCAGAGAGAGACCGAGACACGGAATCCAAAATAGGCTCCAGGCTCTGAGATAGCTGTCAGCACAGAGCCCGATGCAGGCTCGAACCCACGAACTGTGAGATCATGACCTGAGCTGAAGCTGGAAGCTGGGCGCTTAATTGACTGAGCCACCCAGGTGCCCCTAGTATCATCTTTATAAAGCTAAAGGATGCAAAGGTTATTGTATTATATCTTTGTTTAATTCTCCAGTTTGGCCCTCCAGTAATGGATGGAGTCTAGGGAATTTCTGAAAAGTTCTACCAACTCAACCAATGGTCCTCTCATTATAGTTGCTGTACTGAATACGGTATCATTGCTAAAGATGATAAGGAAGGATTTAAGTGCATGATAAACAGGCATTGGTTTACACAAAGAACTCACATCTTTTCAAGCTTCAATAGTAAATATTCTGCTACTATATATTAAATACTGCATGGTTTGCCCAAGCTAAGATGAAACCACATCATGAATCAATTAGCATTTTGCATTTTCTTTCATTATCTACTCAAAGTCATGCCTACTGCACCTCTAAACATTTCATTAAATCCAATGATACAGCAAACAC
>NC_043700.1:63376625-63395589 GCF_006229205.1 Suricata suricatta
TTTCCCTAGGAAGTGTGTCTTGGGTTTTTCCCTTATTATTTTCTTTACTTTTTTCCCCTCTTCTTTTTTTGGTGGTGGGGGTGGTTATGTTTAAATGAAGTTGCTTTTACAACACCAAAGACTTAATCATCCATTTCCTACATAAAAGGTAGCTACTTTTTTGCATGGACCTCAAGCATATTGTAGTATAGAGGTGGAATTTAAGGAAACGTATTAAGCAGGCTGTGTTGTAGCTTATGAACAAGTAATAAATTGTATCATTTATCTTGAATGTATCATAGATAAGCTGCTATATAACGATTGCCACTTCAGATAGCTGTGAAATTAGGTGATTAACTGGTTATTACTTAACCTTCTAATTTCTGTATAAGTCTAATTACATGAAACAGAAGTTGGTGTTTTGATTTTTTACTTTGCTTTTCTGTTTGGAGTGTCATTGTAACTACTGTATTGTAAATGATGGAAAATAATTGCATATGTTAAAAAATATGAAACTTTATAAAGTAAAAAAAAATAATAATAAAATTAAAAAAAAACAGGCATTGGTTTAGCAAAAGCATTATTTCCTATAATGATCAGAAAAAGCTGTAAGAATTTCACACAGAACAGATAATACTATTGATTTAGAGTTTTTCCCTGTGGCTGGGTTTCTTTTCCAGCCCATTGTCACAAGACACTCTTAAGAGATTTTTGTCTGTACATTTCACAGAACATTAGATTAATTAATTACAATAATGTCATCATGCTGGTCAGGCAGGACAGACAAATGATGGCTAGTATATGAGAAGCATTGGTGTAAAACATGAACTTTAGAGAGTAGAAAGGAAACCTTATGAAGATACAGAGATATGCCATTTGCAGATGTTTCTCCCATTATATCTCTTGCATATTTAATCCCACTTGACTTTGGCTCCTCAGAAGTTTCAAATTAACATAGATATTTACTTTAAAAAGCAGCAGCATACATAATAGTGAGAGATAAAAATATTTTCCTTCATGATTGGAGAAAGGGTAATGATGCTCATACTTAACACTACTATTCAATGTGCAATGGAAACCATATTTGGTATGATAAGGCAAGAAAAGTAAATACAAAGTATGAAGTTTGAAAAGGAAGAAATAAAATGTTATTTGCTCCCAGTATGATTACATGTAGAATCTTCAATCATTATTTTAATAGAATGAATGAATATATGAACTTAGCAATTACAGAGTTCAAATTCATCATATGAAATAAATTGTTTTTATGTGCTAGTATTGGGTAACTGAAACTAATGCTTAAAAATAGAATTTGCAGAGTGCCTGGATGGCTCAGTTGGTTGAATGTCCGAATCTTGATTTCCACTCAGGTCAAGATCTCACAGTTCATGAGATCAAGCCTACTTAGGATTTTCTCTCTCCTCTCTCTCTTCCATCCCCACTCATGCTCTCTTTCTCTCTCCCTCTAAAAAAAATAAATAACTTAAAAATATTATGTACAATGGTATCAAACACTATAAAGTATTTTGCAGTTGATTTAATAAATATAAACAAAACAATTCTACACAGAATACCACAACCCTTGAGAGAAAATAACAAGAAAGAGAATAAAAACAAATAAATGTATAGATATATAATGTTAATTGATCAGAAGAAATATTAACATGTCTATTCTTTCCAAAATTTTAAATAAATTTAATGCTAGTCTAACTGAAATCCTTACAAACCCCTTAGGAAAATAAGAATACTCAACTTAAAATGTACATTCAAAGAACCAAAAATAGTAAAAATTATATTTTAATTAATGTACAAAACTAGAAAACTTCTCTAAAATTTTTTAAGTGTTTATTTATTTTTGAGATTGACAGAGAGAGTGTGAGTTGGAGAGGGACAGAGAGGGTTTTGATGGTTTACTGCTGCACCCTTAGGTTTTTCATACATTTTGAATTCATTTTTGTATAAGTGTAAGAAAGTTGTCCAGTTTCATTATTCTGCATGTTGCTGACCAGTTTTATGAACATCGTTTGTTGAAGAGACTGTCTCTTTCCCATTGGATAGTCTTTCCTGTTTTGTTGAAGATTAGTTGATATAGCTGTGGATCCATTTCTGGGTTTTCTCTTCTGTTCCAATTGATCTATGTGTCTGTTTTATGCCAGTAACATACTGTCTTGATGAGTACAGCTTTGTAATATAACTTGAAATCTGGAATTGTGATGGCTTCAACTTTGCTTTTCATTTTCAAGAGTGTTTTGGCTATTCAGAGTCTTTTGTATTTCCATACAAATTTTAATATTGTTTGGTCTAACTCTGTTTAATATGCTAGTGTTATTTTGATAAGGATTGCACTAAATGTGTAATTTGCTTTGAGTAGTCTAGACATTTTAATAATGTGTGTTCTTTTAATACATGAACATGGAATAGTTTTGCATTTCTTTGCGTCCTCTACAATTTATTTCATCACTGTTCTGTATTTTTCAGCATCAATATTCTGAAATACAGATTTTACCTCTTTGGTTAGGTGTATGCAGAGGTATCTCATGGGTTTTGATGCAAGATAAATGAGATCAATTTTTTGATTTCTCTTTCTGCTGCTTCATTACTCGTGTATAGAAATACAACCAATTTCTGTATGTTAATTTTGTATCCTGGTATTTCACTGAATCAGTGTATCAGTACTACCAATTTGGGGGTGGAGTCTTTCAGGTTTTTTATATAGAATATTACATCATCTGCAAATAGTGAAAATTTGACATATTCCTTGCAAATTTGGGTACCTTTAATTTCTTTGTGCTGTCTGATTGCTGAGGTTAGGACTTCCAATACTATGTTAAATAATAATGGTGAAAGTGGACATCCTTGTCTTGTTCCTGACCATAGAAAAAAAGCTGTCAGATTTTCCTCTTTGAGAGTGATATTGACTGTGTGTCTTTCACATGTGGCCTCTGTGATGTTGAGGTATGTTTCATTTACCACTACATTGTTGAGGGTTTTTATCAGGAATGGATGCCTTATTTTGTCAAATGCATTTCCACATCTATTGAGAGGATCAAATGCTTCTTATATTTTCTTTTATTTATGTGGTTTATAATCACATCGATTGACTTGTGAATATTGAACCACACTTGCAGATCAGGAATAAATCTCCCTGGATTGAAATGAATGATTCTTTAATGTCCTGCTGGATTCAATTTGTTAGTATGTTGTTGAGAATTTTTGCATCCATAATTATGAAGAATATTTGTCTGTAATTCTCCTTTTTAGTGGAGTCTTTGTCTGCTTCGGGAATTAAGGTAATTCTAGCCTTATCAAATGGGTTTAGAAGTTTTTCTTCCATTTATATTTTTTGGAACAATTTGAGAAGAATAGGTATTAGCTCTTCTTTAAATGTTTGGTAGAATTCCCTTGGGAAGTCATCTGGCCCTGGACTTTTGTTTGTTGGGAAATTTTTGATTCCCAATTCAATTTCTTTGCTGGTTTTCAGTCTGTTCAAATTTTCTATTTCTTCCTGTTTCAGTTTGGTAACTTATATGTTTCTAGAAATTTGTCCATTTCTTCTAGATTGCCCAATTTGTTGGTATATAATTTTTCATAATATTCTCTTAATATTGTTTGTATTTCTGTGGTGTTGGTTGTTGCTTTTGCTGCACACCAAAGGTTTTGGACTGTCATGGTTTCATTTTACTTTTGTTTCCATATATTTTTTAATTTATTTTTTATTTCCTGGTTAATCCATTTATTCTTTAGTAGGATGTTCTTTACCTCCATGTTTTTGGGGCCTTTCCAATAATTTTCTTGTGGTTGACTTCAAGTTTCATAGCATTGTGGTCGTAAGATACACATGGCATGATCTCAGTCTTTTATTTGTTGAGACCTGATTTGTGACTCAGTATGTGATCTATTCTGGAGAAAATCCCATATGCACTAGAAAAGAATGTATATTCTTCTGCTTTAGGATGAAATGTTCTGAATATATACATTAAGTCTACTTGGTTCAGTGTGTCATTCAAGGCCATTTTTTCCTTGTCAATTTTCTGCTTAGATGATCTGTCCATTACTGTAGGTGGAGTGTTGATGTCCCCTACTATTTACTATATTATTGTCAATGAGTCCCTTTATTCTTTTACTTAAATTATTTCTATATTTGGGTTCTCCATGTTGGAGGGGTGCATAAATATTTACAATTGTTTGTTCTTCTTGTTCAATAGACCCATTTATTTTGATATAGTGCCCTTCATCTCTTGTTACAGTCTTTATTTTATATGTAGTTTGTCTGCTATAAGTATTGCTACTCCAGCTTTCTCTTGATGTCCATTAGCATGATGGGATGCTATGATGTAGCCTATCCCCTACTTTTAATCTGCAAATGTCCCGAGGTCTGAAATGAGTCTCTGGTAGGCAACATATAAATGGGTCTTTTTTTCATTCATTCAGATGCCTTATGTCTTTTGATTGGAAAATTTATTCCATTTACATTCAGATTATAGATTGATATGAATTTAGTGCCATTGTATTTTCTATCTATAAAATTGGTGTTTCTGGAGATTTTTCTCTGTTCCTTTCTAGTCTTTGTTACTTTTTGGTCTTTCTTTCCCACTCAAAGGTCCACTTTAATATTTCTTTCAGGTCTGGGTTAGAGATCATGAACTCCTTTAGTTTTTGTTTTTCTAAGAAAAGCTCTCTCTCCTTCCATTTTGAAGGACCACCTTGCTGGTTAAAGTATTTTTGGCTGCATGTTTTTCCCATTCAGCATGTTGAATATGTCATGCTACTCCCTTCAGGCTTCTCAGGTTTTTGTGGAGAGATCTACTGCTAAAATGATTTGTCTTCTCTTATAGGTTAGGGATTTATTTTCCTTTGTTGCTTTCAGGATTCTTTCCTTACCTGTGTATTTTGCAAATTTTACTATGATTTGGCTTGCTGTTGGCCAACTTTTATTGATCTTGATGGGAGTTCTCTGCGCTTCCTGGATTTGGATGTCTGTTTCTTTCCACAGATTAAGGAAGTTTTCAACTATAACTTGCTCAAACAAACCTTCTGACCACTTTACCATCTCTTCTTCTCCTGGGACTCCTATGATATGAATGTTGGCACACTTTATCATGTCATTGATTTCCCTAAGTCTACATTCATGATCCAATATTTTTCTTTCCCTATTCCTTTCAGCTTTATTATGTTCCATACTTTTATCTTCTATATAACTTATTCACTCTTCTGTTTCTTTTTTTTTCAATCTTGATTGTTCTAAGTGTATTTATTTATTTTTTATTTTAATTAATTTATTTTTTTTACTTTATAAAGTTTCATATTTTTTTAACATATGCAATTATTTTCCATCCTTTACAATACAGTAGTTGCAATGACACTCAAAACAGAAAAGCAAAGTAAAAAATCAAAACACCAACTTCTGTTTCATGTAATTGGACTTATACAGAAATTAGAAGGTTAAGTAACAACTAGTTAATCTGTTTCTTTCATCCTTGAAGTCATTACAAGGAATTGACTTGAATCTCAGTTATTGAATTTTGCATTTTAGCCTGATGAGTTTTAGATTTTTATCTCTGTGGTAAGGGACTCTCTGAGGGTCTATGTTTTTATGAAACCTGTTTCTAAAGAATTTCTGAAAATATTAAGTTTGATGGATCTTATTGCCATAGTCTTCAAATGTTATGCAATTCTAGATTGCTTATTTAATTGTTAAATGTGTATCTAAAAATCAATTCCCTGGAGGTTTTTTTTTCTTTTACTGCATTTCTTGTCAATAATATTTGATGAGGTCTTTTTCAATCAGGTTCAAGAAAACTTTCTTTTCTGATGTGTCTTCAAAGAGACAAAATCTTTTGGTTGGAGAGCATAAAAAGACTACTTAAGAAGATGTTGTGGAAATGCAGCCTTTATCTTTTGATGACAAAATATGAACCTGAGTCCTTTGAAATATTTTGTCATGTCTACTTATAGCAAGATAGAGTTCATTATTTCTATGTATATAGACCTCTATGATTTTTAGTTACTAGAAAGATAACCAATATATCTCCGAGAAAGTAGACTATATACAATCATATGGGTCCATGAGAGTATCTTTGAAAAGATATGGTGCAATGGATTTTTATTTAAAATATAGCTGTATGGTTCATAGTATACTTTCTCTTATTTTTAGGCCTCTTTTTACTCTCAGGTTTATTGTACCTTTTCAGGCTACTACAATCAGGATTTGTCATTCTTGACTCAGCATGTGACCAACATGTGTATCAGCTGAAATAGGTCAGATAACCTAAAATGATTCTATATTCTTCCATTATTTTTGGTCATTCCTAGGTTTAGAAATATCCTTAGTGGATATTTCTCCTCCTGATGAAGTGGTGTGATATATTCAATTATAGACATTATCATCTTGACTCCATGGTTTATATTCTATAATTTCTGGCATACCTGACTCATGAACAGAATGGAGGTTTAGAAGCAAGTGGAATTTGAGTTTAATGAGAAACATTTGAAAAAAATAGAGTTTGGGTAAGGGGAAGAAAAGAAATGAACTGAGACTGGTTCAGTTCAGGAGGAAAGAGATTGAAAAGACAAGGAAGAAAGAAAACATGGCTATGGGAAGGCAACTGGAGGACAAGGATAAAGAGAATTTACTAGAAAAGTGATCTATTTGTTATTTTTTATGTTTGCCAATGTTTGCATTAGCTCTGACTAAAACATGTTTTGGAAATCAATTTTTTGGTCAGAATTTCATTTAGTGGCCACTGTATACAGAAAAAGGAAAGGAAAGGAAGAAAAAAGTTACATAATGAATCTGAGAAATGTTATTCTGTTTCATTTTTGAGTCAATTCTCACAAAAAAAAGAGTTTTGTTGAAATCAGGTGTTCCCTAGAGTGGTCATTTGTATTAGTTTGCCAGGGCTACCATGACAAAGTACTATGATATAATTAGCTTAAACAGGAATTTATTTATTTTTTCACTGTTTTGGAGGCTAGAAATCCCAGAGCAAGAAATAAACTGAATTGGTTTCATTCTGTGTGTTCTATCCTTAGCTTATAGGCAGCCACCTCTTCCCTATTCTTAACATGGTCTTCTCTCTGTGTAACTCTATATACTAATATTATTTTTTATAAGGCACCAGTCATTTTTTATTAGGGGCCACACTAGTGACTTCTTTTAACCTTATTTTTTCTTTAAAGGTCCTGTCTCCAAGTGCAGCTGTATTATGAAGTACTGAGGATTGGCATTTCCACGTGTGAATTTTGGAGGGACACAATTCAGCCTACAACACCACAGCTGACATTAGGTTGGTGAAGTCATGCTATTATTGGAGGTGTTGATAAAAATTAGGATTGTAATGAGTACATATAAGAAGATTTATTTATTTATTTTTTGAAGTAAGAAAGGATTTAGATTTAGAAATTTCATTTAGATATAATAGTGGTCAATGGAAAGTTTTTTTTGGGCATTGAACATTTAGCGTTGTACCTCATTTTCTTCCCCATTTATTTGTTGGCCACTTATTCATGCAGATACAATCGTCAACAACCTCTGAAACATAGAAAATCAGAGATCTTTGTGTAAAAATCAGTATTTCAAGATTTAAAAAAATTAAACAGGAGGAGAATCACTTCTAGTTTTATTAGTGACAAATGGAGGCTGAGATGGTGGAAACAGCAAACTCAATGACCTAGGAGGCCCATTGAAAAATACCTCTAAGGTCTACTTCTGTGCTCTAACTTAAGCTTTTTGTAGGACACTTTTAGACAGCACAACACCAAATATGAAATGAACACAGAAGAGAAGAACAAAAAAGAAAGAGGAAAAATGCCTTGTTTCTGCTATGGATTTCAAAACTAATAGGAACCAGTAACAAAGTCCAGGTAATGGACTAAGAAAAGATAAGGAGCTTGGCACAGAAGGTTCTGAACTCATGTTGGCTTATCATGTAAATGAAAACTCAATAAGCTGTGAGAAGCAAATCAAAGGATGCATTCATGTGTGCCATGGCTGGGTGAAACAAAGTCCAGGGTACCTTCATATCTGGATGCAACTTCCAGAAAACCTGGAGAAATAAATGAAGACCACTGAAATGAACAATTTTCAGGGCTTGCTATAGCAATAGTCAGCTATTATCACTAGCACCATACAGAGACTTGAAAGAGAGCAGGATAGCTGGAGGTCATCATCATGGAATAGATGGAGGTAGGAAAGGTAGAAATTGGGGATTCTATGTGATTCCTTTGGGGAGCATATTTGTTTTCTCTATTCTTTCCTCATCTGGAAGTGTGGGCAAAACCAAGAGAGCTTGTAGTCATTAACCAAATCCTAACCATTTGCGGATGATTAATACAGAGGTTGTGTTTGGCCCCTGGACTGATTGCTGCAGAGTTACAGAGTCTGTGGTTGACTTCTTAGGCTAGTTCCTCAAGACACTGGATCAGAGTTCCATTGTCATAAGTCAGATTGTCTTTTTGTACACTTAGTCTCTCATATATCATACAGGATATATACTATATAATCCAAACATCTTTATCCATTTATCTATATCTATTTATCTCTCTATATATCATCTATATCTATCTACATAAATCTATATAGATATACATGGATAAATACAAAGAATATACAACTTGATTATATATTCTTATATAACTATTATATATTATAAAATTATAGAAGCATTTCTGAGGATAAATTCTGAACTGCTTGTATGTGTGGATTGAGGACAAAGGCAAGGCTTTGCCTAAACAGCAAAACACAACAAAACAGTTTGTGGAATCTAGTTAAAGAGAGAAAGGGAGAGAATATTTTCTAGTAGGATAAAGATGCACGAGCAGACATCCAGATTGTTAAATAAAACTGTGTGCAGGAATATAAAATCAGTGAAATGTGTTTAAACATAGAAAGAGGCAAAGAATGGATGGACAAGTGGAAATAGCTATTCTATGGATTATCTGGCTAAAGAGCTGATGATTTGATCTTCATATGATGGAAAGTTATTAAAGCTTTTGAAGGGAATAGTGACTTAATATGAATAGCATGTAAAGAAATTGCCTAAAGAACAATGGAGGATGGATTTCACTGGGCCAATCTACAATCAGACAAAGCATGTTTTAAGTTAGTTTAAGGACACTCAAGTGATAAGTGCCTGAAATACGGCAGTAAAAGATAATAGGGATGAAAGTAGGAAGCAGAATCATGAATTAGTTAAACAGTAAAGGCAAAAGGACTTTGTGATTCAGAGTGGAGGGGGGGAGGGAAGGGCTATACTTGATGGATGGAAGGTCAGATCACTGACACAGATGGGGAGTGAAGGACATTGGAGTAACTAATGATGTTGTTTCATGTTGAATATGTTGAGTTTGCCTTTCCTGTGAGAGAGCTAGAAAAATATTTTCAGTACATACTTTTATGTAATCTCAAATTAAAGGAAGAGGTAAGGGAAGATGCCAGGAGTTTGCTGTAGAAAGCTGGCAACATTACAGACTTAATGAGACTTGGTAGAGTGGAAAACGACAGTAGGTGTCCCTGCTGTTTATATAGAATTATTTCCTTCCTCCAAAATAGCACTCACCACACAACCCTAGGTTTTTAAGTGGTTATTTAGGTGTCTGGTGTATAAAATCCTATTGGCATTTGACAGGAGAGAGTTTAATATCATGTTTACCATTCTAATTACAGTCCCTAGCACAGCCTAGCATGCCTTAATAGCTTAATATTTTAAATAAACCAATGAATAGAGATATGGATGACAATATAATCTTTATGCAAGCACAAATTGAAAGGCTATAGGAAGAGAAGGGGACACATAAAAGTGACCATGAAAGAATGGATGAGAAAATGAGAAGAATCACACTAGTGTGGTATCAAGGAGGGTAATGGAAGAGAGAATTTAAGAGGTAACTAATAAACTCTGCAGTTCAAATGGAACAGAAAATCCTCAGTAAATAAAAGCTTAAAATCAATTGGCTTTGACAACAGGGTATTTGCAAATGGTAGCTAGAATTATGTCCGCAAAGTGAAAAGGGCAATGAGAGAAGGCAGTGGGTTGCAATAGAGTAAATGGAAGAGAAAATTAAGACAGAGATTGTGGTCTACTCTTTAAAGAATATGAGTGAAATTATAGGACTGTTATAGAAAGGCAAGTATCAAATAACATATTTTATGTTTGATTTTTTTTAAAGTTTACCTATGTATTTTGAGAGAAAGAGAGCACGAGTGGAGGAGGGGCAGAGTGCGAGAGAGAATCCCGGACAGGCCCTGTGATATCAACGTGGAGCCCGACACAGAGCTGAGCCTACAAACTGTGAGATTATGGCCTGAGCTGAAACTAAGAGTTGGACACTCAACCAACTGAGCCACCCAGGCAGCCCAAAATAATGTATTTGGTTTGCAATTTTGAATCTGGGAAATTTGCACATTTTTTAAAGAGGAAGTGGTAGTAAAGAGAAAGAGATTGAAGATGTAACAAGAAAGGGAAAAAAAAAGTAATAACTAGTGAGGCCAATTCCCTGTTGGGACAAAATGTCTTTAGTAAAGAAAGTGAAGGAGGTAAAATAAATTGTGAAAAAAAATATTTACAGGTTCTTGGGAAGATATTTGACCCAGGCAGAGAGAGTAGAAAGAAATCACACCTGATAATCTCCATTATTTTATGGGCCAAGATGTGATTTCACATTATCTAGTTTCAAATTCACAGTAAGTCTCAACATAAAACTAAATATACACAGATATCTGGGGATTGGGCCAGAATTAGAAAATAAGTTCCCACAGATCAGGTGTCTGTAGCAAGTCATATTTGTTATGGCCTCAACAAAGTCTCCCATATGCCATTGTCTTGTCACAAGTGGATGTTGATACTTCTCCCATTGAATGATGGGATTGGGGCACCTGGGTGGCTCAGTCAGTAAGGAGCCAACTTCAGCTCAGGTCATGATCTCAAGGTGTGTGAGTTGGAGCCCTGTGTCGGGCTCTGTGCTGACAGCTAGAAGTCTGGAGCCTGCCTTGGATTCTGTGTCTTCCTTTCCACTGCTCTCTCTCTCTCTCAAAAATAAACTTTTAAAAAATTAAAAAAAGAAAAATGGGATCTGTTTTAGGATCTCATATCTGGGAGAAAATGGGAATACTCTTAAAGTAACTTGTGATGGAACATTTTCAAAAGTGATACAGTTGCCTGTTTTCTTGAGGCATTTCTCCTTGGAACCCAGCTACCACCATGCTTTGTGAGACCGCAGGTTATTCAAAGAAGGCACGGATGGCGCTGTGGCTCACAGTTCCAGCTGACCTCCTACCCAGCATCCAGCTCCAGCTTGTGAGCCACATGCATGAGCTATTTGGAAGTAGATTCTGCAGCCCCCATCGTATTTCTGCATGAAACACAGATGAGCCTTTCCCTATAAGCCCTGCCTACAATGCAGGAATACAAGCAAAATATGTGGTGGTTGTTTTTAGCAACTGAAATGTGAATTTGTAATGCAGCAATATCTACTTAGAACAGCAGCATTACATATATTCTATTAGTCTGTTTTATTCAGGACAAAGCCCAAAAGCTAAAGGCCCCTGAGGAAGTAGAGGCAGGACCCTGATCATCCTTTCTTTTCTTTTAGAAAATACTTTATTTGTATATGCTGATGACAGATTAGCTAAAGGACATTACTGAAAGCCATTATATAAGGGGTCTTTTTAAATGCTTATGGCTATTAGACTTGAGAAAATAACTATAGTAAAGCAAGAGATAAAAAAGCTTTTTTTCTAAGAAGAAAGATAAGAAACAGAAAGGAAGATATGATTATGACTTAACAAGTTCGCTGAGCAGCAGATGGAGTTACTAGTGAAGGATGAAAGATAAAAGATAAGAAATAAAGAGACAAAGGTAGTGGGGTTAACAATCTGGAAAAACATCAAAGCATCAAAACTAAAAAGGAAGATGTGTCTATTCAAAAAGTGAATCCATTACTCAGTTATTAGTAAGGCCAATACTGTGGGTGTTTTGAAATCAAAGTAGTTTCATGTGAACACCTAAAAATGGAGAAGAAGATCATGTGAAAAAATGTGAAGGACTGACTTGAAAGGAAATATCAGAATTGTTGCATCATTCTTTAGATATTTAAATAAAGTCACATAGAATAGTTTTAACACACTCTGAAAAGGTCTTATAAACCATTTTAAGTAGAAATTATACCTTTGAAATGTGTCCTTTCATTCTGATCTCCTTTAGTTAATAGTTAATTTGTATGAAGAAATATCAAAAGAAAATATCTATTTCTATTATATCTTATGTAGAAGGGATTTTAGAGATGAAAAATATATAATAGAAAAAGTAAGGGAAGCATTTTTCTGTGTACTATAGTATGAAAGTAAGATAAATTTAAATAACTGATACATTTGGGGCAAAATTAATTTTGTAGCAGTATGTTAAAATGACAAAATAAATATTTTAAATGTGATATGTGTTATTGCAAATATTCTTGTTATTGTTCTTGCAATTACAATTATTCTTACATTATAAGTGTGATTGAATAGTCTTGAGGCATCAAACTTTTTGTTTTGGAGTCTCCCATGACACATATCAATTGAAATCCCGACTAGGGGGTTTGAAATAAAAAAAGAAAGAAAAGACAAAAATGCTCAAAAATGAGAATACTTGCAGTAAATTTCATAGCGCATAATTACGGCATCACATCATATAGTGCCAAAAGTATACAGAAACAAACCAAGGTTTACATGATATTGTCATTGATGAAAAGTTATTTGATTTTACAATATTCTGTTTACATTATTAAAAGCCGCGAAAACTACATTTTTCACATCATGATCAGTTGCTATTCTCTGGGTGTTTTAGAACAGAAATATTTTGTACCTTAATAATAGCAGTTCACATCTGTATTTACATTGTGTAATTGGGTGGACAAATATTTGTTTCCTTTTTTAAAGTCAATATTCCTGCAATATGTATTTCCTGATTTTTAAAAGCAACAAGCTTCCTTGGTGTTTATATCATCAGAAAACTTGCAGATATTTTTACAACTTACTTACCATTTCTTTCTTAAAAATTATCACCTTAAGGTCTTACGCTGAACAAATGAAGCACACGTTGAGGATCTATGAACCAGGAGGTCCTATTATATCATTATGTGCAAATAAAGAAATCTTTGATTTTAAGACACTGACATGATGGTATAAACTATCATGCTATTATCTATTTTTATGTATAAAATTCAGATTATCGAAAGCAAAAAACAGTCATTTGGAAAAAAATCCTTATGTATATATAATGTTTCTAAAGCATCCAGAGAGCTTTTAGTTTATTTTAATTTAGATATTTATCTGATTTTGTAAGGAGATAGCAGAGTTAGAGGAAAAGTGGGAAAGATATTTTTATTGTCCACTATTTTATATACAATTATTATGTGAATGCAGCTATTATGCAAAAAATTAAATAATTTGAAAAACATGGTAGTCAGCCACAAAGTATTGGTAATGTCCAATACAAACCCATTTCTATGACTCTCTAGGTCACTCCATAATTAAGACGTAAAGATAACTCAAAAAATATTTGAGCTTGAAACAGCAATAATAGGTGAATCAAGAAACATAATGTGTGAAGAATGTGGGAGGTAATAAACGTTTTCTGTGTGTTCCAATGATCACAAAACACAGAATGGTAGACATAATTACAGTAATATTTAAGAACCATCCCAAACTTGTGAAATCAGTAGATATTTAGCTATTCACTAAAATATCAACAATAATGAAAAGAGATAAGAATATCCTATCTGAGGGGCACATGGGTGGCTCAATCGGTTGAGCCTCTGGCTTCGGCTCAGGTCATGATTTCATGGTTCGTGGGTTCAAGCCCCACGTCGGGCTCTGTGCTGACAGCTAGCTCAGAGCCTGGGGCCTCCTTCAGATTCTGTATCTCCCTTTCTCTCTGACCCTCCTCTGCTCCCCTTGTCTCTGTCTCTCAAAAGTAAATAAAGAATATAAAAAAATTAAAAATAAAAGAATATCCTATCTGAATTTTGCTCATTTTGAAAAAGAAGATTATTCAGCAAAATGGAAAATATGC
The DNA here is from genome assembly GCF_006229205.1 of Suricata suricatta. Classification (NCBI taxonomy): domain Eukaryota; kingdom Metazoa; phylum Chordata; class Mammalia; order Carnivora; family Herpestidae; genus Suricata; species Suricata suricatta. The sequence goes on from NC_043700.1 coordinate 63,390,656, forward strand.
ACCAGATAAATCATTGGGGTTTTGTTGGGGGCTGCCGAGTTTTGGCCGCCTCAGGCAAGGAGATATTGCGCTCCAGGGAGCATCCAGAAAAACAAGATTTACATCTGGAGGCTAGGAGAGTGCATTTCCTGGTCCAGATTTTGGAGACAGTCATACTGAGCCAGACAAAAAAAGTCAAAATGAACAAAAGATCAAACCGAATTCTGGTTTATGCAGGGCTAAGCGTCCCCTCCCCAGCATTGCAGACGCTAGTCTGGGCACTTTCTTTGATGCTGCGTCCGAGTTTCAGTTTTGGTTTCCCCTTTCTCTAATATTCATTTGACTCTGTTACCTGGCAACCAACCTGGGTCAGTTCCCCAAACCCTATATAAGAGTATTATTTTCTTAATAAGAAGGGGCTTGATCAGAAATCGCTTGTCTTGCCTCACTCTCTGTGTGTCCCCTTCCTGCCCTATTTCTCTCCCCCTCCCTCAGGAACGAACCTGCAGGATTCACCCGGAAAGGCTAGACCGGACAAGTGACGCCCCAAAGCGGGGCTCAGTGAAGGAATGCGACAGGGTTTTGCTTTTAAAGAGTGTGAGAGTTGTTGAAAATACAAGCAAAACTCAATCAGATATAAATTAATTCCGAACTGAAAAAGTCATGGACTTTATCGTTACCAAACAGAAGAAACAAGAATCAGGACCAAATTTTGGCTATCCAGGTAGCCTGTAGAAGCTAAAGAACTGGTCATGTTTGATAATTTTTTTTAAGTTTTTAAATGTCTATTTATGTTTGAGAGGGAGATACAGACAGAGTGTGAGTGGGGGAGAGGCAGAGAGAGAGAGACACAGAATCCAAATCATGTGCCAGGCTCTGAGCTGTCTGTCAGCACAGAACCCCATGTGGGGCTCAAACCCACGAACTTTGAGATCATGATCTGAGCCAAAGTCGAACACTTAATGGGCTGAGCCACCAAGAAGCCCCCATGTTTCACTGGTTTAAATATATTCTGAGTTACCCAAGCAGGAGCTTTACTGGCTTTACTGCTTTTATGTGTGAAGTAATCTATCACTACCTAAAAATTGTAAACAAATTCTTTGCAATGGGCTTCTTAATGTTTGAAGTTAAACAACATTCACATATGCAGTTTTATTCTCAATCAATAGGGTTAAGGCTTATTTTAATTGGTGCTTGCTTAAGTAAGAACTCTTTATTTTAATAGCATTATAAAACTGTCATTTCCATTCTGGACATTTTTCAACATGGTTACTTTAGCCCTCCGCCTGCCCAAAATATGTGTAAGTCTTTCTTGGATCTTAATCTAGAGAACCAAGTGGACTGGAGATAAAAGAAAGAAGAGTTGCCCAGGAATTTCTCCCTCTCAATCTAATCCACACTCAGCCTACAGCAATTTGTAAACATTATCATCTAAGTGTTTCTTTCAGTTTATGGCTCACAAGGACTATTGTTGCAAACAAACTAATCTCCGGAGGGAATCTGTGCTTTGCCCATCTTTCCATATTTTGAATTGATGGGTTGCTCTGTGACATCAGTTATCTGATGGATCAAAGAAAAGTCATTGGTTTCCAGTTTGTTTAGGTCTTTTTTTGTTGTTGTTGAAATGCGGAGAGGAGAATGATAAACTCCAAGTTTCTCTAATATGTCAGATTAGGAAACAACTTTCCATAATAATGTGAAATGCTTTTTTTAAAAAAGACATTTTTACCGAAAGAAAATAGATAGATATCAATGAATAGATAAACCTATAAAAATATTTTTTAATTTGGTGCTCCTAAATCACCTTCTAGTTTTTTCATGATAACATAAATATCAGTGTGTTTTTAGTCTCAAGCTTTGACATCCTCAATTCTCTCTTCCCAGACAGGTAATCATATTTTGAGTTAAGGCAACTAGCAAATAGCCTTAAATCTTTAGAAAATATAACTTTTTGGTTTACTTATTATTATCATTTCTCTAAAATACTCATAAAAATTTTATAAAGTAGACACATTTTTCGTAGTCATTTATATTACTCATGGGTTTTCCATAATCATGAGTTTATTTTTTCCAAGAATTGTTATGCTTTGTCTTTGAGAGATAGGATATTTCATTCACAGATATTTAGAAATATCTTTCTAAAAAATGTATAATTTTATAGCTAATTGTTTATATGAAGGAATCACAAGACTGTTTACTAAAACTTCTGGAAAAGGTACCTTATGATTTTGTAAATAGTGTTGATCAAGATAAGAAAAAAATGAAAACACAGTAATTATAAAAAATATATTATTTCTGTGACTCTTAATTTTTTGGTGACTCCATCCAGCCTCCTATAGTGTTTTAAGTTTTCAGAAAAAGAAGTGATAAATGTGACATGAGACAGAGTGTTAAGAAATAAAATAGCTTTGTTTTCTTTCTTCTCACAAGTCTCTTGATTCTCCCAGAAGCAATCATGTGGCTTCCACAGTAAGAAGAAAGAAATGTAGGAAATGTTGAGGGATGCTAGAATTAAATAAAAAGACTTCTAACTTTCAAAGAAAATTAATGTGTGCATTAAACATTGCTTGAAAATGTCTTCCTTTAAATATAAACTGTTATTGTAATCAGTCATGATGAAACATGGAACCAAATATGACATATATAACATTGGCGAATGTCTCCATTATTTTAAAGTCCTGTGACTGAGCTAATTATTTAATCTGTTGTATTTATTTACCATGTGCTACAACCACAGAGGCGGCATCATTTACATGACTGGAATGAATTCCAGTAAAAACTCTTCATGAATAATCAAAGAGGAAATGGAAAATAAGTAAAATTAGTCTAAAGTAGAAGGAATATGAGAAAATTACAAAAATCCTAAAGATTTAGAGATAACATACATAAACCAATGCTACTAATGAAGAAGCAAAAACTGTACAGTACAGAGTTTAACAGGTAAGGGAGACTTTATTCAAGGTTATTGCCATACGAGGTAGACTTAATGCAGTCTGAACTGCATCAAAGTAAAGGATGCGAGAGATTTTAAGAGCTGGAGTGGGGGGGACTCCAGACCATCTGGGTTTGTTAATTAGCCTTTACTCAAAGGAAAATTAGATTTTCTTGCAACTTCACGGCAGAAGGTAGTCATACAGCATGAAGTGAGCTCCCCACCAAAGTTGAAGCTATGTCTCTAACGTGTCCACAGAGACTGAGACAGGGGCACCATCTTCTTTGTTGATTACATTTCAAAGGGGTGATCGCCAGGTCCCTGTGAAAGACAGTCTTAGGTTTTAAAGTTGGCAAAAGTCTTTTTAAAATATTTTTTTTCTCAGAAAGGCAGAAAAAGATTTTGTGATTACAAGTGTTCTAAGTAAATGCTCCAAGAAAGGACAGAAGAGGGACGTTAGTGGTTGGGTCGCCTGTGGTGACAGGGAGGTCAGGAGCCATAAAATTATACGTACACATAGGCAACCCTCTTTCAAAAAAATTAAAATAAATTCCAAATGTTTAGTTCTTGAATTAAACGAATGTAAAGACTTTAGTGAGTTTTTTATGTATTTCATACAATACATGCACAGAAAGATGTATGCGTTTCTACAACATATAAATTCACTTGAAAAAATTTCTATATCATATGACAAATAAAACGAAGTCCATTTCCCATTTTTATATGCATATATATATATATAATCTTAGACATGTATTTAATCTTAAGTGTATAAAATACAATTCTTATATATATACATTTAAGATATTATATATATTGTAGTCATATATATTATCTTAAGCCAATATCAATATAAGAATTACAAGCAATTTAGAGTACAGATAATAGCTTTATTTTGGAGGAAAATTATATACAGTACAAAATTTTATGAAAATAAGAAGCTATTAATTCTATACAAATATGAGCCATTGGGGTAAGGTAGTCAAAAGTTTACAACACACACCCAGAAACATTTGGACTTCTTTTATAGTGACATAATATTATAAATAAATATTAGTAACATAAATGATTTAAAGAGCATTAAAGATGAAAATAGTTGGGGTTTTCATTTTCACTGTAATATGATTCTAATTTGGAAATTTTCTTCTATTTCTTCCCTGGAATTTGAAGAAGGTAGTTTTTAAACATAATACTTGTGATAAACATGTTAATTATATCTAAATATTGTCATCAATAATAGACAATACAATTCTGGTAACTGTTTTCCTCCTCTAAGTATTCTTGTTTCCTGATACTTACACAAAAAATACAGTGTTTTGGTGTTATGTCTTGTTCACCTGACTCAAAATGATGAGGCAAAGCAAGGTAAGAGCAAGTCCTTCTGGTGAATATGAAGTTAGCAACATTGTTAACATTGCTAAAAATCATGTTTTATTAAGGAACTACAAATATGTGCTACTATATTTCATTGAATGGATGAAATGAAACATTATTTGGTAATCACTTGTCTTTATATATACATATACATATATACACACACACACACACATACACACACACACACACACACACACACATATATATATATATATATGTATATATAATGTTTATTTTTGAAAGAGACAGAGCATGAGCAGGAAAAGGGCAGAGCAAGAAGGAGACACAGAATCCGAAGCAGGCTCCAGGCTCCTAGCTGTCAACACAGAGTCCCATCCACACAGGGCTCGAACTCATGAACCATGAGATCATGACCTGAGCTGAAGTTGGATTTTTAACTAACTGAGCCACCCAGATATCACTACTCCTTTAAGTTTTGAGGGTCATTTTGGTCTATTTATTTACAGTTTAATTCATTAACAATAAAATAAAATTCTAAAAGCTCAAACTAAGAAACAATCTGGTGTCCAGCATGCTACATGATAAATACGCAGTTGTTATAGCTCCATAACAGAATGCTCGTCGACAGTGTTTTAAAAGATTACAGACATGAGACACCTGGGTGGCTTAGTTGACTGAGCATCCT
>NC_043700.1:63395689-63435899 GCF_006229205.1 Suricata suricatta
CTGCCTGACTTTTTTCGCTTAGCATGACACCCTCAAGGTCTATCCACTCTCCTACAAATGGCCAGATTTCATTCCCTCTCATTGCCATGTAGTACTCCATTGTGTATATATACCACATCTTCTTGATCCACTCATCAGGTGATGGGCATTTAGGCTTTTCCCATGTTTTGGCTATTGTTGACATTGTTGCTATGAACATTGGGGTACATGTGCTCCTATGCCTCAGCATTTCTGTATCCCTTGGGTAAATCCCTAGCAGTGTTATTGCTGGGTCATAAGGGGAGTTCTATGGATAGTTTTGTGAGGAACCTCCACACTGTTTTCCAGAATGGCTGCACCAGTTTACATTCCCACAATTTCTAAGTCTTAAAAATATCATGGTGAGTGAAGGAAGCCGTGCACCAAAAAGTAAGTATTACACAAACCCATGCACATAAAACTTCTTAAAAGACAAAACTAACCAATCTACAGCAAGAAAAACTAGATCAATGAATGCCTAGGTCCTGAAACTGATATAACAGTTGGGTGGAAAGAGGGAAACTCTTGGAATGAAATAATTCTCCAGATTTTTATAGTGGTGGTGATTATATCCATGTATAGATGTCTAAAAGCTTCTTGAATGTTCACTGAATGATGCAGTTTATTATACCTAAAAGAGAAGATTTAGTAGCATAAATAAAACATGGTGATATGAATTGTTTAAACTTTCAAGATTTTATTTAGCACATTGCATTATTAAAATTTGAATCACTGAAACAATAAATATTTTCTTACTTAGAAGTCTCAGAAAAATTTTAAAAACTGGTAAGATAATTCTTATGATAAAAATTGTTAATATATACCCTTAATAATACAAATTTCATGACGAAACAAAAAAGGGAGCAAGTTACAAGGGAATTAGGCAAAAGATTCTAAAGTATAATTTACAAAAGAAAAATACAAAACAGCTAATGAACAAAAAATGCTCAAGTTCATGAACTATAATCTAAGATGTCATTTATACTTATTTTAAACTAATTTCTGTCTCTTAAGTTGTTGATGTTTTGTTCTTTTTATTATTTATTTATTTTAAAGTTTATTTATTTAACTTGAGAGAGAGAGATAGTGCTAGAGAGCATGAACGAGGGGAGGGCAGAAAGAAATAAGCCCAAGCAGGCTCTATGCTACCGGTGCAGAGCCCGACCTGGGGATCCGTCTTGCAATCTCTGAGATCATGACCTGAGCCAAAATCAAACCAAACACTTAGCGAACTGACCCACCCAAATGCTCCTGTTATTTTTATTTTTATCCTTATCATTTTTAATTAATAGAAGCTATGTTATCCAGGCACATAAAAGTAGATAGTCACATATAAGCAGTTGCAAACACTTGACAGTATACATTAAAAACAAGAATGGTCACTGACATTCTTCTAGGTTTATTTTTTTTAATTTTATTTAAATCTAAGTTAGTTTATATATTGTGTAATTGTGGTTACAGAAGTAGAATTTAGTGATTCATCACATACATATAACACCCAGTGCTCATCTCAACAAGTGCCCTCCATAATGACCATCACCCAGTTAGCCCATCCCCCCCCCCACTCCACCCCAGCAGCCCTGAGTGTGTTCTCTGTATTTAAGAGTCTCTTATGGCTGGTCTCCCTCTCTATTTTTATCTTATTTTTCCTTCCCTTCCCTTGGTTCATCTGTTTTTTTTCTTAAATTTCTTCTAAGATTTTAAGCAAAACACTAAAATATGCTCAAATTATGAATCATAAAATTTTGAAAAAAGTCAACAGTAATAAAAACATCAAATCATCAAAAAACACAACATTTTGAAAAGAAGGTGAAACATATTTCTACCTAACTTACATAGTCATTCACAATAATGTACTGGAGGAGTATGCTTATTAGTCTGTAGTATGATTACATTTCATAATATATGTGTGTATGCATGAAACTATATTATATACATTTATAGAAGAAGTGTACATTAATTATGTGAAGCCCAGACAGATACAAATTAGATGCACCAGAATATATACAAAAACAGTGTGGAATTATGGAGGAATATTTTTCTCTTGCTATTTAAAGTAATGAAAGTAAATGCTAGTAAAAAAAATATCAAATTAGTGTACATTGAATTAAAATAATTTTACTTAATTTTTATTCATGAAATTTTGGACTCAGTCCTTAAATAATATTTTTTTAAGAGCCAAAATGTCCTCAATAAAACTCTGAGCTTTTTCTACTATGGATAGTAAATTTAATCTAATAATATAAAGCTTCATATTGAATCTAAAAAAATATTTTGTTTTCTTTAATAATCATTGTACAGTTGACCCTTGAGCAACAAATAGGTTAGAGACATGTAACTTTTTACTCCCCCTAAAACTTAACTAATAGCTAAAAGCCCTACTGATGACATAAACAGTTGATTAACACTTGTTTTGTATTTTATATGTATTATATACTGTATTTGCATAAGAAGGTAAGCTAAAGAAAAGAAAATGTTATTAAGAAAATCATAAGGAAGAGAAAATATATATAGTACTGCAGTGTATCTGTTGTAAAACATCCACATATAAGTAAGTCCACACAATTCAAATTCATGTTGTTCAAAGTCAGCTCTGTGTGTGTGTGTGTGTGTGTGTGTGTTATGTAAGATATATTGTACTATATTCTATTTATTATCTATCTATCTATCATATATCTATCATCTACTTTATCTGTAAAATGCCATTTCAAATATATGTTCTCCAGGACTTTTATTTTAAACCCTCAATATCTTTGCTGGCTGCTCAATAATGACAACAGTTAGGAAAATTATATCAAGAATAAATTGTGAAAGTATCTTTTCCAATCATTTTTTACAGTATTATTTTAAATTCTCTATTCAAACAATTGCTTGATGATGGAACATCACTCCAGTTCTATTTAAAGTGGAAGCTTGATAAAATTTATAAAAAACATGGGTCTCAAATGTAGTTCTAATAGGTGTCATGTCTCCATATGAGTATAGTGTTTGGTAAAGTTAAAAGGAATCCTTAGGCTAAATTAAAATCTAAATCTAAAGAATTTGCAAGTTTACCTAAACAATTTTTTCATAATGCTTATATTAGCTTGTTTTATTGATATTATTCTGCATTAAATTTATTTTTACACATATACATTTTCTTAAGACAACAAATGAGGTGTTGCTAAGCCTCCTTCTCATTCTCTTTTATTTAGACTTGATTTTTTTAGAGCAGTTTTAAATTTATAGCAAAATTGAGAGGAAGCACATAGATTTCCCACACACCCCTTCCCCTAAGCTTGCATAGTATCCATCAATTTCAACACCTCCCCCCAAGTGGTGTATTTGTTACAATTGATGAGCCTGAATTGGAGAAATGTAGGGGAAGTGGTCTGTAGCCCTGTGATTAGGTTTCAGTCTTTTAGTGAGTCCACACTTCTAGACTAGGGTTTTCACAAGTATTTCTCAGATTATTTACCCCCTGTAGGTGGGACAAGAAGGCTACAGTAGATTTGAAATGGTTATTTCCATTTTCTTAAATCACTTAGGCTCTGATAATACCTCAGCGGGTTAGTCTTTGGTTAACTAACAACAAAGTCCTCCAGCTTATTTCAAAATGATTCCTTTTCTATAGTAAATAATATAACAACTTCTATGGTGATAGTACCTAGAATTATTGTGGTAACCATTTCAAAATATACATGAATATCAAATCATAAGTTTGTTGTGCCCAAGTTTGTAATATCGCCCCAAAACAAGCACCAGAGACTACTAGGGAGACCGAGTTAGGCCTGCAAAAGCAAAGGGCTTTATTACGGGCTTAAGCTCGGGCTCACAGACTCCACTGACCTGCTGGCCACGTGGAGAGAGCTCTGAACAAAGGCAGGGCAGGGCTTTTATGAGTTTGGGAAGGGGAGTTACAGGAAATGATGACACAGGCACAGTGCTCCAATCCCTACCCCCCATCAATACTGGCAGTTGTGGGAGCCAATCACAACATTCAGAGTATTGACCAATCAATGAGCCCAGGACCCCCATGTGGGGTGTGACCAGGCCCACCCCTTGAAAGGTCAAAGGTATCAGCCAGCCTCTCCCGATGGGGCGCTGCAGGAGTTGTCTCTCCTTAATGTGCGCCCTTTCATATGGAGAAACCAGAGCCTTCCCCTTTAAGTACAGGGGAAGGCTGAATCGAACCTGTGTCCTTACAAGTTTTACATTTGAAACTAATACAATATTGTATTAATTATTCTTCAATAAAAACAAAAATAAATTATATATATGTATATGTATATATATATGTATATATATAATAACAACAAAAAATAAGCAAACAACAACAGAAAAAGTCTCTTTCTCTCCCTCTCCCTGTTGGAAGGACCAATGGATTTCTTTCCAATATTTTGAGGTCCTGGTTATTGTGGATATTGTGAACCCTCCCCCTAAGGACTGGATTCCCATGGAGATCTTAACCCTCAGAATTTTCCACAATAAATCTCCAGCAATTCATCAATTAAAGTATAAGATTTCCTACCCTAGCACTAATACCCAAAGTGGTTTCTCCAAAATATAAAATAAAAATTCAAGACTATAAATGAGACAATTAAATTATTGTTGGTTTGCACTATAGAAATTTTATCCCTGAAAAATGTTTTAGAAAAAATAGTGCCAACATTTGGAATTGGCTGATCATTTCTTACAACTCTGAAAGTATTCTACAAGGAAGAAAGTGGATTCAAATAAACTTTAAAAGAAAGGGAGTAACCAATTAAAAATATAGGATTATGTAAGAAAATTTTTTTATAGTTAAGGAAATAGAGAGAACTAGCAAAGAAACCCATGTGAATATAGAGTGGCAACATTTCAGATTAATGAGACTTTCTAAATAAACCTAAATTATTTTAAAGGAGAAATTTAAAAAGCTTTAAAAAAAGAACAAATAAATAATAATCTTAACCAAACCAAAACAAAAATAAAGTTATTAAAAGAAGAAAAAAACACGAGTGTATCCTACTGCTTTTATCATCATTAACTGTGTAACAGAAAATAACGAAACAATTCCTCCCATGTTACTTGAAAGAAACAGAATGTATTCATTAAAAATGCTGCCCCTGAAGTTTCTGTTTCTAGTAATGATAGAATAAGATCTTGAAGGAGTAAATGCCCTACGGGAGTGGGGTCATATAAGCAAACAGACAGAATACAAAAAAAAAAAGTTACATGAAGTCACTGGAAAGGAGAGAGTGGAGACATTCTCTGATTAGGGGTATACTGTGGTTGGATGGGAATTTTATAAGATGAATTGCACTTCTACAGTTTTTAACCTTGGGTGGGATTCAGCCTGTAATGTGCAAGGGAAACCCCAGCCACTGGAAATAGCTGGAAGACTCCCAGAAGGGAAATGTTGGAAAGGGGATTATTAAACTCTGCTAGCAAGATCTCAGACGGATCTTTGAACCGTTTGTCTCAGCTGTACAAAAATGAAAAACTGAGGAGTTGTCACCCCAAATTTTAAACCTGTGGTTCAAACAATCTACTTTTTTGGTAAAACAAAAGGCATGATGCTGGAGAGAAAAAAGAAGAAACCCATTGTATCTACAGCTTAATTCAGAACTCCATAATTTAATGCCCACAATTTGCATGATACTATGCAAAGTTACTCAACATATGAAGAAAAATAAATATGTTCTCAACAGAAAAGAAAATCAAATGACAAAAATGTTGAGATAGCCCGTGAATACTAGTATATGCAAGTTATAATTTGCAAGAGACCGTTAAAACTACCCTCAGTGAAAGAAACTTAAATATTCTAACAATAAATGAAAGCTAGAAAATAGAAACAAACAAAAACAACCAAATAAAAAGTCTAAAACTAAAAAAATTCAATATCTAAAATATTTAAAAACACTAAACAGACTTCATCACAAAATAGATTGACAGAGGAAGAAATAAATATGCTTGAAGATAAATCAGAAGATTGCCATTTGCAACAACATGGGTGGAGCTAGACTATGATGCTCAGCAGGATAAGACAGAGAAAGACAAATACCATATGATTTCACTCATATATGGAATTTAAGAAACAAAACAAAGGAGCAAAGGAAAAAGAGAGAGAGGCAAACCAAGAAATAGACTTTTTTAAATTGTTGTTTATTTGTATTGAGAGACAGAGACGGAGAGAGAGAGAGAGACTTCATGGGCATGGGAGAGAGAAAGAATCCCAAGCAGGTTCCACGCTTCCAGCACAGAGCCCCACACAGGGCTCTGTCTCATGAACTGTGAGATCATGACCAGAGACACAAGCAAGAGTCAGACACTTGACCAACTGAGCCATGCAGGTGGTCCAGACTCTTAACTATAGAGAACAAGCCGATGGTTACCAGAGGGGAGGCGGGAACGGGATTGGGCGAAATAAGTGCTGCACTTATGATGAGCGCCAGGTGCTGTATGGAGGTGTTGAATCACTGTGCTGTGCACCTGAAACGAACAGACCACTCTATGTTAACTAACTGAAATTTAAATAAAAACTTTAAAAAAGGCATCTGTTAGAGAACACCAACTGTTTCAAAAAAAAAAAGTGAAATGTTTCCCAGGAAAACAGAAGAATAGAGCATGTATAGCAGAGTAATAAAGAAATAATTGAAAAATGGAAAGAAAAAGCTGACATTTTCTCAAATCTGAAGGAAAAAGACATTTTAGACATAAGATATGCGAATATCACCCTCTAGAGTGGATATGAAGAAACCCAGACTGAGGAAAATAGCAGGTAATAATGAAACTATTGCAACCCAAAGATTAAGAGCAAATCTTAAATACAGTATGAGAAATATGGCACATTCTAATACATGGAACATTATACATTAAAATACATAATAAAGTATCATAAAAACTTTGAATGTAAGTAAAAGGGAGGGAAGCATTTTTAACATGCTAAAAGAAAGAAATCAAATTAAGACACACGTTTATATCTAGAAAAATTATAGTTCAAGAAAAAGGTAAACTAATGACGACTTCAGAAAAAAGAAATCGGACAGAATTTATTGCCAAAAAATGTGCAATAAAAGAAATGCTGAAGAAAGTTTTTCAGGCTGAAGAAAAAGAATTCCAGTTAAAACTTAGATTTTCAGAAAGGACTGCTTAAACTCAGACATGTTAACCATCTAAGTAAATATATGAGGTATTATATATGTATGTGTGTGTGTGTGTGTGTACATCTTAAATTTTTATAGCACTACTTACACTAAAAAAAGCATTTAAAAAATCCTTATGGGCACTTTACAAGCATTGTAAATGATATACAAGTGCAAATTATAACATAAAGAGAGGATACGGACATTTTGCATTTACATTTTTACACGGAGTAATACAATAATGCTGCAAACTGTAGAAATTTAAATAAGTACATTTTAATTCCTACAAAATCACTACAAATAATGCAAATAAGTACAGGCTTGATGGTGAAATAAAAAATTAAACAATGAGAAAGAATCATGCAAAAGGAGACAGACAAAATCTACAGATGCAAGTAGAAAACAAACAAACAAAAAACCAGAAAATAAAATAAATAAAACAAAATGGCAATCTAAGCTGACCTTACAAATAATTACATAAAAAAATCAATTGATGGGGGTGCCTTGGTGGCTCAGTCGGTTGAGCCTCCAACTTCAGCTCAGGTCAGATCTCACGTTCCTGAGTTTGAGCCCCGTGTCGGGCTCTGTGCTGACAGTTAGCTCAGAGCCTGGAGCCTGCTTCCAGTTCTGTGTCTCCTTCTCTCTCTGCCCCTCCCACTCTCATGCTCTGTCTGTCTCTGTACCAAAAATAAATAAAACATTTAAAAAAATTAAAAAAAAATCAATTGATGAATGATTCTAATTTAAAGCTAGAGATCACCAGAATGAAATAAGAAAATCTAGACACAATTATGTACTCTTCAAAAGACACGCTTTAAATACACATAGCTCAGAGAAGTTAAAAATAAATGGTTGGAAAAAAAATACCATTCAGTCAAGTAAGAACAAGCAATCTCTAGTAGCTATATTAATATCAGGTAAAATATGTACCAAGACAAACAGTATTGTTGGATATATAGAAAGATCGCCACCTAATAGAAAGCCTATTCATACGGTAATAATAACAGTCACAAACGTATATACACATAATGACAGAACTTTAAAATACATGAGCAATAAAGGGACAAAATTACTGGAAGAAATAAATAAATAATATACAGACAGCCAAAGTTTAAAAACCACCTCTTAGGAATAGATAAAATAACTGTAAAGAAAATATCAGAAAAGACAAACATTATCAACTATCTTTCCTTAATATTTATCTGTTGAATACTACACCCTAAATTAACATATTGTTAGTAGTTTTCAATGCACATTGTATATTTGTTAGGCTACATTAATTATCAGCCACTAATTAATGATAATTAAATTGTAATATAATATCAAAATTATGAGTACATTATCTGACCACATGTAACTGAATTAGAAATCAATAATAATTATAAAATATAAAAAACTCCTCCAATAATTATAAATTAAAGTGTACACTTCTAAATAACCCATGGGTATAAAAGTCACAAATAATTACACAGTAATATGCTCTATTAAATCATACCACAGTATATCATAATTATGAGAGATAGTCAATACAATAGGTTGGGGAAAACAGCCTCAAATTCTTGTTTTAGGAAACAAGAAAATTCTAAAATTTCCAAACTTAGAAATTAAAAATGAGTTCCTAACTTGTGAAATTAGGAAATAAAAGATCAAATTAAGACCAAAAAGAATGAAGGAAATGATACAGATAAAGCATTAATATTAGAAAAAGAAAATGAATGGAGAAAAACCAATGAACTTAAAAGCTGGTTTCTTGAAAAGATAAATAAAATTCACCAGTTTCTTAATAAACTGATAAAGTTTAAGAGAAGACAAATTACCAGTAAGGAGAGATTATGATCAGTTTTAATCTGATACTTTGACAACATAAATGGAATGTACAGATAACTTTAAGAAACATATACTTCCAAAACTGAAGCAAACAAGAATAGAAAACATGAATAGTCTCTAGCTTTAAAAAAAATCTTTCCACAAAAACACTCCAGGCCCAGATATCTTAGGGGTCAAGACCATCAGTTATTTGAGGAAGAAAGAATACCAATATTATTGAAGCACTTTGAGAAAATATAGAAGACAGGGACACTTACCAACTTATTTTCTGATGTCAGTGCTATTTTCTTACCAAGGCAGACAATGTTTTGACATGAAAAAAGCCCGGCAGCTATAGACTTGACATGAAAAAAATGAAAATGTATCTTATTTCAAAAACTATATATTGTGATTCTTCTTATAGAAATTTCATCTGTATTCAAAATATTAGAATGTAATTTTAATGTTTAATGTTTTGGTTTGCAGTTTACTAGGTTATTATCTTTTACTTCTTTGTAATAACCTGTCTTATTAATAAAAATAAAAATATTTTCAAATAACAAAGAATGCATAGCTGAGGTTAATGACATTTTACCATTTGCCTTACAAATTTCCAGCTTTTTTTTGTACATTTTCTATTTTTTTAATGTTTATTTAAACAGTCCTCCAACCTGGGGCTGAATTTCATGAACCATTAAATCAGTACCTGAGCAGAAATCAAGAGTGGACACTTATCTGAGCCACCCAGGTGCCCTAACATCTTTCTTTTTAATAATGAGTACAAACATGCCTCTTAGGTTAATTTTATAACCATTTAGTATTTTATTATGTAATAATCATAATTATCTTCAATGACTGGATATATATTAATAACAACAAAAGCAACAGATATGATTAATTTGACAAAATTATGTGCCAACCACTTATACTGAGCAACTGAAATCAAATCTGTAATATTCAATATAATTTGTTTAATATTATGTGAATTTTTTGTTGATACATTTAGTATTCAATTGTCTAAGTAGCTACATGTAATAATTGCAATCATAGGCAGGTCTACTTAATCCCTAAGCATTTATTACAAAATATAATTAATCCCTAAGCATATATTACAAAATATAATTAAAATTTGATAAAAATGTTATTTTATAATAAAATATTTGATCTATACAAATTTTATTATAAAATTTTTATAATAAAATATTTGATCTACACAAAGATATTCTTATCTTTGATCATTTAATTTTAATGTTAATTGGTTCTATTTTCTCAGTATAGTTGTCTGAGGATTCATATTTTTAAGTAGTTTCAACATATATATATGTACACACATATTCAGAAAAAATTATTCTTGAAAGTGATGTCAAGAAGATTAAGATAGGTAGATAGATAGATAGGTACATAATTTATAGATATTTAAGACACTGTATTTTAGAGTATTTTACAGTATAAAAATTTTAGCAATATAATCTATTTATCACATATATAAAAAAGAAACTATTGCCTGTTTTTTGTATTTGCTAGAAAATGTGAAAGAATAGAAGATACAGTGTTTAAAATTTTTAATAAGGACATAGCTTTCAAATACCAAAGTTAACCTTAATTTATAAAAAATCATAGATTCTCAGACCTGGATAGGACATCAGAGATATTCTAACATAAGAGTATTTAAAGAGTATTAAAATAAGTGGTTTTACCTAGTTTTACTCCATAATTCATCCAACAAACACTTAATTGGGCACATTTTTGAGTTTCAAGGATTGAAAACAAAACAAAACAAAACAAAAGACAAACCTCTTGCCCTTTAGAAATTCTGTTCTAATCATGGAAATTGATGAGAAGAATTTGTCGTTTAGTTTAGAACGGCCATGGGCAAATGCACCCCTTTCTTTTTTCTGTGCCTGGAAGCAAGCGTCTCCAGTTTCACTGATCCATCTCAGGGGACGAGCAGCGAAGCCTCTGGTAACATCAGCACACTTGTGTGCAAACTTTTTCGCAGAGTGTTGCAAGCACCTTCAATACTATTTATGAACTACCTTTTTGGAGCTGGGTGACTTTGGTTTTACATAGTCAACTAGAAGGTACTTACTACTTCTCAATTCAATCTGTAAATCTTACAAACATATATAGGAAGCGTTCCCACTTCTTAGGCCCTTTGCACAGAGCGTCCAGCTCTGCCTGACCTAAATACACCTCTTGTAAATCCAGGCGAACCTGGAGGATCCTGTGTATTTTTCTGCTTCTCTATCTTTTAATTTCTACTTTCCATTGTATTTACTTCACACCAAGTAGCTCTAATGATGTTGTGGTAAATAATTGATTAATCTCATGTACCTTCTTTTTATCAGTCCATGCCTTTAGGATCTAAATTATTTCCTTTTCACACACACACGCACGCACACACGCACCCACACGTCAACACACACACTCACACACACAGAGTCACTCATGCAATCCATCCATTCCGCCACTGGAAACAGCCCCATGTGATAGTCAAATCAGATTCCACAGAGGCCATACATAACAAATATCACATTTCATTCATCTTTAGCAAATATTTTTTCAAATCTAATATTAATTCTTATAACTCACAAGCACTAACTCAGTTTTCTTTGAAGATTTTTCTGGTTAATATTGCTCCAACTTGATCCTTCATGCCTTTTATCTCAAAAGTTGCAGACATGTGTTATGCCTTATGTCTTGTAAGTCCTTTCAACTAGTTTACGATACATGTGTTAATGAGTCATCAGGCTATTTCTTTCAGTTTCCATAAAATAAGGAGACCTAGGATATAATTAAAAAATATCTGTTGAATTTTGAATAAGTGATCTTAGTGAGAATTTTAGAATACATAAGTTTTATGTTTTATAATGACTGATCTTTCTGAAATGGATGTGTAAAATGAATGTCTTCCAACAGAAATGGAAAAGGAACTGGCATATTGCAATCAGAATATGTATGGTTTATTCTTATTCTGTCATTTGTTAGTAATATGTGATTGTTAACTTCCAAATTTAAGAACTATATAATAGGAAAAACAAGCATTAGTCTTCATTTTAGTAGTTAAATATGATAAATCATAAAGAACACCATCAAATATTAAGCATTCCATAAACCTATTACTTTATTTTGGCTCTTTTAATTTTATTTTTAAAACTCTGAATTTCTATAGAACCCCATGCCTATTATTAATTCCAAATATGATATTTAAAAGTACATATCATTTTGAGTATATTTGTCTTTCTTTCATTTTTATACTATACCTTACAAGTCTCAATTTATACATTCTCAGGACAAAATTATATAGTCTTTCTTATGAAATAAATTCTTAAACATGTGACTCACATCCAATTGACATGGAAGAACTATATTTGGTCATTAAAGTTTTTATTTTCATTTTGCAAATATTTTATAAGGCTTAGAAAATAAAATAGATTCCCTGTTAGATAGTGATGGGGAATCTATCTGTATTATTAGTCCAGTTGTTTCTATTTTGGCATTTTTTTCCAGATTTTTGAGATATTATTGACATATTGCATTGTGTAAGCTTAAAGTGTAAAACTGTTGAATTGATAACTTTATATATTGATGTTCACCAGCATAGCATTAATTAAAACCTCTATCTCATACATAATTATCATTTGTTTTCCACAGTGGTAACAATTAAGATTTATTCCCTTAGCAACTTCAGATATATAATACAATATTATTAGCTATAATCACCATGCTACACATTAGATCCTCAGAACTTTTAATCTTATAGCTGGAAGTTTGTACCCTTTGAACAATAGTTTTCCTCTCTCCCACCAGTCTTTGGTAACTATTATTCTTTTCTCCTTCTCTGAGTTTTGCTTTTCTGGATTCCACATATGTGAAACCATGAAGTATTTGCGTTTCTCTGTCTGACATTTCACTTAGCATAATGGCCTCAAGATTCACCAAAGTTGACCCCAATGGTAGGATTTCCTTCTTTCTCATGCCTGAACAATATTCCAGTGCTACATACTGCATTTACTTTACCGATTTTTCCATTGACTGCCACTTGTTGATTGTGAATAACACAGTAATGAACATAGAAGTTCAGAGATAGCTCCATGGTCTCGATATATACCCTAAAGTAAGAGGGCTGGGGGGCGCCTGTGTGGCTCAGTTGGGTAAGCACCCAACTTCGGCTGAGGTCAGGATCTCAGAGCTCAGATCATGATCTCACAGTTCATGGGTTGGAGCCCGTGTTGGGCTCTGTGCTGACAGCTAGCTCAGAGCCTGGAGCCTGCTTCAGATTCTGTGTCTCCCTCTTTCTTTGCCCCTCCCTCTGCTTGCACGCTCTCTCTCTGTCTTTTTGGGGATAGCCATTCTAACAGGTGTGAGGTGACATCTCATTGTGCTTTTGATGTTATCAGCATTTTCCTGATTAGTGCTGTTGAACATTTTTTCGTGTACCTGTTGGCAACTTTTTTTTTTTTTTTTTGGAGAAAAATGCCTATTCAAGCCCTCTGTGCAGTTTTCAATAGGATTTTTTTTCGTTATTTTTCACCTGCTTTTGAATTGAATGAGTTAGTCATATATGTTGGACATTAACCACTTATATATATGTGACTTGCAAATATTTTTCCCATTCTGTAAGTTTCCTTCTCATTTTTTTTGTGTGTGGGGTAGTTTGTGTGTGTGTTTGTTTTTGTTTTGTTTGTCTTTGCTGTGTAGAAAATATGATATATTTCCACTTGTTGATTTTTCCTTTTGTTGCTTGCATTTTTGGTATCATATTCAGAAAATTGCTGTCAAGGCAAGGGATTTTTCTCAATATTTTCTTCTAGGATTTTTATGGTTTCATATGTCTTTAATTTATTTTGAGTTAATTTTTATGAGTGGTGTAAGATAGAGATCCAATTTCATTTATATGATTATAGTATCCCTTTTCCCAAACACCATTTATAGAAGAAACTATCTTTTCCCTATTGATTATTCTTGGATACCTTGTCAAATATTAATGGACCATATGTGCAAGGATTTGTTTTTGGTTTCTCGGTTTTGTTCCATTGATCTGTGTATCTACTTTTATGCCAAAACTAAACTGTTCTGACTACTATAGCTTTGTAGTATAGCTTAAAATCAAGTAGTGTAATGCCTCTAGATTTGTCAATCATTCTCAGGATTTGACTATTTAGAGACTATTTAGGGGACAAATTTGAGAATAGGTTTTTTTTCCTATTTCTGGAGAAAATGTCATTGAAATTTTTACAAGGATTGCATTGAATCTGTAGATTGCTTTCAGTGGTATAAACATTTTAATTAATGACAATTTTTCTTCAAATGCATGAATATGGAATATTTTTCCATTTATTTGTGTTTTCTTCATTTTCTTTCATTAATGTTGTGGTTTTCACTGTAAAGATTTTTTATTTCTTTGGTCTAATTAATTCCTAGTATTTTATTATTCTGGTCCAATCGAGACTGTTTGTTTTTTCTTCCTTTCTTTCTTTTTTTCTTTCTTTTTCTTTTCTTTTTTTTTTTTACATTTTGGTGATTGGATATGGACACACAACTATTCCTTGAATGTTGACTTTGTGTTCTATAGCTTTACTGAATTTGTTGATTAGTTCTAGCAGTTCTTTGTGGGGTTTTTGGATTTTCTCTATTTAATAATATATCATCTACAAACAAGATGATTTTACTTCTTCCTATCCTAATTTGACAGGATAGGAAGAAGTAAGGATAGGAAAGGATAGGAAGAAGTCCTATCCTTTTATTTCTTTTTCTTGTCTGATTACTTGGGCTTTGTTGAATAAGAGTCATGAGAGTGGGCACCCTTTTCCTGGCCACAAAGGAAAAGCTTTCAAACTTTGACCAATGAGTAGGATGTTGGCTGGGAGTTTGTTCTATACATGGTCTTTAATATGTTGGAATATGTCATTCTATACCCAATTTGTTGAAGGTTCTTATGATGGTTGAATGTTGTATTTTGTCAAATGCTTTTTCTGCATCTGTTGAGATAATCATATAATTTTTTATCTTTCATTCTATTAACATATGGTATAACATTTATTGATTTGCAAATGTTGAACCACCCTTACATCCCAGGATACAACTCATTTGATCATGGTGAATGATGATTTTAATAGGCTATTGAAGTAGGTTTGCTGTTTTTATTTTTTGAGAATCTTTCCACATATATTTATCAGGGTTATTGGTGTATAGTTTTTTTTTGTAGTGTACATATCTGGCTTTAGGATCTGGGTACTGCAGCTTCAAAATATTAGTTTGATGGATAAAAAGATTGTGGCATGTATATATTTGTATAGAATGGAATGGTACTCAATGATCAAAAAGAATGAAAACTTGCCATTTACAGCAATGTGGATGGAGCTACAGTGTATTATGCTAAGTGAAATAAGTCAGTCAGAGAAAGACAAATATCTTATGGTTTTACTCATATATAAAATTTAAGAAACACAACAGATGAACTTAGGGGAAGAGATGGAAAAATAGGATAAAAACAGAGAGGATGGCAAGCCATAAGAGACTCTTAAATA
Organism: Suricata suricatta; assembly: GCF_006229205.1. NCBI lineage: Eukaryota > Metazoa > Chordata > Mammalia > Carnivora > Herpestidae > Suricata > Suricata suricatta. The sequence goes on from NC_043700.1 coordinate 63,411,150, forward strand.
CAGAGAACAGACTGAGGGTTGCTGAAGGGGAGGTGGGTGGAAGGATGAGCTAAATGGGTGAAGGGCATTAAGAAGGACTCTTTGTGGGATGAGCACTGGGTGTTACATGTAAGTGATTAGTTCCTGAATTCTGTTTCTGAAACCAATACTATACTGTATGTTGAATAACTTGAATTTAAATAAATAAATTTAAAATCATAAAAAAGTAGTTTTAGAGTGTTCTATTCTCTTCAATTTTTTCAAAAATGTTTTAGAAGTATTGGTTAATTCTTGTTAAATTTTAAAATAAGAACTCACCACTGAAAATGTCTGGTTCTAGGCTTTGCTATGTTGAGAAGTTTTTATTACTTATTCAATCTCCTTACTCTTCACTAGTCTATTGAGATTTTCTATTTTTTTGCTAAATTATATGTTTCTAGGAGTTTATCCTTTTCATCTAGCTGATTTAGTGTGTTGAAGTATAATTGTGCATAATAATCTCTTATGATATTTGTATTTCTATGTCAGTTGTAATGTCTTATCTTTCATTTCTCTTTTTATTTTCCTGAGCCTCTCTTTTTTTCTGAGTCAGTCAAGCTAAAGATTTCTCAATTTTCTTTGTATTTTCAAACAAACTTCTCTTGATTTCATTGATTTTTAAATTGTCTTTCTGGGTCTCTATTTTACTTATTTCCACTCTGATCTTTATCATCTACCTTCTACTAACTTTAGGTTCAGTTTTTTCTTCTTTTTCTATTTACATGAGGTGTAGAGTGATAGTGTTTATTTGAGGTCTTTATTGTGTTTTTATGTAGATATTTATCACTATAAACTTCCCTCCTACAACTACTTTTAAAGCATCCCATAGGTTTTGATAAGTTATGCTTTCTTTTTCATTTCTTTCAATGTATTTTTTCATTTTCCACCTGCTTTATTCTTTAATCCATTGTTTGTTCAAGTTGTTTAATCTCCACATTGTTTTGAAATTTCCACTTTTTTTTGCTATTGATTTCCAGTTTTATATCATTTTGGTCAGAAATCTTATTAAATTTTCTAAGAATTTCTTTTGTGATTTATCATGGAAAACATTTGTTATGTGCTTGGGAAGAAATTGTACTCTGCTTCTGTTAAGTGTAATTTTCTGTATAGTCCTGTCAGTTCTGTTTGATCTAAAATATGGTTCAAATTCAAAATTTCCTTGTTGATTTTTTTGTCTGGGTCATCTATCCATTGTTGAAAGTTGAATATTGAATTCCCATATTGTCGCACTATTGTCTATTTCTCCCTTTAGTTTTGTTAGTATTTGCTTAGTATACTTAGGTACTCCAATGTTAGATGCATATGTATTTATGATTTTTTTTGTTTTTGACTTCTTTATCATTGTATAATGACTACCTTTGTCTCTTGTTACTATTTTTAATGTTTGTTTTGTCTGATATAAGTATAGATATACCTGATGTCTTTTGGTTTCCACTTGCATGAAATATCTTTTGCCTTTTCTTGTACTTATTTATACGACTGTGTGTATGTGTATCCTTAAAGTTGAAGTAAGTCTCTTACAAGGAGTATAAAATTGGGCCTTTTTGTTTTTGTTTTTTTAATCCATATAGCCACTGTGTGCCTTTAGATTAGAGAATTCAATCCATTAATAATTAGAGTAGTTATTGGTAGGTAAGGCCTTACTAATACTAGTAAATACTTAATATTTACTTTCTGGCTGTTTTGTAGTTTCATTTTTCTTTTCCTTTTTTTTTTCCCATCCTTTCCTTTCCCTTCCCTTTCCTTCCCTTCCCTCTTTCTTTCTTCCTCTTTCTTTCTCTTTCTTTCTTTCTCTTTCTTCCTTTCTTTCTTTCTTTCTTTCTTTCTTTCTTTCTTTCTTTCTTTCTTTCTTTCTTTCTTCTTTCTTTCTCTCTTCCATAGTGGTATGCTTTGATTCCCTTCTCTTTATCTTTTGTGTACCTATAATAGATTTTTTCTTATGGATCCCATGAGACTTACATAACACATACATGTATGTACATATAACAGTGATAATATTGTAACTTTAATAACATTCAATGGTGCTTGGATGGCTCAGTCAGGTAAGCATCTGACATCAGCTCAGGTCATGATCTCACATCTTGTAAGTTCGAGCCCTGTGTTGGGTTCTGTGGTGGTAATATCTCAGAGCCTGGATCCTGCTTCGGATTCTGTGTCTCCTTCTCTCTCTCTGCCCCACCCCACTTATTCTCCATCTCTCTCTCTCAAAAATGAATTAATGTTAAAAAAATAACATTCGAAACTCTATCCTTTTACTCTTCTCCATTTTTATTCTTATAATTCCACCAATTACATAGTTTTAGTTTGTCAATCTCTTAACAAATTGTGAAGGCTGTAGCTATTTTAAATATGTTGGTCCTTTAACTTTTATACTAGAACTAAGTGGTTACACATCACCATATTACATTATTAGAATATTCTGACTCTGACTATATGTATGTCTTTATCATTGTGTTGTACATTTTTGAATGTTTTCATATTACTAATTTGCATGTTTTTGTTTCTGCTGGAAGAACTCCCTTCAGCATTTTTTATAAAGCTAGTTTAATGGTGATGAATTTCCTCAGCTTTGTTTACTAAAGAACGTATTTCACCTTCACTTTTGAAGGACAACTTTGCTGAGTGAAATATTTTGGTTGAGAGTTTCTTTCTTTGTGTACTTTGAAGATATCATTCCACTCTCTCCTGGCCTGCAAGGTCTCTGTTGAGAAATCCACTGATCACCTTGTGGGAATTCCCTTGTCTGACAATTGGTTTTCTCTTGCTACTTTTAAAAGTCTCTTTACCATTGGTTTTAGACAGTTTTCTTATTATGTGTCATGGAGAAGATTGTTTTGGTGTGACATTTTGAGGTAACCTATTGGTTTCATGAACTTATATGTCCAAGTATTTCCCTAGGTGAGGGGAGTTCTCAGTTATTATTTATTTAAATAAATTCTATTTTCTTATCTCCTTCTTTTGGACTCCAATGATACACACACACACACACACACACACACACACATACACACACACATATATATTTAATGTATTCATATAGCATCCAATAACTACCATAGACTCTCTTCATTCCTTTTCAATCTGTTTTATTTTTGTCTGTCTGACAGGATAATTTCAATTTTTCTGTCTTCTAACTCACTGATTCTCTCTACTTGTTAAGTCCGCTGCAGAGAATTATTGAGTTCAGCCCTTATTTACTTTAGCTCCATAATTTCTTTTTAGGTTCTTGTTTATGGTTTTTCTTTGTTGAACTTCACATTTTGTTCTAGTGGTGGTTTTCTGATATCATTAAAACGCTTATTTGTGTCCTCTTATAGCTCTCTGAGCATCAGTACAACAATTATTTTAAATTGTTTGTCAGGCAATTCCTAGATCTCCATTTTATGGGGCTGGTTCCTGGAGGTTTACTGTATTCCTTTGGTGGAGTCATGTTTTCCTGATTGTTTATAATCTGTATAGTCTTGCACAGGCATCTGTGCATTTTAAGAAACAGTAGGGGTGCCTGGGTGGCTCAGTTGGTTAAGCATCCGACTTCGGCTCAGGTCAAATCTCACAGTAGTGGGTTCGAGCCCTGCATCAGGCTCTGTGCTGACAGCTAGCTCAGAGCCTGGAGCCTGCTTCCAGTTCTGTGTCTCCTCCTCTCTCTGCCCCTCCCCCTCTCATGCTCTGTCTCTCTCTGTATCAAAAATAAAGCATTTTAAAAAAAAAGAAAGAAACAGTAGCATCTTCTGGACTTCATGTCCTGCATTAAGGGAAGGCTTTCATTTTCAGATGGGAGTATGCTGGACCATGCCATGACTCTGGGTCTAGTGGTGCAGGCCACTGATTATGGGAGTGCATAGTAGCAACAGATTTTAAGAAATATGACGTCTCTTTGACTCAGGCCACTGAGTTCCACAGTATCAACTACTGTGTGGTCTCAGCAAACACGGTGGTGATGGGGGTCTGCAGTGGCTATAAGATCTGTTGTGGTCCTCAGTGGTGCCTCCAAGACTGGCAAGGGTCAGGGCAGGCAATGGTGATGGCCAGAACTGGTGAAGTTACAAGAGCCAACTGTAGCTGCCTATGTGGTAGCAGTGACTAGCTGCAGATACACATGCAGTGAAGGGGATCAGGGTAGTTAGCAAGAGCTGGGACAACCATGGGCTCATTGGCTGCTATTGGGGTTCTAGTTGTCATCCTGCTTTCCTATAGCTGCACACTGTACCTTTGTGCACATACAGGGCAGTGGAAACTGGTGATGTGGTGAGGCTGGGGGCATGTGAACAGCTAGAAGGGCTAGTTATAGGTAGTTATAGTGATATAAGTCAGTGACAGAAAACAAGACATGACCCACAGGCAGCTGTGAAGAACCCAGCTGTCAGCATGCTTACCTTTGACTACACACTCTCCCTCTGGGTCTGCGTACTGCAGGGGAGGCAGATGACGAGCATTATATCTTTAGGGTTCAGGTACACAGTTGGAGGGGCCAGCCCCCTAAGTGTGGGCACAGTGGTGGGGGTCAGCTGGGAAGGCTAGGCTGGCATTTTACCTTCACGCATCTGCAGAAGCTCAGCCTGGCTGCCAGCATGCCTCCCAGGCCTGGAAGAGCAGGGAGGAACTTGGTAGCTCCCATCTTACAAGTGCAAGCTCAGAGACCTTGGATGGTTGCCAGTGCCAGACCTAGGCTACAGTAAGTGGTGGTGGTGGTGGGAGGAGCAGGGAGAGAGGGAGGTGGCTGGTAAGTAGCTGACATTGACAAACCCAAATACCTGTGGGCTGAAAGTTGGCAAGATCCACAGGGTGTCTGCAGAGGCTATGCTGGCTATTGACTGGTCAGCAACAGATTCTGCTGGGTTTGTCTAGAGAGTGGGTCTCTGGGAACTGCTCTCTCTCCTGCTGCATGTGTGCTAAAATAATCTCTGTTTTTCTTTCATGATTCTGGCTACTGCAAAATGTCTGTTTTGCCAAACCAGCTGGGGTATAGCAAAAGGCAGGATCTTTGCAAAGTGCTCTGAAAGGCTGGCGATCTAGCTGCTCAGATGCCTCTTCTTTTCTTGGTGAGAAGAGCTCTAACCAAGAAGTACCTTCATGTCACTGAAATGATTCCAGATTAGGAGGTGGAATGACGAAGGAATCAAGAAATTAACTTCCTTCTCTCCTTATTGTTTTTTGTTTGTTTGCTTGTTTTATTGTGTTGCTAAAACTTCCTAGGTGGATTTTACAGTCTCCCATAGCTATTTTGTTCTTAGGTAGTGATCCAATTGATGTTTGTTGGGGGAGGGAAGGCCCGGAGCAAGAAAGTTGAGTTCTCCTATGTTGCCATTTTTTCTGCAATCCCTCCTGGGCAATTTGTTCTCTCTCCTTATTTTCTCATCAGACCCTCCAGTGCACACAATATCATGTAAATGTCCCGATTCAGAGTCGTGCATGAAAGTACTCACTTTGAATTGAGATTTAGTAGATTAAAACCGCAAAGTCGGCAATCCTGAAGACCAGTTAATGTAGATTCATAAACTAATAATAAGACTAGCCATATGAAATATAATGTGTGAATCTCCTGCATAAATATTTGTCACCTCTTTCAGTGACCGAAATAAAAAAGCCACTTCTGGATTACTGTTACAAACAACATTTCTGATACAAAAATTACTTGTGTATGCGTATCTAGTAAATATGTTATTTCCTGTGATATTAATTAATCTGGAAATGAATATGAGTAGTTCTAAGGAGATATTTAAGACCATATCCCTTGTAAAACTGTCAAAAATTTGTTTTGCAATTATATGATGCTTCTTCTGGTTTGAGAGCTGAAATGTGAGTTATTGTTGCAAATGAGGCAGAAAATAATTTATTGTAGTGCATTTAATACATATTGAGGACTTAGCTTTCCAAAAGTGTTATAGTTAATAGGAATTTTTAAGCCTTTTTTTTTCCTGCTCAAGATGTTTACTGCATTTTATGTGTAAGTCTCCAGAATCAGTGCTTATTACATTTTTTGGGAAATAAAAATTGCTATGAATTAAAACCCTTGATAAGTAGAAAGACAGCATCACTACTTAACATGTGTCCGAATTTTCAATTTATTGATTATGTTTTGGTCCTTGGGTGTGACAAATACAATGGGAAAATAAATCTGTTTTCTGACCACTAGCTCAGAGCCTAGAGCCTGCTTCAAATTCTGTTTCTCTTTCTCTCTCTGCCCCTCCCCTGTTCATGATCTGTCTTTCTCTGTCTCTCAAAAATAAATAAATGTAAAAAAATTTAAAAACCATAAACCTATTTTCATATTTATTATGCTTCGATCCATATTTATAATTTTAGTATTCCAAAATAGAAAATTCTTTTAAATTTACATATAATTGGTTAAAAATGAGAAGCTAGTTATATTATGAAATAATAAGACTAGAGGACTTACAAACTCCAGCTACTTATTACCTTTACAAGTTCTCCAGTGTTTAACCATATTAGCAACTGTTTGATATTTTTTTTTAAAAAGTTGTTTAATGTTTATTTATTTTTTGAGAGAGAGGCAGAGTGCTGGCAGGGGAGGGGCAGAAAGAGGAGAAGACACAGGATTCACAGCAGGCTCCAGGCTCTGAGATGTCAGCACAGAGCCTGACGCAGGACTTGAACTCACCAGCCAAGCCATGAGATCATGACCTGAACTGAAGTCGGATGCTTAATCGACTGAGCCTCCAAGAGCCCCACAATTGCTTCTTATTTATTTCTATTTTTATAACCTGCTGAGTTCTCCATCTTCAACACACACACAAAACTCAACTTAGTATATTTCCATTTAATAACCAACACACTTTCTAAACCTTTCAGATTCTAGTAAAACCATATACAACTTTAAAAAATTATGAAGCCATTACTCTTTGTTTCTGCTACAAAATAAAAAATAATGAAGAAAAACAGATTTAAAATAATGTGCAATTTGCTACTCACATCCATCACTTATTTAACAATATAGAGTGTCGATGAAAGTAGTATGTATTTGTTGTAGGTCAAGGTAGACTACAGTAAGTGGAAAATATAGGTCCCCTGCCTAGGGGGAAGATAATCAATTAGTAACACATGTAAATGCACAGCACTTCAGCTTGCAGTAAGTGCTCTGGACTGACTTCTAGAATGACAAATGAAAAACGTTTTATTTCAGTCAAGAACCACTCATCCTTAATGAATGGCTAATCCTAGCCTTTAGCCTACATAAAAATACCAGAAATGTAATAGTATAAAATGCCTACTTCTTGACTTATGTAACTTAAACATCAATAATAGGATAAAACAGTCTAGATTGATGCTCTAACAATCTCTTAGTTCCTTTCTCTATTACAATATGAGATATTTTAAAGGCATGCGTGTACATTCTAAAGGACTCTCTATCCTAACTCTGCATAAATTGCCAGAAAATAACAAATGAACAACTGAGCAAACAAAATCCAAAACCAGAACAATCCATATTCAACTTGCCAAGAATATATGCAGCCATATGAATGCATGACAAATGAGAACATTTTGTAGAGGACCCATAACAATGTTTTACATTAATAGGCAAAGATAGTTAGCTTCTATTGCCATGTTTCCCCTCAAATGCCTGTATGTTAGAATATCTTTAATGTGTTTTTTTTTAAAGTATGCATTGACTTTTTTCCAAGAACAAATAGCATTTCTCTAAGTAAAATAAGTCCCTCATCAACTTTAAGGGAAAAATAACATTAAACTTGAAATATGTTGTATTATACTTTTTTAAGAAAGCTCTATGCCCAATGTAGGGTTCAAACTCACAACCCTGAGATCAAGAGTCATGTGCTCTACCAACTGAAACATGCAGCTACCCCAGATTATATATGTGTGTGTATATATAAATATATATATTTAAAACATATTGAATATGGTAAAATTCCTATGACAGAGATAAGTACACTGTAGATTTTCAAGCAATGTCATGTTCACTTCCTTATTCCACTATTACACCTAGTAATTAATTGGGTAACTGGCTTCCAATCCTTCATACTAATCTATATTGCTTACATGTACAAAATATCTTGCAAGGTGCTTCCTACATCAAATATGGAGACATATTTGTCTTTTGGAAAATATCACATTTATCATTGTATAAGTTCGGAAGTCACACTGTTCTGAAAGGTAGTTAACTTTTTCTGTCATTGTTTTGTGTCATTTTAGTTTTAGCTCTGTAAATACTTTGTTAGTCCAGAATCTTGACTTTTACAAATTAGGTACAAAGTAGGCGCTTAATAAAATCTTATTGATGCATTGCCTGATGAATTCAGACGTCTTTCAAAAATAAACTGTTGTATTATGTATAACTCCATTTATGCGTTCAAGCTTTTTTGAACTCTTGAATGAAGGCTTCTGTCAAAATATATCATATTTACACAAAATCCAGCAATTTGACTTTAAAATAATATATGTGGCAAAGAGGAGTCCCTAGATAAATTTAGAGAGAGACATGATAAGATATGAATGACAGGAAGGGATGAGCATTTTTACAGTATAATTTTAGGAAGACAAGAAAGTCAAAGAAATGATTAGAATTCTGGAAACTGAATGACAGGATTTTTCCAAATGACAGTGAATAAGCAAGTCAAAAGATAAATAAGAATATTCTCTTTGGCCAAGGAGTAAGAGACATATATTTGATAAGGAATGGTATGATGAAAACATAAGTAGATAGACAGAGTGGCTTAAAAATAATCTAAAATAATATAAAAGTCATATGAAAAAGAATTATAATTTCTAAGGAATACTAATATTGAAAATAAAAAATAGTTTAAAGGCGGAAAATAACATTTAAAATATCTAGTTTTAATTGAATTCGTAATTTAAAAAAATGTGTGGTGAAAAACCTCCATATGTGTTGTTTCTTTTTTTATTAAAATGAGGTTCTCATAACATACAGTGAATCAATATTAAGTGTACAATTCAGTGGCACTTTGTCCATTGATGGTGTGTAATCACCACCTCTCTCTAGTTTCAAACTTTTCCATCATCCCAGAAAAACATTCTGTGCAATAGGGAGATACTTCCATCTCCCTCATTCTCTGGTAACCCCTTTCTCTCTTTATGGGTTTGTCTACTCTGGGTATATCATATCAAAGGAATCATACAATATGTGATATCTTGTACCGATTTGCAGAAGAGAAGAAATGGTAATTTAAAATAAATCATTGAAACCTACAAAGTAGCTTCAGAAAATTTCAAGAAAAATTTTAGAATAAGGTCTCTGACAAAAGTAACCAGAGTAGAAATATTTTAAGTATTTTTATTTTTGAATTAGCAATGTGATTTATCAACTGTGAGTAAATGTATCACAAACATAATTTAAGTAACCTCTGTGGGAACCATAAAGTGGAAAAGAATATGGTGACAGACCAGGATCAGTTTGTTTCCTTCCCAGAGGTTTATACAGAATTTTGAGATAGTATATTAAAAGTACCTATCCGACTATGCTGCACATAATAATCATTTAATAAATTAGGCTCATTTTTAGTTACTTGATGATTGTGCACACTTAAATATCAGTTTTCCTCTTATGACATCTCAAAGACAGTGTCTGTTGCAAACAAATTTTAAGACACAGAAGCTTACTGAAGGGCAAAAATGAAAAAGAATATTATATTTTATCTTAAACTGAGTCCAGTTCTGGGAAATTACTTGTCAAGTAAGAGAGAATAATATTGGAGTCCAAAATCCATGAAATTTGAGCGGCTTTTCTGTGGTCAACAAGTAATTGTGCTCCTTGTGTAAGCTTGTTAATGTTTTAATACGCAACAAGTTCGGAAACAATTTTCCAAGCTACTACTCGGTACTGACTGTTGAGAAAGGCCAACTGGATTTGCTTACCACACTGAGAATTAAAACTCAGAAAGCTGTAGTATCACTATGGCCATATAAAAATGGGAATAACATATAAAATTGGTTTAAAATACTAATTAATTTGAAATAATTTTTCTGCCAAATCCAAACTTTGTTAGGATATAAGCATACTAAAATTAAAATGCTTTCGTACTGAAAAACAAATGAGGGACACCTGGGTGGCTCAGTCAGCTAAGCGTCCAGCTTCTAGCTTCGGCTCAGGTCATGATCTCACGGTTTGTGTGTTCTAGCCCCGAGTAGGGCTCTTTGCTGACAGCTAGCTCAGAGCCGGGAGCCTGCTTTGGATTCTGTGTCTTTCTCTCTCTCTGACCCTCCCCTGCTCGCACTCTCTCTCTCTGTTTCTCAAAAATAAATTTAAAAAACATAAAAAAATAGAAAAACAAATGAATGAAAAATATGTATAGCAAGAATAGAAGCACCATAAGAAATCTTCTGCAGGTTAAAGTAAAAAGCTATTATTATTCCTTTAGCTGCATATCCTTACTATAAAGTTATCTTTTCCTAGAAAGGTATTCTTTATTTTCCCAAAATAATTTGACTTGTTTGAATATCAACGTCTTAGTTTTTAACATACCTTTACATTTTTGTTTTGGGGCACCTGAGTGGCTCAGTCAGGGAAGTGTCCAACTTCAGCTCAGGTCATGATCTCACAGTTTGTGGGTTTGAGCCCAGCATTGGACTCTGTGCTGACAGCTCAGAGCCTGGAGCCTGCTTCAGATTCTGTGTTTACCTTTCTCTTTGCCCCTTCCCCACTCACACTCAGTCTCTCTTAAAAGCAAATAAACATTAAAAAAATAAAATTCTGTTTAATCATTAATAAATTTCTTCATTCTCCTTCGTAAAACTAATTCTTCCTTCCCTCTTTCTATCCCTCCAAATTTTCTCTGTTTATAGACCTGCTAAAACTATATTCCATCGATGGTTGAAACCTACGTCTTTAATTATAAGCCTTCTGTGCTGTAAACCACAGAAGCATAGACATGTTGCTTATTGCTTTTGTCCTGATGATTTGTACGGCAAATGGCACACAATTGGCAGTCATTATATGTTTGTGATAATGGTTGTAATATGTAAATGAATAAAAGGGCATATTGGAAATGATGTTATGTTGTAAAGTTCTGCATACCTAATAAGAGTTTGTGGTATTATTTAAAAGTAATTTTACAATTATTTTCATCTTTGAATCTATGTTATTCGTTTTGTGTCCTTTGTGGACTCACATCTTCAAAATCTATTCTGAATTATGGAAAATTTTACTGGAGATATTTCTCTCAACCACTTGAGAAAACTGAGGTGATTTTCTGGTTCTGTATCAAAAGGGCAAAAATTTCAGAAATAAAGGCTTTGGGGTATGCTAGGTGGCCAACTTCACTGGGCTGAGTCCCCATCCCCAGATGTTGTGAATGTTGGCCAACAGAGCTTAGAGACCTCTTCTCTAGAAAATCCCTCTCAGTCTGAGTGGTTAGGCACGCTACCTCTTGTCTATGCAGTCAATCCCCAACAACTGAATGATAAGGGTAAAATCTCCCTTTTGTCTAAAAATGTGTCAGTCTTGTGTTGAGATGCCCTGCGGGACCCGAGGGATACAGCTCTTCTGACAAGACGTTCTTAATTAGCTTTGCTTCCCTCTTCTGTGCCCATCAATTCCCTTTCTCTAAAGCACTGTCCTCAATGGATAACTCACATAAATCCCCCAAACTCACTTGCTAAGGAATCCAATCTGAGATATTTCATACCTGACATAGTCCTAGGAATAAAACTCTAAGGGTGGAATTGATCTGTAAATGGACATTCTCTGACTGGATTGCAAAGAAGACCACACCACAGGTGGTACGTAGGAGAGGACTGAAGAGTACAATTATTTGCTGCAGTGCAATTTTCCCCTGGGGAGCCCTGTGATGGAATGCAGGTAGAAAGAGATCCTCTAACTTGGCATTATCACCTGTCTTTGAAAGTCTCGTCTTCTTTTCCTGAAATGGCATCATTGCCTTGTTCTATGCATTGTTATGTGACTACAGCTACCCATTTTACTGAAGAATGTACCATAAGTATATAATCAGAAGGCATACGGAAAATACATTCATGGGCAGTTCTTGGAGAATGAATCTATGTTAGTACTTGTTTACCCTCTCTACTTGTATCATTTTTTTTTAATTTTTAAAGTTTATTTATTTATTTTAAAAGAGAGAGACAGAGTTTAAACAGGAAAGGACCAGAGAGAGGGAGAGAGAGGGAGAGAAACAGAGAGAGAGAATCCCAAGAACACTTTGCACTGTCAGCATAGAGCCCTATGTGGTGCTGGAATTACAAACTGTGAGATCATGCTCTGAGCTGACCCAAGAGTTGAATGCTTAACCCACTGAGCCACCCAGATGCCCCTTTCCTTGTTTCTTTAAAAAAAATTTTTTTTTGTCTGTATTTTATTTTTGAGAGAGAGAGAGACAGAGCGTGAGCAGGGGAGGGGCAGAGAGAGATGGAGACACAGAATCAGAAGCAGGCTCCAGGCTCTGAGCTGTCAGCACAGAGCCTGACGCAGGGCTCGAACTCATGGACTGTGAGATCATGACCTGAGCCAAAGTCGGATGCTTGACCGACTGAGCCACCCAGGCACCCCATCTCCTTGTTTCTTAATAAGCAAAAATGAGAGGGTTTATGTATATTATAGTTGTAAGCGCTGCATGACAATTGAAAAGTAAATATAAGCAAAATGGTTGAAAAATCAGCATGTTCTCTGTGTTTTTAAATGTCAGTTTATGTTGAGGTTAATCTACTTTTAACAGTATTATAAATGATGGAATTGAATAAATATTATATTCTAACCTCCTCCCCCCCAGAAAAAGAAGTTTGAGAGGAATGGAGAAAATATAAATACAAGGAATGTGAAATTAAGTGACTTTTAATAGGAGACTAATACAGTTAAGAGATAGAATGACAAACTTAGATGTTTAAGCAGCAAATTAAAACTAAGTGTAAGGTGCCATAGGACTTCTGGGACAGCATTGAAATCTTCTGCAGCTGGATGGCCAACCAAGCTAAAACCCAGACACATGGCCTAATTGTTAAGAGTGGCAGAATATCAAAGGTCTGAATTACCAGGATAGAGAATGCTCTGATACCAAAATCAGGACCACTGTAGGAATGTAGAGAAATACCAGGATACTGAAATCAGTGATGGGTATATATATAATTTTTTTAAGAAAACGGAACCCTAGATTCTCATAGGCCCTCCAAGCTTGCAGTTCTGATTTGGGGCTCTGTCTTATGCCATAAGATTTAATTTCTTGACAAGGACCCAGTGAGATGGATGCCAAAAAGCTTAACAGAAGAAAGGGCCCACTTTTCATGTTGGCCAGAACTGCTATGACAGACCACTGGGAAAGGGTTGGGGGGAAGAAGCTTAAAGAAGTGGACATGTGAATATTTAATAACTATTGAAAATTAGTTAATATATCAAAATGCAAATAAAATGGTGATGGCTTCAATAAATGAACTGCCTGCTAAATGGATGGAGATTTATGAATATATCCATTAAAGTATAATACTTGTTCAATCTCATTAACTTTGCATACTGTTTTATTGGTTCCATGGTCTTAGAAATAACATGTTTTAATAAGATGACCATGAAAATACTGTGTCTTTCTTGAAATGGAAATGGTGACATGAAATAGCTGTCTCTGGATTGGTTGAAGTGTGTTTCTCATAATTATTACTGTTTGTTACTCATCATTTTGATTACATTTCAAGGACTGTTCTTTTTCATTTAAAGCTCCACAGGAACTGTAAATCTCTCCACACATGATCACCCTCAGTTTGTTTTGCTGACTAACTGGAAGCTTTGTCTTGTATTTATTTAATGAATACTGAAAAATGAGAAATTAGAGGTATTTGCTCCTGTTGGTTTTGTTTTCTTAATCACTAGTATTGTAAATGAGTCAGTATGGTATAAAAGAATAGTAATGCACAATCAATGGGAAATAGAGTTAGCACCATTTATTGGACCCTTCTCATGGAAAAATATATTCCTGTTTGATTCTTTAAAATACTAAAATCCATGTATTAATACAAGTAATATTATAAAATATAATATAAATGCATGTTAATAGCAGAATCAACATTAATATATTCTCTCCTACTTGACTTTTAACATGTAAATGAGAATAGCTATGTTCCAATGGAAATAGTTATGAGGAATGTCTACCTTTTATATGGCTAAGATAGAGTTTGCCAAAAATAAATATTTATTGCAATGAGATGACATTTTCTCAAATAAAAATTTTATAGGGCTTAATAATATGTATCATAAAGAATATTTTATTATTAACCACAGTTTTAAGAAATGACTTTTCTGAACTATAATAATACAGACTGAGGTCACAGATAATTGCTCCATTTCCCCTTTCATTTTTCCTTTTATGCCCAAGTTGCTTATCTGATGGAATTGGTTTTCTTCAGTGAATTTATTTTTGCAAGGGATTTAAAAAATCTTTCCTTAAAAAAAAATCTTTCCTGAAGATAATAATCCTTATTTCACAGTGTTTGAAAATCTAACCTCTATAAGACTGAGGGCAAATTTTATGCAAATAAAGACAAAAAGAATGATTGTGATGGCATACCATTCCTTAAAAGACCTTCAGTGGTGCTGAGTTAACACTAAACATCTTTGAGAAGCAAAGCTTCCCAACATATTTAATTCATCCTAATAGTATCAAAGGTCAACTGAATATACAGTAGTCCATATAACTATATTAGATTGATTTCATAAGTGGTTTTCCTGCCATAAAAGTGACACAGCGGACTCAGGTTAAGTATTTAAACTGAATACTTTTCTTTTGCATCCACTTGGTGAGAGGTTGCAAATTAGCCTGTTGGGGAAGCCCCACGTGGCCACCACCCTTTTTTGTTAAGTAGTTTCATTGTCAGGTGATTGCATCCACTCGCTTCTGATTGGGTAAGGCTATTTTCACATTACAATGACAGAGTTGAGTGATTGCAACAGTGACCATAAGGCCTACAAAGCCTAAAAAGCATATTATCTGGTACTTTATACAAAAAATTTCCTAACGCAATTAAAGTTGTTTATAAACAAAGTTAGTGTTGTATTAGAAAATGTGTCCCTGGGGCGCCTGGGTGGCTCAATCGGTTAAGCATGTGGCTTCAAATCAGGTCATGATCTCAACAGTTTGTGGATTCGAGCCCCAGTCGGGCTCTGTGCTGATAGCTAGCTCAGAGCCTGGAGCCTGCTTCAGACTCTGTATCTCTCTCTCTCTCTCTCTCTCTCTCTGACCCTCCCCTGTGCTGTCTCTGTCTCTCAAAAAGTAAATAAAAAATATAATTAAAAAAAAAGAAAATGTATCCTTAACTAGAAACAAAAATCTAATATTTCAACACTTTGTAATTCTAGAAAAAGAAGTAAAACCTTTTAATTGGTTTATTAACTTATTTTAAAATATTTTATTTGTAAGGCTGAAGAAATAAAAATTTGGGTTTCTGTTTTTCACAGTTGGTATCTACATTTATTGTAATATTTTATCGTTATTGCTCAAATTGTAAAGTGTCTTTTACTTGAAAAGTGAGCCCCTAAAGATTTTATATAAAGCATGAATAAGCATCCATCTAAGAAAACTATATAAAAGTTATCTTACTGGAATTTCATACATGAGAAAATTTAAATATTATAAGTCAGAAAGGAAGAATGTTAAAATAACTAATGTGACACATGCTTTTTTATTGAAAACCTGTTTATGTATTGTTCTCTTTTTAGGAAATAATTAATTAGGGGGTTTGAAATGGTCATGGGCAAATCTAGAGAGACACATCATTAACGATTAAGAAGAATCTTCAGAGTTTAGCATTATCTTATTTATAGTAATGCTTATTACCTAATGCTATACATTTGCAACACAAAATATCTTTCTCCATTTCAACAATCAATATGAAGTTAGAAAAAAAATCAGATAACTATTAATAATAAAAATCCCTCATGTTCAAAGATGAATTTTTAAATCATAATTTAACATTACTACTCTGACACATAGATTAATGTTTAAAATATATTGCATAAAAATAGTCCATTTAAAATTAGGGGATGATCTTTTATGGATCGAAGCATATGGGGCCATAATAGTTACATACCAATGACGATCTCATAAACTATGAGATATAGGACAGAAGTCAGAGGCCAGTAGGTGGGAAGGATCACATACTTTTTTCCCCCTTCAGTTCATTTCAATAAACTAATGTTGATGAAGAACCCACTAATGTCAGGCACTGAATTAAGTGTAAAAGATAGAATGATTAATAAATCATAGTCTAGGGCTATCAAGAACTCTTACTGTATTTTAAATATGAGAAATTGGCTTACACTGTATCCATCTGTTGTACTATAACAAGTCTATAAATAGTATCAAGTGTCAAGCTTGACAACCACAAAAATTATTGACACTATTCAATATTCATTTAATTTAACTTAATTCTTTCAATATGCCAGACAGAGTGATAGTTGCTAAGGTTAAAATTATGAGCCAAACAGATACACGCAAACTTTTCATGGAAAGTATAGTTTATTAAGGAAATACAATTGATTGAATATCATATGACATATTTATAATTACAAACTGAAAATTATGTAATCCTGCTTTCATTTATATCTTTCAACCATTTTCAATCTAGAGAAATTCAACTAAGATTTCCTTGAATTTAAAAGTACTAATGATATTACTTTCCTTTCTATATCTGAACTAATGACTCAGTATCTGGTTCACACAAAAGAAAAAGCTTTCCTTTACTCAATATCCTCATTAAATATAGAGAAATGAGAAGGAAATGAACACACAAAAATATTTTTAATGCTTATTTATTTTTGAGAGAGAGAGAGAGAAAGACAGAGCATGAGCAGGAGAGGGGCCAGGAAAGACAGAGACACAGTATTCATTGGAAGCATGCTGCAGGCTCCTAGCTGTCAGCACAGAGCCTGATGCGGGGCTTGAGCCCAGGGACCACGAGACTGTGAAATGAGCTAAAGTTGGATGCTTAACGGAATGAGCCCAGTCCGGCACCACTGAACCCAAAATTTTTAGAACATTTGTGAATAAAGTAGAATTGATTCAGTATTTGTAAATATATGAGAAACTATTGTAGATGGCATCTATGCAAATACCTTCGGCATTATGATTCTTAAGATACACGTTAGATTCTCTATCCTATGAACATCCGTCATCGACCACTTCACCTCCATTATTTTTCTCAAACATGCATACAATTCTGGTCCTTTGCCCCATTTCATATACTCATCAGCTACCCTTTTATCTTTTCATCTTCCTTCTATCACAGAAATAAAAACATTGTATTCTAATTTTTCCATATGCAAAAGCATTAATTTATGAGCTGGACTGCTAACAACAATCTGAGCTCACAAACTATTCCAATAGAGAACTTCCATTTCCAAAAAGAATTCTGATGCCAGCTTCTAAGTTCATAAAGCTTCCATTTCTATAATTGCTAAATTTAGAAAGTATAATATTCTATGAAATATTAATAGAGATAGCTTGCTACTTACAGAAGGAACATTTTAGTTGTTTTCCTAAGGATGATTAGATTTCATTCAGATGCTGTACAGTTATTTAAACTAATTTGGACATGTGTCACCTTCAGGAAGCCTTGATATTTATTACACAAACAACTATTAGCAAAGAATAAGTGTGTTTGCACAGTTTTTTCAGTGACTTGATGAAGTCCTAGTTCTCCGATCTTTCTCATGCACTGATTGCACCTAGAATGTA
The DNA here is from genome assembly GCF_006229205.1 of Suricata suricatta. Taxonomy (NCBI): domain Eukaryota; kingdom Metazoa; phylum Chordata; class Mammalia; order Carnivora; family Herpestidae; genus Suricata; species Suricata suricatta. The sequence continues at coordinate 63,428,828 of NC_043700.1, forward strand.
AGATTCACTGGACACATAAAACAACATTCCAGAAACAGGATTGTGGGATTTCTGTCAGAATCAGGTAATCAGAAATTCTTCCAAGCCAGTGGCTGACCAGGATGGTTATCATTTAAATCTCTGGTAGCATAATAGTTTCAGAGCTCTTAGAGCATACAGATTTTTTTAATTTTTATTTTTATTTATTTTGGGGAGAGAAGCAGAATGCCAGCAGGGAAGGGACAGAGAGACAGAGAAAGAGACACAGAGTCAGAAGTAAGTTCCAGGCTCTGAGCTGTCAGTACAGAGCCCAATATGGGGCTCAAAATCGTGAACCAAGAGATCATGACCTGAACTGAAGTCAGATACTTAACAGACTGAGCCAACCAGATACCCAGAGCACAGAGATTTCTTAGTGTCATGGTAATATTTTCATCGAACACCTACACCAAAATCAATATCTAATAGTTCCATGTAGTATTTTCTTATGCCTAGGCAACTTAGTAAATATAATGCCCTAAGTCCTTAGCACTTGTTCAGTGAACATTGGAATCCAATTAGACACTGTCACTCTTATTTCCCATTTCGCATTGATTTTCATGTGACATAAGTTTTATTACAGCACCTAGCTTTGTAAAGATATGACACAAACATTGCACCTGCAGGCTTAAGTTATAGCCATGAAAAAAAAGTAATCTGATAAAATTTATGCCCTAATAGGACTTACATCTTACTGGCTATGAGGCACATAAAAAACAGAAAATAAATTTTTAAAGTAAACATATTAGAAGGAGATATTTGCCATTAAGGAAGGTAAAGGATAGAAGGGCATCAGTGGTATAGAGTACCTTTTTAAATTGGGCAGTATAAAAAGGCTTCTGAGGCTGGGACATTTTTGCAACCACTTGAAGAAAATGATAGATTGAATTGTTTCTTCAAAGGTTTTTGAGACAGGGAGAAAAATATGAGAAAGACCCTGAGGCAAGTATAAATCTGCCTAGTGATTTTCAAAAACATCAAGAAAGTCAGTATGACTGGAAATGAGTGAGCACACATAGAAAATGGATTGTGGATAAATTACAAAAAGATTTAAGGGTTCAGTGCAAGGGCTTCGGCTTCTATTCTGATGCCAAAAAAAACCCCAAAACAAAAAACATTAAAGTGTTTTAAGTATAGAAGCGAAGCAAGACTATGTAACCCATAGTTGACTGGAATCGCTTGGCTGCTCTGCGGAGACTAGATTTACGTGGAGAAGCAGAAAGACCAGATGAAACACCGTCCCAATCCAGGCTAGAGTTGGCCATATCTTGAATCAGGATAATAGTAGTGCAGGTGGAGAGAAATAGTTTTATTCTCAATATATTCTTAATTGGAGCTAATATGACTTGAGGATGAATTATATTTAGAAGGTGAGGGAGAGAGGACTCAAAGATGTCTCCAAGTACTTCCCTAAGAACTATTGGAGGGATATAAGATGAGCCTATTGAGAGAAAGATAATAAATTTGGTACAGAATTTATTAAGATAGAGACTGTTACCAAATATCCAGTGTCCTCTAAGATCATCAACGAACCTCTTATCTCTTACTTAATAAGGGATATTGCTCCAGTAATTCCCCCTCCTACCAAGTGAGGGAGTCCAAGACAGCCCTCCCCATAAATGTGCCACTTTATATAGCGTGTGGAATATTTTGAGCTGAAAGCATATACGAGACCTTGTAGGCTCAAAATAAACTTTTGTCTCTCCCTTAACCACACAGAAGACTCTAAATTGGGGGCTTTTTCCAGATAAGGGTTAATAACAGAGTTACGAACAGAGGTAAATTTTATCTGAGTGACCCCTCTGTATGTCAGAGCAAACATTTAATTACCAAATATCTGCTCTTCTTATCACCCAGTGAAGAGCATCCCTTTCCTCTTAAATCCCAAATCCCTACCAATTTCTCCTTCCATCAAAATGACATCATTACCTCATTTTGCTGTCTTTGGAATGTACATGTCTGTATGGATTCCCTGTATGTATGCTTATTAAATATGTTAGTCTGACTCATGCCAATATGATTTTTAGTCTATCCAGAAGGGTCTTTGAAGGGACAGGAATTCTTGCTCCCAGACATAAAGTGATTCCCCTAAATTAGCATTCTTGAAAGAATGCAGGAGCAATTTTCTGATGCACTTTAATGAGCTTAATGGGTATTCTTGGAAATTCATTCAACAAAATGTCCATCTTAGGAAAAACCTTTAAAGCTCTCTAAACAGACTTGCAAGGAATCTAATGATCTTCAACCAGATTTTTGTTTTTTAATGCAGCCTAACAGCTGTTTATATAAGGTCTTTTTACTTCCACTACAAATATCTCTGCCAAAAAATGATCTTTGAATTAGCTATTAGAAGATGACCCTTTACTTGCAGCAAATTTGAAATAAAAATTTGATTCATGATCAAAATTAATTAAGCCTCAATTATCTTTAATTATTATGTATTTCACTTTTGTTGGAAATTAAGTATCTAAATCTTTTATCGGAATGTGCTTTACAATATTATATCCAAATTGTCATTGTTTCTAAACTTTATTTTATGGACTTTTCCTTTAAAACAGTTTTATTTCCTTGGTTCATATCAATTATAATTGCTAATGTCATTCAGTTCCTGTTGTGCTTACAAAAATAAAAATAACAGAATAGTCTTTGTTATCTAAATTGAATTAATGTGAACTATTTCTTAAAAAATAGGGCAAACAAATTAACAAAATGAATAAAACACAACAACCTTTCTCCCCAAAGGGTGAATGATATTTGTTTTTCCATTAAATAATCCATATATTCATTGGTGTGTGAAAGGCTTCTCAGGTAATAATGATTACAAAGACAGCATAATTAAATAAGGCAACAATTTCTTCTTAAAAGATGATGTAAACTATACCAAAAGTCATCCACCATCAATATGACAGCAAAAATAAGGAAAAGCTGGGGCACTTGGGTGGCTCAGTCTGTTAAGCATCAGACATTAATTAACTCAGGTCATGATCTCATGGCTCATGAGTTCAAGCCCCACATCTGGCTCTCTGCTGTCCACACATCTTCTGCCCCCCTCCTCTTTCTCTTTCTCAAAAATAAATAAACATTAAAAAAAGAAAGTCTGAGAAACAGTTCAAGCCAATAGAAGCCTAAGGAGACAAGACAACTAAATGCAATTCTGTAGCCTGGACAGAACTTCCAACAGAAAGATGCAAGGACCTAACTGTGTTAATGGAAACCAAGGAGACTTTGGGAAAGGTCAGCAAGTTATGCTTAGGGACGCTAAAAGGTCTCTTACAGTCATTTGGGTGTGTATCCAGAGGACTCCTTAAGTTCATGGAAGTGTAAGAAAATTGCTTAAATCATATCAAGAATGCTAATCCATTCCCAAAAAAGCAGGTAATTTCAAAAAAGATTTTGCTTCAGCTCAAATTTGGAATAAATTGTGTTCATATACATAAAATAGCAATGTGATATCACTGTGTCAATGACTATAAAAGACAAACAAAACAGAGTTGGCAATGCTGTAGTGAAATGTGCATTTTTCCATATTGTAAGGGGTAGTATAATTTGTTTCTACCTTTGAGGAAAGCAGTATTTTAAAGTTTTATTTTTATTTATTCTGATAGAGTGCCTATGCACGTGCACACATGAGTGGGGAGGGGCAGAGACAGAAGGAGAGAGAGAGAATTCCAAACAGGCTCTGCACAGACAATGGAGAGCCAGATGCGGGGCTGGAACTCACAAACCTTGAGATCATGACCTGAGCCTAAATCAAGAGCCTGACTCTTAACTGACTGAGCCACCCAAGCATCCCAGCAGAACAATATATTTTTAAAAGGTGTTTGCAGTTAGATCCTGCTATCTTAACTCTAGATCCATACTTGCACTTGATAATTACACAAAGGCGAAGATTCATCCAAAAAGATGTTTATGACATTTTTTGTAATGTTTGCAAAAGTAAATAAAGACAAAAACATAGAAAATCAGATCAAATTCTATTCTTATTAATTATATGTAGATGCTAAAGTAGGGATAGTCAAATTTGGTCTAGCAGAGAAGTAACTTATTTTTGTAAATAGTGTTTTTCTTGAAAATAGTTATGCCTACTTGGTTACATAGTAAGCAGAAAATAAGAAAACCATTCAAATGGAAGTCAAGAATAGGCCAATGAGAAATTTCACCTTTTTCATTATTTTGCTGAGGGCTATGTAACTATTCTATAGGTAAACAAAGTATAAAATAAAATAACAATAAGGTACTGGTACCTTTTGGCATGAGAATTTCATTTGTCAATCAGGAAAGAATTTATGTAACTGATCAAAATGACATAGTATAGCTAAACGGGTTTATCAATTTCCTTTTACAAGTATGTTTAATTTTGGTGATCAAGTTGCTTGCTCATAAAATGTTTGTAAAATGTTATCACTAGTTCTATCCTTCCTGGGTTGGTTGCTATCTACTTTTGATTAGGGGACAAATGATCAATCTGAAGTAATAAAGCTTTAAGTTGAGCCCTTTTACAGGGTTTTTGCAGTTTGTAAGGTTGTTCTTACTATCTTTTAAAATAATTTAAGGAAGAATTACATTACTTTCCGATGTGATTACATTCCACTGCTCTCATTTTCTTCCTGAGCATAAAGACTGAATATTATACCAGTTTATTGTTTAATCAGGCATATCGCTTTAGAAGGCACATTAGCATTTTTAGACACTCACAGATAAACTTATTTTTTATTTTGCTTTCTATTTCAAATTGTATCTTCAGCTTTTTAATGAATTGGAAAAACTCATCTTTAAATTTTGCTATTTTGTAATTTCATCTACAGCTTTTCAATGAATTGTTTGTATCTCTCATTCCTTACATAGAAATGGAAGACAAGAACACCTATTTAGCCATATGGTAGCCAATCTACAAAGTGATTGTATTTGGTGGTAAACTATTTTTCCTTTTTTTTTTTTTAATATGTACCGTATTTTTAAATTTCTAGAGTTAGGTGATGACCTGGCTTGTTTATCATTCTTTCACAAAATTATTTTAAGTAACATATAATAAAATAATAAAATTAATTCTGGTGATGAAGAAAATAGTAACCTGTGCATAACAATCAATTACATGATTGTGTTCACACTGTAATGGTAAAAGGCATTTGGCAAACAAACAAACAAATAAGTGTATGAAGAAAATAAAATAATATGAGAAAGAGGGTAAAGAAGTAATGAGACTTTAGTGGAGAGGTCAGGGAATTCCCTTTCAAAGAAATGACCACTGGCACTTGTTAATAAACCACTTCATAAAAATCCTTGATTTACAAATAAGGGAGTGTGACTGCTTAGATAATGAGAGGAGGCCTCCTGACCGAAGCACCTTGCAAATAAAATGTTTGACATAAAAGGATAATATAAAACAACAAAATATTGTATTGTCATTAAGCTGTCATATATAATATATATTATACATAATACATATCATATATAATATATATACATTTATACACCTCGTATATTTATTAAATACATAACATATACATCAACTATGCATGCACATGTCATATATATATCACCTATGCATATACATACATATATATGACAAACCATTCTTCAAAATTGAGGGAAGCACTATGAAGTATGCGGATATCAAAGTTGATATAAATAATTTCTTCTGAAACATGAAAAATATATTTTCACCTTCTGTGAAATTCAGGGGATCAAATGATAAAGAACAACCTCTAACCAAATAGTAATCTAATACTATAAACTTTTATAATCTAGATCCTCATGGAGCTACACCTTCCTTGTAAGGATTACTAGGGAAGAAAGTAACTCCCTGTAGAACGCAGTTCCAACAGAACTGACTGTTTCAAACTTGGAGCTGGAAAGAGGGGAAAAAATAAGAGAGCAGCTTCTGTCCCTCATAATACATAGTCATTAGATCTTACTTGGATCTTAAGGATTCATTCATGATATCTGTGTGATTTGAAAAAGACAGAGCATCTCTTTGAAAGTAGCGTCAGTCTGATAATATAAATGTTTTATGAGCAAACTCTAGAAAAGGCCCGGCAGGACAAATGTGTGTATATATTCTTCAAACCACATACACAAGAATCTTCATTATTAGTAATATTCATAGTAGTAATTAAAAAGATCAATTCAAATATTCATCAAAAGCTGGAAAGATAATTAATTTGTCATAAATTACATTGTCATATGGCAATGAGAATTTAGAAATCAAAATTATAAATAATACCCTGGATGAAGCTCACAAACAAAATGTTAAATAAAGGAAACCAGACATTAAAATATCCTGCCTGGGGGCAGCTGGGTGGCTCAGTCCATTAAGCATCCTACTTGGGTTCTGGTCACTATCTTGTGGTTGCTGGGTTCAAGCCCCATCCTTTGGCTCTGTGCTGACAGCTCAGAGCCTGGAGCACACATCGCATTCTTTTCCTCCCCATCGGTCTGCCCCTTCTCTCTCTCTCTCTCTCTCTCTCTCTCTCTCTCTCTCTCTCTCTTTCTCTCTGTGTGTGTGTGTCCCTCTCTTTCTCTCAAAAATAAATAAACATTAAAAAATAAAATGCCTTGTGTGTGATTTCTTTGTATATCTTTGAGGAGGCAAAGATAAGACATCATTGTAGATACCAGGACGGTGGCCACATTTACATAGGTGGTGACTAAGTAGAGGCAGGACAGGGAGTTTGGAATGCAGGCAATGTTCTCATGCATGCATGATCTAAGCGCTCATTACATGGATATGGTCACTCTTTCAAAATGCACTATGTTGTATGTACAGTTATACTTTATGCATTTTACTTCGTAAAATGAAAAAGAACAGCTTTGTGTATTGTCATCTTCCTTCTTTTATAAAACTTTCTGGGATGCCTGGGTGGTTCAGTGGGTTGAGCATCCAACCCCAGTTCAGGCCATGATCTCACAGTTTGTGAGTTGGGGCTGTGTCAGGCTCTATGCTGACAGCTCGGAATCTTGAGCCCGCTTTAGGTTCTGTGTCTCCCCCTATCTCGGCCCCTCCCTCTCTCTCTCGCTCTCTCTCTCTCTCTCTCTCTCTCTCTCTCTCTCTCTC
>NC_043700.1:63435999-63442259 GCF_006229205.1 Suricata suricatta
TGGTAAAATGCATAGAGGCTTTGAAGCTGTGATTAATTTTATGTGTAAGTTTAGTAATGACAATTTTACAGGAACTTAAGGATTAGTACTTTTTCATGTATTTCTAGAAACATGTACATTAGAGTAAATCAGGATTTTCCAAGTGTACAGAAAATAATACTCATTTTTCATTGTTAACAAATGAAGACTATTTAAAAGTAAAATAGCAAAATATAGAACTAACATAAATAGCAATTTAAATTTTTCAAAGTCTAGCAGAATATTAGACTGATTTTAAATGTTTTAAAGTGTTTTCTTCGAATATGAGCAAAATTTTTTCAGAGATTCTGTATTTGTGTTAGACTTTACTAATACTACCTTATGTCAAATTCTACATATGTATTCTCTAATAATTTTTTTATGGTTTTATTTGTTTTTGGGAGAGACAGAGACAGAGTATAAGCAGAGGAGGAGCAGAGAGAGAGAAAGAGACAGAATATGAAGCAGGCTCCAGGCTCTGAGCGGTCAGCACAGAGCCCAACACAGGGCTTGAACTCATGAACTGTGAGATCATGACCTGAGCTGAAGTCAGACACTTAACTGACTGAGCCACCCAGACACTTCAATATGTATTTTTTTCTAATACCACTAAAACACTTTGATGACTGTAACTTTATTGTATAATCACAAGTATCCATAAATATATTCAGTAAATAGATATTTTATTCCAATTTTACTTTTGAGGAAATTAAGGCTTTTAAAACTAAACTGAGACAAGTGTAATTCTTTGGACTTTCTTCTTTGTGCCTCATTATAGAAACTGTTCCAAGTATTATATTAGAAGCTGAATCTATAATAATTCTTGACAAAATGCAGCACATTTATTGTGTACCCTTACTATATTATCATGTTAATTTAATATCATTTTAAATTTTTTAAAATGTATTTTTATTTCTGAGAGAGAGAGAGAGAAAGAGCAAGTGGTGCAGGGGCAGAGTGGAAGGGGGCAGAATATACAAAACAGGCTCTATGCTGAGGGCAGACAGTTCGATAATGGGGTTCAAACTCATGAACCACAAGTTCATAACCTGAGCGTAAACCAAGAGTCAGGTGCTTAACTGACTAAGCCAAGCAGGCATCCCACCATTTCCCATGTTTTTAGTCTTTCACTTTTAATAACTAATAAGAGTAGAATAAAGAGGTCAAAATAAATATAGGTATAACTTTTACTTTATTAATTGAAGAATTAATTGCATTGTTGATTTGGTTTGCTTTTTTTCCCCCTCAATAATAATAATTGTATGTGTATGGGTAGAATCTAGTTTTCTTAATATATTACACTAAAGAAATCATTTTATAGAGTATTTCAGGTTACAAGCACTGGCAATAGGAATTAATTTATAACATTCTTTGATCTTATCTTGGAGGTGACCCAAAGAATAATTTCGGAAAAGGAACCAGCATTGGAGACTCAGACTCAAATTTCTAATAAGGAGAATAAGAATTTTTATATGCAACATTTTTCTCACTTAGTAATTGCCATAAAAGTGGAATTGTCATGTTCAATTTTCTTTTCTGTTATCTCTTTCATGAAAAGATGTAGCATGAAACATCATCCCACACTGTTAAAAAGAGTAACTGCGCTGGATTCATCCTCGAATTTGATTTGCTAATTGTCCCAGGTTGGTTTTTTCCTTTTCTTTTTTATTTCCTGGAAGAGGTGCAGGAGAAAAGTACTGAATGAAAATTGCCTTTCATATTCCATTAAATGTAATGCTACAATCTGATGACAGTAATTTTCTAGGAATAGAGAATTTCACACGGTTATGTTGAGGATTGAAAAACAATGATTTGAGCAAATATAAAATGGATGTTGGAGTTTATATATGGTCTCCTGTGAAGCAAAAATCCTGTGAATGATTCCATTATAATGCTATGACTATTTAAAAATTTTATATATGATTATCAATATATTTTATGTGTGTGCCTGTATTTAAGGTACATAGATCATGAAACAGGAGCTGCTTTCAACTAGGCAAGTTTGCAGTCAAGGCCAGATTTATCTATGTTGTGTATACTTCTGGTTTTCACTTTGATACATTTAACATATACATTAGGTACTTACTATGTGCTAGACATTTGTATATGAACTGATTAATAGGTAAAAATAACAAAAATTGACAAAAGACCCTATAGAACTTCTCTATATAACACCCAAGTAAACTAATACACCATCAAAGTTTAACACAACATTTACATTTTTTGGAAATAAAATATATGTATTTTTGAAGCAGCTGAAGACATATTCTGCTGTTCTACAGGTAATGCAGATAACCTAGACTGTCCTTGCTTTTCAGGAAGCTGCATTCAGAGACTTCCTCAGTGGTTGTCCTAGGAAACTACATGAGTGAATATAGTGACTACCACCAACACTCTTCTTTGTTGGCCCATATGTCTTCCTGCTTTTCCATTACCATCATTAAAAGTTGTTCTTCAGGGCGCCTGGGTGTCTCAGCTAGTTAAGCATTTGACTTCAGCTCAGGTCATGATCTCATGGTTCATGGGTTCAGGCCCTGTGTAGGCTCTGCGCTGACAGTTCAGAGCCTGGAGGCTGTCTTCAGATTCTGTGTACCCCTCTCTCTCTGAACCTCCCCTGCTCATACTGTCTCTCTCTCTCAAAAGTAAAATAAAAACATTAAAAAAAAAATTTTTTTTTAATGTTATTATTCATGTAAGACATAGTACCTATGCAAGACACAGAATGCTAAACAGTAATACATTTTCCTTTTGGAATTTAAGAATCACAATACCTCCATAAATTTAGTATTTGTCAATATGTGCTATTAAGTTACTTTTCAACTTTCTGCCGACTTTATCCTTGTAATTAAACAGCCATCATGAAGTTTAACTTCTGTTCATAGCAATATAAAGAATGGATTTAACCATTAACCATTAACAACGATAAAACTACACTAACTATATAAAATGCATGTTTTAGAATTTGAAAGAGAATTAATGCAGGAATGTGATCCCTGGAAGGATCACAATCTAGGAGGTCCCTACACTTACTATCACTATTTGCTAGAAGGCAACTTACAGACCAAAGATGCAAGGAATGGAATCCCAAACAAGGCATGGGTACCTCCCTGAGTTTAGGAGATGGATAATAAGGTTTCTGAGAAAAAGGTTTGGATCACAGTCCAGGAAAGAAGAGAACTAAGTAGAAAATAACTTTAGACATGAAGTATAATTACTTAACAAAAAAATTAGAAACAAATAACAAAGTATTATGCAGTATATAAAGTTTGCAGTCTTGATTCCAAGAAGGGAAGGTATCTGGAAATATACTGCTATAAGAATTTATATCAGAAGAAAAGTGATATAATACTACTTCTGGTAGACTGTGATACACTAAATATAAAAATTATATATCATAGAGGCATCTGGTTGGCTAAGTCTGTTGAGTGTCTGGCCTTGTTCAGGTCATGATCTCACAGTTTGTGGGTTCGAGCCCTGTGTCAGGCTCTGTGCTGACAGCTAGCTCAGAGCCTGAATTCCTGTCTTCAGATTCTGTGTCTCTGTCTCTCTCTGATTCTCCCTTGCTCTCTCTCTCTCAAAAATAAATAAAACATTTAAAAAATTTAAAAAAATATTATATATCATAGAAAAAGAAGTAAGACTTAAAATTAAGTATAGTTAATGGTTAATAGTAGGGATTAAACAGAATCATAAGAGTGGGTAATAAAAATGGAGAAGAAAATAAGCAAATGTCTTGGACATACAAAGAAACAAATGATAAAATGTTAGATTTAAATAAAGCTGTATTAAATATTACATTAAAAATAAGTTGTTCACAAAATCCAACTAAAAAACAAAATTTACCATACTGGAAAAATAAAACAACTATCTACTTTATGCTGTCTTTAGGAAACACACTTTAAATATAAAGATATAGGGGCACCTCGATGACTCAGTGCGTCAAAGGTCTGACTTTGGCCCCAGTCATGAACTCATGGTTTGTGGGTTTGGGCCCCAGTTGGACTCTGTGCTGATATTTAAGAGCCTGAAGCCTGCTTTGGATTCTGTTTCCCTCTCTCTCTGCCCCTCTCCTGCTCGCACTCTGTCTCTCTCTCTCTCTCTCAAAAATAAATAAACATTAAAAAATTTTTAAAAAGTCAATATAAAGATATAAGTTGCTTAAAAATAAAACAAAGAATAATATTTATTACTGAAGGGGTAAACACAAAGATGAAAAGGCTTTAGTGGTATTAGATAATGTATATTCAGGGAAAAATATTACCAGAGATAGAGACGGATATTTATACAATAAGCATGTTCAGAATAGCAATTCTAAAAGTACTGCATTAAGCAACAGAGATCAAAACACATGAAACAAAGCCCACACATTTGGAAAAAAATAGACAAGTTGGCAATATGGTGAGTATTTCAATACTCCTCTTCTTTCTCCCTAATCCCTAGGACAAGTAGATAGATAATCAATAAGTATATAAAAGATTTAAACAACTATATTGATTGACTTGAACTAATAGATATTTAATGAATGTTTCACATAATACAACAGAATACACATTTTTATATTTCATATGGTGCATCCAGTCTTATTGAACATATGATTGGCCATTATGTAACACAAGTCTCAATTAATTAAAAGCATAGAGAATATGTTTTCTAAACACAATGGAATTAAATTAAAAATCAGCAACATAAATTTACCTGAAAATTATCATAGATTTGGACTTTAAACAACAGATTTCTCATGGAACAAAGGAAATCCATAGCAAAACCTACAAAAATATTTTCAACTGAATGACAATAAGAACATAATATATCAAAATTTCTGGAATACAGCTATATGTGAGCAGAGGAAAATTTATAGTTTTAAGTTCTTATGTTCTTAGACAGTAGAACAAAAAGAGCAAGGAGCACCTGGGTGGCTTAGTTGGTTGAGTATCTGGTTTCAGCTCAGGTCGTGATCTTGCAGTCTGTAGGTTCAAGCCTTTCATTGGGCTCTGTGCTGACAGCTCAGAACCTAGCTGTTTTGGATTCTGTGTGTTCCTTTCTCTCTGCCCCTCCCTCATTTGTGCTCTGTCTTTCTGTCTCAAAAAATAAATAAACATTAAATTAAAAAAATAGAAAGGAATAGTGACACGTCCTTCATAATGGAAAAAACAAAAACAAAATAAAAGAAAAAAGAAAAAGAAGAGCAAAATTAAATTATCCCTAAAGACTTTTGAAAAAAAGTAATAAAATGATAATAAAACCAATAAGTGATATAGAAAATGGACAGCTAAGGGAAGAAAAATATCAATGATTTGCAGTTATTTTTTAATAATTAATAAAATTAATAATCTGTTAGCTAGTGTGATCAAGGTAAAAAGAAACAAAATACAAATAAGCAATACCAATAATGAGAGTAAAGATGTCACAATGGACTGACATACTTTAATAGCATCATAAGAAAATGTTATAACAATTTTATTCCAATAAATTTGGTAATTTATTTAGATGGATTCCTTGAAACACACACGCACACACACACACACACAAACCAAAACAAAACTGGCATAAAAAGAAGTAAGATCTCTGAATAGCTTTTGAAAGTAATTATTTCTTTAAAAATTTTTTCTTTTACATTTATTTATTTTTGAGAGACAGAGACAGAGTGTAAACAAGGGAGGGTCAGAGAGAGAGGGAGACACAGAATCTGAAGGAAGCTCCAGGCTCTGAGCTACCTGTCATCACAGAACCCCATGCAGGGCTCAAACCCACGAACTGTGAGATCATGACCCGAGCCGAAGTCAAAGGCTCAATCGACTGAACCACCCAGGTGCCCCATGAAATAAATTATTTCTAATAAAATCTTCCCATAAAGAAAATTGTAGGCCAAGATGGCTATGGCAGTAAATTCTATAAAAAAAATTGAAGAAAAAAATGATGCCCTTCCTATGCAAACAATTTTAGAATAATAGAGAAAGAAGAAATATTCCTTAAGTCATTTTATAAAGCTCATTTTACCATCATACCAAATGAAGATGTTCCAAGAAATAAAAATGATGAGGATAGATGCAAATATCACCAAGAAAATATAAAAAAGAAAATACATTAAGATTTAACATTTGACCTTCTCTGCCTGGCTTACTTCACTCAGCATGACACCCGCAAGGTCCATCCACTTTCCTACAAAGGGCCATATGTCATTCCCTCTCATTGCCATGTAGTACTCCATCGTGAATATATACCACATCTTCTTGATCCATTTG
>NC_043700.1:63442359-63462728 GCF_006229205.1 Suricata suricatta
GGTGTGAGGTGGTATCTCAGTGTGGTTTTGATTTGTGTTTCCCTGATGATGAGTGATGTTGAGCATCGTTTTATGTGTCTGTAGGCCATCTGGATGTCCTCTTTGGAGAAGTGTCTGTTCATATCTTCTGCCCATTTCTTCACTGGATTATTTGTTTTGTGATTGTGAAGTTTGGTGAGTTCCTTGTACATTTTCGATACTAGCCCTTTATCTGATATGTCATTTGCAACTATCTTTTCCCATTCTGTCGGTTGCCTATTAGTTTTCTTGATTGTTTCCTTTGCCTTGCAGAACCATATGTTTGCACTCATAGGTCTAGCAGGAAAACAAGAGAGACCTAAATGGAGAACCAAGGGGAGCAGAGGAGGGAGAGAGAAGGATGCAAAACTTGAGAGACTATTGAATGCTGAGAAAGAACTGAGGGTTGAGGGGGAAGGGGGAGGGGGGAAAAGAGGTGGTGGTGATGGTGGAGGGCACTTAAGGGGAAGAGCACTGGGTGTTGTATGGAAAACAATTTGACGATAAAATATTATGGGAAAAAAAGATTTAACATTTGAAAATAAATTATAATCCACAATAATTATAGAATAATGTATAATATAATATATAAATAATATAAACATGTAAATAATATATAATTATATAATAAATAATACAGAATAAAAGAAAATAAAGACAATATATAAATAAATATATATAAATAATATATATTATATTTATAGAATAAATAGTATAGAATAAAAGAAAATAAAGATATATGGCCATCTCAATACATTCAGAAATAGAACTTAAAAAATTTAACACCACTTTTCATAAAATAATTTAAAAAATAAACCTCAAACACAAGAATAAAAGGAAACCTACTTAAACAGGTTAAGTTCTGGTAGTTAGCATTACACATATTGGTGAAATACAGATATAAATAATATGCTTGATCCAGCTTATAAAACAGGAAGAAATAGAAAAGTTGAACAGAATGATAATCAGCAAAGAATTTGAACTAGTACTCAAAAATATACCCATAAAAATCTCCACAAAAATCTAGGGCCAGATGGCTTCACTGGGGAATTCTATCAAACATTTAAAGAAGAGTTAATACCTATTCTCAAACTGTTCCAAAAATTAGAAAGGGAAGAAAAACTTTGAAACTCATTCTATAAGCAGCATTACCTTGATTCCAAAACCAAAGACCCCACTAAAAAATAGAATTACAGGCAATTTCCCTAATGAACATGAATGCAAAAATTCTGAGCAAAATACTAGCAAATTGAAGCCAACACTACATTAAACAAATCATTTGCCATGATCCAGCAAGATTTATTCTTGGCCTGCAAGAATGGCTCAATATTCACACATCAATCAATGTGATACACCACATTAATAAAAGAAATGATAAGAACCATATGATCCTCTTGATAGATGCAGGAAAATCATTTGACAACGTACAACATCCATTCTTTTTTTTTTTAAGAAATTTTTTAATGTTTTATTTATTTTTGTTACAGAGAGAGACAGAGCATGAGAGGGAGAAGGGCAGAGGGAGAGGGAGACACAGAATCTGAAGCAGGCTCCAGGCTCTGAGCTAGCTGTCAGCACAGAGCCCAATGCGGGGCTCAAACCCATGAACCATGAGATCATGACCTGAGCCGAAGTCGGCTGCTTAACTGACTGAGCCACCCAGGTGCCCCCATCCATTCTTTATAAAACCACTCAACCAAGTAGGGATAGAGGTAACATACCTCAACATCATAAAGGCCATATATGAAAGACTCACAGCTCATATCAGCCATAACGGGGAAAAACTGAGATCTTTTCTCTATAGTCAGGAACAAGACAGGGATATCCACTCTCACTACTGACTAATAAGGCACTTTTTCATGTAATATCATCCTAAATATGACGTGATCATATCTATTCCCATCAAGATAAGAGTCAAAGATAACTATATTATCACTTCTTTTTTTGTTCTAGTGAAAAACTTATAAAGTACCATTTTTTTTTTTGGAAAAAGTGAAAGATGGGTTGGGAGGACAAAGATTGACAAATGAGATTGCATTAAAATGAAAAAGCCTCTAAATCAAAAGCCGTTATATAGAAATTGAAAATGCAAGTTTCAAACTAGAGAAAAACATTTGCAATACATACAACCAATAAAGAAATATAAAGAACTCCTACAAATAAGTGTGAAAATGACAAACAGCCCAATATAAAAAATAAAAACTACATGAGACGGTACATTATAGAACAAGTAATATATGTGGTTAGTGAAGATATGAAGGGGGATTTCAATCATATTTATGATTAAATAAATGTAAATTGAAAACAGAGTGAGATTCACTTTTACACATTTTCAAGTAGCAAAAATCAAGTATGTCAACACCATGTACTTGAAAGAGCATGTTCATCACAATCTCTGATAAGTTGTTGTTGGAACTTCTCATATATTGTAGATGGCCATTTTGTACATTAAAAAATAATCTGACATTATCCTATAATTTTAACATTTATCAACCCCCTTTATTATCCATGAGTTTCACTTATAAGTACACACAAAAGAAAAACAATACAAATATACTCTAGGATACAAAAGTGTTAAGTGTGGAACTGTTTAGAATGGCAAAAATATACCCATAAATATAAAAATGGATAAAAAATATGTGATATTCAAACAATTGAATATTATACAGTGTTAATAGTAAAAGACCTCCAGCTAATCTTGATAATATAGATGAATTCTATTAGTATATTTTGTTTAAAAATCCCAAAAGACTGCATAAAGTATGATACTACTTTTATAAAGGTAATATATCTAAGACTATATGTTGAGTAGAGAAATGCCTTGAATGTGACCCAATCACATATTTAACAAAGATAATGATAAAGATAAGATTAAGAGAATGACTATTTTGGGTAGTGGGAGATAGGAAAACTAATTAAGGTAATATCATATAGGAGGAAATGAGTTATTTTCATTATTTTATTTTTAGTGTAGGGAGAGCAGTTTATAGATATTTATGTTCTTAAAAACAAACACACACACACACATACACACACATTCATGCATGCAAGTGAACCATGCATTTGCCAATGATGAAATAATGTCATGAATTAGATAAAGAGTAATTCAGTTCCATGCACCTGAGACATCGAGATTAAAAACCAACACACACACACAGTGAATTTTTGGATAATTTTGAAGCTTCTCTTTACATGGTGACAGACTCTCTTATGCCGCCTCATTTTTTTGCCATTTAGTGGATAATATTACACCACACCGAGCCATTTCTGTTGTTCAACTAAATAGAATCTTATCTTCATGTCATGTCTTCAGCACCTACACATGTTAATTCCTTCTCTTAACCTAGCCCATTTTATTTATTTGTCTTCATTCACTTCAGCTTCTAATTTTTTTAATGAAGTCTCTATGATTCTTTCAATATCCACAAAAAATATCCAACTCTGCGCAACATATGTAGCTGTTGTTGGTGGAGAGTACACCTGAGCAATTTAAAGTCTAGAAGTGAATTTGGTTAATCCACATGTTTCCAGTCTAGGTACTATACTTGGAGTATAAGCAGATAATAAATATCTAATTAAGTCAAATGATCTTGCTAATTGAAATGCGTTGGACTATATCCATTCTAACTACTGCTCCATTAAAGATGTACAATTAAAATACAATTTTCAAAATTATAGGAATTATTTTTGCTCTGCATATTTATATAAATTTGACATAAAGTGGGTTTAAAGTTGGGATAGCATTTGTTTGTATTCAAGTTCAGCATTTGCTTATGGGAGACACATTTTGACCTTTTAATAATTATTATATTATTTTCCCTGTATTAAAATTCTTATATGTTATATTATTATTAATACATTTATCATCAAATGTTCTTTTTGAGAACTGAATTATCATTAATCTTAAATATTTTGACATTTTCCTTAAAATTCTCCCTTTATATTTCTATGAATCTCTGTTTTGATACTCTTTCCTCATTGGTCTGCAATAATGTATTTAAGTTTTTCTTTTCCTCTATTGTATTGATTAATTAACTAATTGGCTGACTTTTTTCTCTAATTCTATGAAATTCCAATATGCATTTGAATATGTGTCTATATGCATATGTAATATACATATAATATGTATGTACACATACATATATGTACATTTTTTGTGTATTTATGTATAATACAAATATATAGGTATTATTTTATGCTTAGCTCTATTTTGTGCTAAATATTTTACTTTTGAAGGTACTTATGACATTTAAGTTCGTGGCTTATTTTTTTAAATCATATAGTTAAAAGTAAAATGTCATTTTAATAATTTTGTGAGGTACAAATTACAAACACTGAGCATTTTGAAAACATTCATGTACTTTCTTTGTTTTCTGAAACTAACTTGACTATCTGAAATACCATATTCTTCATTCATTGTTGACAGTGAAATACCAGTATTCTCTCCCAAAGCCTCAAATTGCCTATTGGAAAAAAAATAATGATTTTCTTTATTTTCTGAATAATAGAATTGTGTAAAATATACGTCTTTCAGATTGATGTGAAAACTCACCCCATATATTTCTTCTGTTACTTTAGTCTTAAAGATCTGTATCAGCTTATTAAAGCAGCACGTTACAAGACTGTATCCAAACAACACAATGGCAGTCAGTGTTCAGGGAGTAAAAAAGACACTGCTGTGTTATTAGGAGTTTGGTTTGGGATGCAATATTTACTTAATCTTTCAGTTGTTTTACTTTGTCCCCTACCATTCCCAAGAGAATATTCTTTTTTATGTGAAAACCTCATTTTTTGGTGGGTTAACAGAAATAAGACCTTTTTATTGCAACATCACCTGAAAGCAAAGTGTAATTGCTAGACAATGTATCTGAAGTAACATCATCAGAACATTTTTTAAAAAAGACAATCAGAAGAAGTAATGGACTTGATTTATAAAATCTAACTTTATGATGAAACAACTAGACTTCAGCTGCCTATTGGAAGCATGGAGTTTATTCTTTTATTCATCCAGTTAATAGTATTAAAGATCCTATTACATTCTTCGTGCCTGGAAGGAAGGCAAAAAGGAGCCAAAGAAGTGAAGAGAAAATAACACAGTAAGGTAACCTTAAGTTATATGAGATAAATTCCAAGAAACTTATAAATGGTGTTTCTACAGGAAAGCAAAGTGCTGGCATGAGGGGGAAAGAATTACCATAAGGTCTGGTTGTGTTTCCAAAAATCACAGACCCTAGATCTTGTCCTACTACATAATTTGGGGTCCATGGTTACTAATTTAATTGCTGATTTTTCAAATGGACTCTTGATGAAGAAGTAATATCCTTGCCAAATTTTGAAGTGCAACCATAGATCAAAAGGAGAACTATCAGATAAATATATTATGTATATTAATCCTTTGAGGAAGTGACAGAGAGTCTTTTAAAGAGCATGGAAAGAGGAGAGCAACAGAGTTTAGACAGTACAGTGTATCCCTGATCCTTGTGCTTCGTCTCCTACTTTGGATAGAAAGAGCCTCACAGAAACACAACACCAATAGAAGAGAACTATAAAGTGGTGTTGGGGTTGGTTCGAAAGACAAACCCTAAGAAGACTATTCACCATTCATGACATTATCTCCTGGCTTTCTTGCCTGCTAGAAGACATGATGAACATCTATGACGTTTCTGCATGTCTGAATGAGGAAGCAATGGTATCTGAACTTGAGAATCAGTATTCATGGCAGTAGCTCCTTATGAAAAATATAGAGAGATCTTATAAAACTGAAAATGACCATGAGCCTAAATTGAAGTCTGATAGAGAAATACACTTTGGAAATAGTGGTTTCAAAAAGGAATAAACTAAATGCAAAATGTCCTAAGAAATATGGTTGATATATATTTTTGTAATATGAAGTAAATATAATCATCATGGCCACACTGAGAAAGAATTGTTGACTAAGAGTGGAAAATAATAATCAGAAAAACGACAGGATGAGAAGAGCAGAGATTGTTGTGGAAAACAGAAGAATGATAATTCAACTTTTCAATTTACCAAATTATAGTACTATCACATTTGGGGAGAAAGCATGGTCTGACTAGACTGATGCATTAAAAGAAATGTCCACAGGATGGTTACCAATTGAAGTTTCTTCAACCAGTAGAAGTTACAAATACCATATATTGGACTATACAAAAAAGGATCAGTAAGGGAACCAGAAATTAGTGATTGAGGCAGATGGAGACACAAGTAAAAAATTTACTGATAATATTCTCACTTTGGGTTTTGATGGATTAGAGAATCAGAAATTAAAGATTTAGTCAAAATAGTTCCAAATTGAATATATCAAATCCATGAGTTATTGTTTGAATTTGAAATGATGATGAGTCATTGAAAAACCCACCTTTCTAAGAGGATTCTTGGAGGAATCATTGATTTAGATGCAACACATATAGTAATAGGTTGGAAGTAGGAAAAAAGTGAAGATAGAAGCCTATTCCCCTGAAGCCAGATCTCCTTAGAACTCCTTGGCTTCATCATCATGCTAAGCCAAGGAGTCTTCTGAGAAGAGACACCCAGGAGACCTGAGCCACAGAGGCCCTGTGTACCTTCACAGCAGAGGGCCCTAAGGGATCTGGCTCCAAAGACCTTTCCCATTTCACATTAGGAGTGCAGGAAGCCGGACTGCTGGTGGTCAGGGAGGGATGCTATTCACACAGGCTGGGAAATCTTGGATGTCTGAGGGTAGGTGCGTGTGAGTGAGTCTTGGCAGCCAGGATCCATGGTTTGGCCCATATCTAGGTCTTGAAGACAAACAATGGGCCACGGGATGGGGTAAGGGGCGGTACTTCCAGGGACACACTGAGCTGCCAAGTTCTATACTGCTGCTCCAAAACAGAACTGTCAATTCCCCTGATGGTAGAGTTTGTGGGGTATCAGAAGTGCTGACCAGGGATACAGAAGTTGAAAGATATCTGCGAATCATAAATGCCAGACAGACCCCAAGTCTAGCAGGGCCAAATGGGGTCTGACAGTAACAACCTTTCCAAGTGACTTGTCAATGGCACAGTGTAGGAAATTACTTGTTCCCAAAAATGAACCCAACTTGCTGTTACTTATATTTTTCTGAGGAACATCCACAACCTCCCACCCTATCTTTATCTGCACAAAGGAGAAGATAGGTTTGTTTCTAATATAATAACAGCAGGACTTCTAAATTTGTAGATGATTTGCACATCATCTACACAACCATACACAGAGTTCCAGTGTGCTGAGTACTCTCTTCTAAGAGAAAACATAGCCATCATCCTTCCCTTTGAATCCCCTTTTACTTTAGTAATGAAGAAAAAAGAGAAATAAAAACAAGGTTACCACCAGCTAATTCTGCTCTACAGAATGTCACCTTGTAGATGGTGCCCACTGGCAAAGTTCCTCTTACCATCTCCAATGCATCCAAAGTGGTTTTTGTTTGTTTTCTCCAACAGTGTGCTGTAATTTCTCCTTCTGAGGGTTGGAGCTCTGCAAACTCTCATCCATGGGTTTTTTCCCAAGTTAGCACTGTCCAGGTCTTCCATGACCAAGGCTGGGATGAGATGAAGCATGCTGTGCAGCTCGTACCAAGGTCTATCTGCCTATTACCAGATGCACGGGTATGCAAGACCCCTCCGGGGTTGCTGGATATATGGCACTGGGCCTCACAACTCCCATGTAGACACTTTAGTTATGGATAGAAGCCTCATAGGTTATGATCAAGGCAGACAAAAAGAAGGACATGTTAAACTGCAGTCATACTGATCTCCCTTCTCCCCATTTCATGTTATTTATCTTTATCTCAGGTTCTCTGAAAGGAAATCTAAGTGCAGCTACAAAGACCTGCATATTCTCACAACAGTAAAATTTATTAAAAGCAGCTTTTCTTTTCTTTCATTTGTCAGTGTATCTTAAACACTAGATCCACTGCTATATAACTCCCAGTACTTTTATATGAATTTAGACATACATTTATTCACTCTTCCTACAATTGACGCTTTAGGCAAATATTACCTGCCTTAACTGGATATGCAAGTTTTTCAGCCCCATTCCCTCTAAAGGGCATCTTCTTACAAATGTAGAGTATATGTAGTCTGCCTTTTAATAATCATCAAGTAAAGACGAGTAAGGTATTCCAAACTCACCATTATTTGTGTCTCTTAAGCTCCATGATGCAGCACAAAAATCCCAGAGATCCACAGATGTTATGATTTAGAAATAGTGATGGTAATAAGTGCAAAACATAAACTGAATGGAAGACGTTTAGGCTGAACTCCCAATTTTTTCAAGAGTGATATGTATCTATTCCATCTGATTTTATGCAAATGCGAGAACTTGACTTGATAATCACACTTCAAATTGCATTCAATGTGCTATGTATCTTGCTGAGCTATCCCAATAATGTTGCACTTGTAGTTCTCCAAACCATATTTTACCCAGTCAGACTTAAAATATTGCTCTAGTCTGCCTTTATTTCTCTGAAGTGACACCTTGAAAGTGATGCCTTGTGTGTTATAGAAGATGGACTAAAAGCAGATTCAATAAACTGTCTGTCTAATTTATACCACACACAGCATCATCTGGGGACAGTGTGCAATAAGGCAAAAAGGGAAGAAATAAATAGTGCTTCTGGCATTTCAGAGACTGTGCAAGGTTTTGAAGCCATAGGGACTGCATTTTGTTTGCTGTTTGTACCTCAATCCCAAAAACTTGTCAATTTTAAGTCTTCCCCGTCCCCTACAATGTGCACAACAGCACAAACTCCTCTAGAAAATATTGGCTATCAAAGTTTAGTTTGTTTTCTTTCCAACGATACAGAAGTGGGGTATTTTTTTAAATACTTGATGCGTTTACAAAACAACATACAATCTTCTTAATAGATAGTGCTTTCACATAAGCACTATCTTTATGAAACCTCCTTTGTTTCCCTCAAGGAAAAAAAACAAACACCCATTTGTCAATCCTTTCTCCCTTTAAAAAGCATGTACTTGATTCTAAATCAAAGGAAAATAATGAATTGGGAGGCCATAATGAGCCAAGGTATTGTTATAAATAGCCAAAGATGTTTTTTTAATGCATGTGTAAAACACATTGGATAGCAATTGTAGATATTCTTGTCATCAATTAAGATAAAAATATGGTTTACCATTGACCTAATATTGGTGTGATTTAATTTGTAATGTTCATAATGCCTTATAATGCATTGTCTTTGTTAGATACTGAATAACTGCTTTTGTTATCAAAGTAAAACTATTTTGATATGCAAAACAATGTCTACATCAAGTTCATAATATTTAGAGAAAAACCTCAATACTATTCTGATATATTACACATCCAAGTAGAATTTAAAGAGGTAATAAAACTAAGTGGTTTAGTATTTCATTAATTTGAAACCTTGAAAATAATTAATTACAACATGCACAATAAAAATAATAAAGAAAATTAAGTAATAAACTGATTCCAAAAATTTAAAAATGTTATCGACCATATGTGCTCTATATAAAAATCAGAAGTTCTATTTTAAAGTACACATAACCTCAGCAAATGCTTTTGATCTTTTGCTGTGTCTTGTTTTTCTATCTAGGTTACAAAAAATGTCCCATGCGTAAGGAGTGTATTTCTTGGTATTTCCAATTGATTGAGGATTTACATTGGATCATAAATTTGACCTTTCTTTTTTGGATGAGAAATGCTTTATGATTCTCATATTCACCTTCTGACATGTAAGCTGTAGCTGTAAAATGGAATAGAACTATTGCCCTCAGGTAAATGTCATATTCTGTGACCACATTTTCAGAAAGTTAGAAAGATGCTACAGGGGAACATTGCAGAAAATTAAGGGATACATTTATTTATCGAATAAGCTTAAA
This sequence comes from Suricata suricatta, assembly GCF_006229205.1. Classification (NCBI taxonomy): domain Eukaryota; kingdom Metazoa; phylum Chordata; class Mammalia; order Carnivora; family Herpestidae; genus Suricata; species Suricata suricatta. The sequence goes on from NC_043700.1 coordinate 63,452,253, forward strand.
TAATTGCATAATATAATATATTTTGTAATGGATATAACAAAGATAAATATACTCTTATATTTTGTGTATTGTAAATTTTTAAATATCTTAAATATCAATCATCATTGAGATTGATATTTCTTAGACAGAGAAAATGATTATTTTACAACCCTTCTCCAAATGAAATTCATTTAGAAATTGTTTTGCAAAGTGTGTATTATAACTCATATTTATTCATTCTTTTTGAGTTTAACAAATATTTGAAAAAATTTTATAGTTAGAAAGTTAAGAACTTATTATGTTTAACAAATAGTAGTATAATTACTAACTTATTTTTTTAATAAACTACTTATGGCTGGAAGATTGTTTTCTAAAATTATCAAAAATTATTTTTTAAGGCATTATCAACATCCCACATACATTTGTTATGATTGATGAAACTACATTAACAATCATTATCACTCATAGTCCATATTTTATATTAGGGTTCACTCGGTGCTATATAATCTACTGGTTTCGACAATGTATAATAATATGCATTTACCATTATAGTATCATATAGAGTATTTTCACTGCTCTAAAAATTCTTTATAAATCTTTTAAAAATTCACTAAATATAAAATATTTAAGAAAAAAATGAGCAAGTTCTTAATCAATGGACATATAGCAATAGCTTATTTTGACAATATATTTGTCCACCCTGGTACAACTGAACTAGCTTTCCCTGATTTTTCTGGTAAATCTGATAGCTAGGAATGTCCAAGTAGAATAATTGATTGCTACAGAAGCCAGGGTGAAAGACTATAGTAACATGTTGGCTCTTCATAGTTAGTACTTCTTTGTGGTCTGAGGCTCTGTCTCTCACCACCTCTAAGCAATAAGCCATAGTTGTTGCTGCTTCTCTCTACTCCCTAAATCTACCTCAACCTTACTTTTAGTAAGCTCTAAACTAGGAATACATGCAGAAGGAAATTCTGAGAAATACAGTCTCAGTGTAACCAAAATGAAATAGAACAATCTGGCACAAATACATTAAGATGTGAAACTCACCATTTAATACTCTCTCTGGCCCCAGTTTCAATTTCTGGACAAGTTTCCTCTTCATGAAGCAGAGCAAATCTTTCTACCCAGAAGCTCTGAACTTAGTGTCCAAGATTCCTTTAAAGATGCCATGTGGGGTTATGAATCATCCACTAGCACTTTGAATCAGAACCCAGGGACATAAAGAACTAAGAACGTGTTGAGTAATTTATTTCTCATTGAAGTTGGTAGGGAGGAGAGGATTGGGTATACCAGTGGCAAATGCATTAATTTTCTGGATGCAGCAATAGCAGTGATTATATCAGCAGCTTTTATTGTCAAGAGCGGCTCATCTGTGGCAGTAGAAATACAATTTGTAGTGTCTGTATACAGTGCATACTCTGCTCTCATTGAAAGATTAAAGTCCCATTCTATGGACTTCACATAGATAACAAGGGCAATACAATATCTTTTCTTCTGTATTATTTCTAACTTTTTTATTTTTAAATTCTTTAAAAACTGTTCTAATGTTCAATTATTTTTCAGAAAGAGTGAGAGAGAGAGAGAGGGAGAGAAAGAGAGAGAGAATGAGGCGAATGAGTTGGGGAGGAGCAAAGAGAGAGGGAGACAAAGAATCTGAATCAGATTCCAGGCTCTGAGCTGTCAGCACAGAGCCCAATGTGGGGCTCAAGCTCACAAACTGTGAGGTCATGACCTGAGCCAAAGTTGGACACTTAACTGACTGAGCCACTCAGGTGCCCTTAAAGTCGTCTAAATCCTAAACTCTAACATTACTATTTTTAAATTTTTCATTAAAGTATAAGAGTTCAATTTTTTCCCTCATTTGTCCCCTGTACACAGATCAAGAAGATCAGAGGCCCACATGATGTTCCCTTTTGTGTCTCCCACTAAAGGACAATTGTTATCCAGACTTCTCATAGCAGAGACTAGTTCTTCCAGGTTTTGTTATATCGATGAAAAAATACAGTATATGAGCTTCAGTATATGACTTCTTTCACTCAATGTCATATTTGTAAGTTATCCAAATTACTGACTGCCTGCAGTTAATTTATTTTCTTTACTGGGTCATAATTGACTAAGTAAACATATACTACAATCATTTATCTGTAGTTTTTTTGATGAGCATTGGTCAATTTCCAGGTTTTTGTTTATTAATGAACATTCTAGTTCATGTCTTTGGCAAAACAAGTTACATATTCTACCTAGTATTTTCTTAGGAGTGGAATAGTGAGGTGTTGGGTGATTTGGCCCTAAAAACTACAGCCAGTATATGCACTGAGCTTTAGTTATTAGTGCCAAATCACTTTCAAAATTGATTTGTAGTGTGTTCCATTTGTGGAAGTTAGGTAAAGCTAGTTAATCATGTTCTTCAAATGCACTATATCCTTACAGAAGTTTTGTCTGTTCTATTAGCTATTAAGAAAAGTAGGTGGGTGGCAACCACTGTCTTTTAAGTTCTATCAATTTTTGCTTTACATAGATTATATGCTTAAAGATATAGAACAGTGATTTCTTCATAGAGAATTGGTTCTTTTATCATTATGACATTCCTTCAGTATCTTTAGGATTCCTCCTAGAGGTATCCTTTTAATGTATGCCGTCAGAAGCTTAGTGAGATTCAAGAGAGCTCAGCTACCAGATATTAGTGTCCCATTAAAACAACAAACCAACATGAAAGTAACCACCAAGCTTTTAATCACTTACTTTGATAGTATATACAAACAAGAGGCTCCACCAGAGGAAGCACTGATCTCCTGTCCTTTCCATTCTCTTCCTCGCTGAATGACACAGGTAGGGATTATCTCACTTTAGAGGAAACCCTGAAAGGAAGGCTTCTGCAGTTTGATAAACTGTGAACTGCGGGAAGGAGGAAGGTCTAGGAGAGAAAAATTCTGAGCTAGAGTAGAGAAGTGTCTTCAAGTCCACCCCCTCTCCAATAAAAATGTCTCAGCAGAGTCACCTGAGGCAAGCTCCAGCCAAAGGCTCCACATAAAGAAAATCCCTCAAATGAAGACATTTGGCATAAGACTGTAGTTATCTCTTAGAGCATGGCCCACTAGGGGGACCTGAGTCTTGATTACAACTCACTTCAGAGACTGAGATGCACTCCCTACGCACCAGATTTGGTGTGGGGAGGGCAGGCTTCCTGCGGAGGCCAGGTAAAGCCTTTGTAATTGCCTATGGTTTCCTGGAAAACATCACATGGAGGGCTGACCTCCTCATGTACCCTGTGAGTCCATACAGGTCCACAGTGTTTGCTTTTGTTTTTCTTTTTTGTTTATACTGCCATGTTATCTTTGTCCTTCCATTTACTTTTAAGTTTCCTGTGTCCTTATACTTGAAATGTATCTCCTCTTCCATATTTTGCTTTCTGAACCCAACCTGACATTCTCATTCTATTACTTGTAGTATTTAATTTAATTATGCTTTCTATTATGTATATACACATATATGCACTTATAATTTGAATATCATCTCACAGTTAACTCTGTCTCTTTTACTTTATGCTCTCTTTTCTGTATAACTTTTTATTATTACTTATATTATATAACAATGTAATTTGCTATTTTTCCATTTTTATCTTTCTATTAAATTGTAGGTTATACAACAGCTTTTTCTTTAGAAATTATTCTAGAGATTACAGCATGCATCGTTGACATATTATAATCAAATACAATAATTTGTGTTTTTGATTATCCTCCGAAGAAAATTTATCTTTTCACCATTACTGCTTTTATTATTTGTTCCTCAGTATTCAACACTCTCACTGTGGTGTGTCTAGGCATAGTATTTTTTGTACTTACTCGGCTAGGCATGCACTATGCTTCTTGAATCTGCTTATATTGTACCCATTTAAAAAATTCTTGGTCATTATTGCTTCAAATATTGTTTTCACAATTTTCAGACTTTTTCTCTTATGTGGCTCTAATTCCAATACCCAATAATGTTTGCATTTTCCACTCTCTGACGCATCTCCCTCTGACCCTCCCTCTCTTCTCAGTATGTGGCACTCTTTATCCCCACATCACAGTGCTGCTGACCTGTCCTCCACTGCAGTCACATAGCTTCTCCTGTGTCTAATGTGGTTTTAAACTGTTTCAATGGGGTCCAATTTTAGATATTGTAATTATAATACCTAGAATTTACATTTTTTGTTGGCTCCAATTTCTAGTGACTTTCTTCAATTTTTCTTGTATTTTTCTCTAATTTCTTCTATACATTTGAATGTGTTACATTTCTCTTATAGTTCTGTTAGCTACCATCAATATCTCAAACCCTAGAGAATGCCTTTATATTGTCTGTTTAGACTCTTGACAAGAAAATACTCCACTGTTTTTGACCTGTCCAATAATTTTATTAGATGGAAATCATGTGTATAAAATTATATTCTTGAGCTAGGCATTTAGTGTGATAAACCTTGATTAAATTATGGATTTTGCTAAATTAAAGCTATGCTGCATTCTTTGCCGAAATTCAAAAACTGTCCTGAGAGAAACACTAGTTAATCCTAGAGCTTCCAAAATTTTTGTTCCAAGCTCCTCTGTTTTCTCTGTCCCTCTGCTTTATCTATCTATAGTTTTTTGTTCAGCCTCACAGCCTCCTTTTCACATCCAAATTAGTACGTACCTTCAAGCTAAGGCTAGAAAGATCAGATTACCTCCGTGCAGTTCTCCCCTAGCTGGTTTTACCACTTCTGTCCCCACTTTCAGATGACTCCAGACCAATGAATTCTCTGTTTTATTCAGCATTCCCAGACCGGAGCACTTGAAAGCCACAAACTTTTTTATCTTTCTTGAAACTGAGGTTCTCATCTAAGGAACTTTTGATGTCAAAGTTTGGAGCCTGACCTGTCCCCCAACCCCCTCCAATTACAACCCACAATTTAAATGGCTGGTTCAAAGAAAGATGAAAATTATTACATGAAAAATAATAATCCCCATGGTTTTCATCATAGACGCAGTTGGTTGATAGACCACATTCTGATTTACCAATAAAATCTACCTAAACTTTGGGGAGAACATGTTAGATGTAGAAATCTTAATATAAATGTTGTAGCAAGCAGTGAGATGAGATTAAAGTAAAATGTAATTTTCAATCCCTTGTACCCATCTTGTCTCCTAAATCACAATAAGTAAAAGATATAACTAAGGAGCTCAAAATTCAACTAAAATCTTTGCTCTTAAAAGTCAATCTCTTCTATAAAATAAATTAATCTCATCATGTTTTATTTTCAAGCAACAACACCATGACTTTTAGAGTCTTATTGCCTGGGAAGATATTAGAATATGAAAGGACGTTTCTATTCTAAAATATACATATATATATATATACGTATTTTATTTTATGTTTGTAATTTCCTGATTAATCCATAAGTTCTCATATATTTCTGCTTAAATAAACTTCTAAAACTATGTTTCAGGCTGAAAATTGGGAAATAAGTCTCTGTTGGTTATAATAATGGCAAAATCTGAGAGTTCTCTTTAACACAAACACAATAAAAATGTTAATCTGTAGACTTTCAGACCATTATTGAAATATTCCTGATCTAGGAACACAAGATTTGTAGGAATACTAAAATTCTAGGTTCTTATCTATCAGCAAAGGACTTGCTCTTAGTCTCCCTGTCTTAAATTAAAATATGACATTCTTTGAAACACACAATGTGTTTATGTTCATAAATAAAAATATTACTTTCTGCCAACTTAATGGGGTCATAGTGAGCCCTGCAGCTATTCTCTGGAATTTAAACCTGCCTGACTTCCAACCTGCTGGCATGGATATTAAAAGAATTCTGCATTGCTTTACAAGATTTTCTCTCTTCCTCTCTCTTAAACCAGCCATCCCTCTTTTGCACACAGCTACAGATGCAAGCTGCATTTTTCTCCAAACTGTATTAATGTGTGTGTGTGTGTGTGTGTGTGTGTGTGTGTGTGTGTATAAAATAATATAAAGTCTGAGTGACTACTAGCCATTAATTGGAGATTATATCAGAGAGATGGTGGAATAGGAAGTCCCAGACCCTCTTTCAACCACAAAGACATTGATTCAACAATACAAGGATTGATACCCTTTGTGTGGAATCCAGAAAACAGTTAAGAGAATCTTGTTTGCCAGCCAAGCATGAAATCAACTGCATCAAAGACAGTTGGGACATTTGTGACAGTCTCTTGCCAGAGCCTGTCTTCTGGCTCAATACCTGCACAACTGAGAGGTATCTTATCTTCATGTTTCTGCTATAAAAAGTGAATTAAAACATGACAAAGGAAGGTCTGAGGTTTGCATAGATCCACATAAGACAACAATGAGAAAAATAAGAATGTATGCTATAGCAGTTGATATAAATTAAATCCATAAACTGCTAGCAACATCCTTTGGAATCTTGGGTTTGAGAAGTTTTTGGAATATTGTAAATGATTTACATGGTCACACCTCTGTTTAGAAATAGGATTAATGAAAAGTCTTTCAGAAATCTAATCAAACAAATAAAACAAATAAATAAATAAAAGGGGCACCTGGGAGCCTCAGTCGGTTAAGTATCTGACTCCTGATTTTGGTTCAGGTCATGATCTCATGGTTCATGGTTCATGAGATTGAGTATGTGTTGGACTCAGCGTTGGGCATAGAGCCTGTTTAAGATTCTCTCCCTCTCTCTGCCTCTGCCCTACTGCTGCTCTCACTCTCTTTCAAGAAAAAAAATAAAAAAGAAAATACATGTAAGATAGAATAAGGAATAGTATATAACTGAAAAATATTTATGCTGATTTAAAATTTTAATAAAATATTAATATTATAGCTACATAAAATAAATATAAACAGACCTCTGTTACTGACATATTCTCTGAGTTTCCTAAAACTTCCTCTAAGTTTCACGGCCTTTGCAAATGTCAGTCCTTCTGCTGTGAACTCTCTTCCTGCTATATTACCTGGCTAACTCTTAATATACTTCTTGCCTCAGCTTACTTGTGTTATTCAATGAGACCTTCCCAGATTGCACCAAACAAGATTGGATTTTTCCCTTCCTTACAAATGTTATAAATGAAATTACATGGTGGGGTTTTTTGTTAGTATCTCTCTCCACCGCAAGCAAACATGTTGTGCGATTCTTGCTTAACAGCATTTTCTCGGGGTCTTAAGAGAGTGACTGGAATATATTGGTAGTCATCCCATAATTGTCACATAATTTTTGTATGAATTAATTAAAACTGAAATTAGTGGCAAATACTACTAAGTCATACTCAGGAATATATTGATCCCAAAACTATCTCCTGTGATTCCCAGACCACCCATATAATGACAAGCATATTATTACATTGATAAATGATACATCATAGGTAGATAGATGATTATTGATAGATATATAGATGATATAAGAAAAGAGAAGTAGAAAATAAATAACTAAAAATTTTCATAAGAAGATGGTGGCAGTTTATTCAATGGTAAATTATAATTATATAGGAAAAATTCAAGGCTTTATTTAGAACTATATATATTCAAAAGCACTATTAATCATAATATTGCAAATGTTCCTTGGACTCTGTAAAACTCTTCAATATTATGTTAATTTTTGAATTCCTTCAGAACCACAAACAAAAGATGAGGAAAAGATAGGAAATGGATGTTTGCTACGGACAGAAAATATTACTTCTTTGTATGTCAATATCTGAGAGGAAGAGCTTTGAATGTGGATTAATTTGTTTCTCCTCTTACACACTTCTGCCATTCAAATGTCTCCTCAGTCCAAAGCAGTGTTTGTCTTTAATGTTGGCAGTTACACAAACCACAAACTTTTATAGTGTTCAGAAATAGTCGTCTTTTGTTTGAAGCACTAATCTCTTTTAGTCATTATGGCTAGTGTTTAGGCTTATGGGTTATGCTGTGCCATGAGAAAACACTCGATTCTAAGTAACAAAGTTGTTACAGACTTTCCCAAATTTTACAATTTTTTTTCTGGTGTTGGGTCTTTTACTATGTGGTGTTCAAGGATTTCTAAAATGTGGTGTTAGCTGTTTCCACCTGGGAACAAGAGAGATACTTAGTGGAACAGATTCCAAATCTCAGTGCAGTATGACAATTGTGTATTTTTTTCTCCTTTTCCTGATTTCTGTGGCCTCTTCATTCCAACCTCAAAGAACAGGCTCTATCTCAGATATTTATTTTCATAGAAATGGGGAAAAATAAAAGAACCACATGTCTCATGAAACTTTGATGGCACAAGTCTGTTTCTTTCCTTCTCCATGTCCAAGCAATTCACACATCAAGTCAAGTGTGGAGTGTATGTGCTTTTTCCTCATAGAAAGGGTCAGTAGGTATTTGGAGAAAATAACACCAAAAAACCATAGTTAGTGTTCAAGGCCACTTGTATTGTTTCCATATTTTGATCATGAAAAATGATTCTATGTATAATTAGAAGTTATTGTATGCTTCTTCTGTTGCATATCTACATTGCTTGAAGATCCGAATCTTCAATTCTAATAGGTGATGTCAGTTTGCAGAGTTGTAGCAAATCACCTGTTCACTGCAGTATGTATATTTCACAGTTTTCCATTCTTGTCAAGACTTTCCAGAAGATGAGTGTGTACACTTTAATGAGGTGAAAAAAAAAACTTTTAATATGTACTCATATAAAGAATGAGATTATCCTTTAAATTGAGAGTAAAATAAAGGTATTTTCAGTAAAGTAAAACAGTTAACCAACACACTCATGTAAAAATTTGTAATTAGTAGTTAGACTTAACTTAGATGGAAGCTAAGAAAGTCTATGACCCAATAAGAGCAGGGAAGGCAGAATATAAGGATTAAGAGACACATTATCAATAGACCTAGTAATAGTAACATGGAGGAATTTTTCTATGTTTCATGCTTTCCCAATTAAATATATATAATGGTCATCATATGGAATAAAAATAAGCAAGAAGAGAAAAAGTTAAATAATAATTTAGAAAAAGTGACATATTGACTGTCCTTAAGAAAAATGGTATGATGCTATGAATGTGACCTTATTTGGAAATAGTTATTTTGTTTTTAGTGGGTTTTTCAGGTGTAATTAAGATAAAGTCATGTTGGATTATCGTGATTATTAGAAATCTGATAAGACTATACTCCTCAAAGTAGAGAGAAACTTGGACAAAGAAATATACACAAAGAAGAACATCACATGATGATGGAGGCAGAGATGGAATTCATGCTACTACAAGCCGAGGAATTCAAAAATTGCCAACAACTACCAGAAGCTAGGAAATAGGTAATGGAACAAATTCTCCCTCTGAGCCCTCCAAAGATATCAATTCTGAAAATACCTTGACTTTGGAGTACCTGGCTCCAAAACTGTGAAAGAATGAATTTTTATTGTCTTAAGCCACCGAATCTACCACAATTTGTTATTGTCACCCTAGGAAACTAACACACTTGCTCAGAAGCACTAATGGTATAATCAAGTCATCATAATTGTGTGCTTTCTTACCACCACATACAATTGGAGTAAGTGGAGATTTGATTTTAACAAGGGTTGGATTTTGCCAATTTAGTTTCAAAACAGAAAGTAAAGGGTAAATCAACTATTGAAATATGCATGGTTGTGAAAAGGAAGATTGACAATGGAATCTAATGATGGCAAAGTAAATTTAGACATACATAGATTGAGAAAGAAATGGGGACTGTAAAATCATTGGATTTTAGGTAATACATTTTTTAATAGTTTATTGTCAAATTGGTTTCCATACAACACCCAGTGCTCTTCTCCATAAGTGCCCTCCTCCATCACCACCACCTCTTCCCCTCCCCTTCCCCTTCAACTCTCAGTTCATTTTCAGCATTCAATAGCCTCTCAAGTTTTGTGTCCCTCTCTCTCCCCAATTCTATTTCCCTCTTCCCCTCCCCCAATCCTCCATTAGGTTTGTCCTGTTTTCCTGTTAGGACTGAGTGCAAACAGATGGTTTCTGTCCTTCTCTGCCTGACTTATTTCGCTCAGCATGACACCCTCAAGGTCCATCCACTTTCCTACAAATGGCCAGATTTCATTCTTTCTCATTGCCATGTAGTACTCCATTGTGTATATATACCACATCTTCTTGATCCACTCATCAGGTGATGGACATTTAGGCTCTTTCCATGTTTTGGCTATTGTTGACAGTGCTGCTATGAACATTGGGGTACATGTGCTCTTATACATCAGCATTTCTGTATCTCTTGGGTAAATCCCTAGCAGGGCTATTGCTGGGTCATAAGGGAGTTCTATCGATAGTTTCTTGAGGAACCTCCACACTGTTTTCCAGAGCAGCTGCACCAGTTTACATATACACCAACAGTGTATGAGGGTGCCTGTCTCTCCACACCCTCGCCAGCATCTATAGTCTCTTGATTTGTTCATTTTAGCCACTCTGACTGGTGTGAGGTGGTATCTCAGTGTCGTTTTGATTTGTGTTTCCCTGATGATGAGTGATGTTGAGCATCGTTTCA
>NC_043700.1:63462828-63536459 GCF_006229205.1 Suricata suricatta
TCTGGATGTCCTTTGGAGAAGTGTCTGTTCATGTCGTCTGCCCATTTCTTCACTGGGTTATTTGTTTTGTGATTGTGAAGTTTGGTGAGTTCCTTGTAGATTTTAGATACTAGCCCTTTATCTGATATGTCATTTGCAACTATTTTTTCCCATTCTGTTGGTTGCCTATTAGTTTTCTTGACTATTTCCTTTGCAGTGCAGAGGCTTTTTATCTTGATGAAGTCCCAAGAGTTCAGTTTTGCTTTCATTTCCCTTGCCTTTGGGGATGTGTCAAATAGGAAATTGCTGCGGTGGAGGTCTAGGAGGCTGGAACTGGGATTTTATAAAGTGAGATAGAAGAATAAACAGTAAAATTATTTAAATTGAAATTATACAATTTGGGGCATATTTATTCTCTTTGCCTCTCCTGATCTACACTCTATCCTTCATGCTTATCTTTTCCCCCAGGGACTCACCTCTATGAATCATACTCACCACACTCTATGAATGCAGATTAAGTCCAGGGAATGGGTAACCCAAACATAAAATCATGGTGGAAGGGAAAAAAAGATCAAGATACTCCTTCTGTGGACCATTTCTCTGTGACATCTTTCAGACTAGATGTGCCTCTCAATTCAAGGACACTGGTCCTCTTTAGATAGTCATCACTGCATTATATCCTTTTTTAGTTTAGGCTCATCCTTGGGACTTAAGAAAATATAACTCTGTTTCTAGTAAACCCATGCTGTTGCACTATGATTAAGTTTCTATTTCCTTCCCATACTTTTTCAAATAGCCATCTAATACATAAATCTCCCATAAATTATGTTAAATTTAATGGACCTTATGCCTGTCAGGGCCCTGACTGATACAAAGAGTAGATTTTTATTGTCAAGGACAAAGTCTTAGGAGAAAAAAAAATGTAGGGTAAAGATCAATAGTGGGCAGAAGTTTTAGTAACTAAGTAGATAGTATGGTGGGAAAAAAATCTATTTAGTTATTGAACCACTAAGAAATATATCAATGAAACATATTAAGAGTTTATGGGGAGTGAAATGGATGCTAAGGATGTATATAGCAAGAAAATATGGTCACTGATATCATCTAAGACAAAAGTGTTGATGTCTGGAACAAACAATAAGAATTAAGGATGACACATAGCTGACCCTGTCATAGACCAATGTGAGAAAAAGAACCATGCTTTATTTTTGTTGTTGTTTAACCAAATCTTTATTTTTGATCAGCTAAGATGATCTCTCCTGTAAGAGTAAACATTTTCATAATTATAATATTCACTTAATTATTTGGTATAAATTCCCAGAAATGAGAATTGAAACTTCTATGTCAAACAGAAACCATTTTTTAAAATATTTATTTGTTTTTGAGAGAGAGAGAAGACAGAGCACAAGTGGGGGAGAGGCAGAGTGAGAGGGAGACACAGAATCTGAAGCAGGGTCCAGGCTCTAATCTGCCAGCATTACACGGGGCTCTAACTCACAAACTGTGAGATCATGATCTGAGCCGAAGTTGGCTTAACTGACCCAACCACCCAGGTGCCCCAAATGGAAGCCATTTTAAAGCTTTTTGATTCATATATACCACCAAAGGGCCAAGCAAAAAGGATTGTAGAGTATATAGATTTGCATGGATAAAGTCTATAGTCTCTGTTAACTGGTATGACATAATATTAAGATATCTGTTTAGAAGTGCTGATGCATAGAGGCACATGTATCCCAATGTTCATAGCAGCACTTTCAACAATAGCCAAAACATGGAAAGAGTCTAAATGTCCATCACCTGATGAATGGATCAAGAAGATGTGGTATATATATACAATGGAATACTACATGGCAATGAGAAAGAATGAAATATGGCCATTTGTAGCAAAATGGATGGACCTAGAGGGAGTCATGCTAAGCGAAGTAAGTCAGATAGAGAAGGACAGATAACATTTGTTTTCACTCATAGGTCTAACAGAAGAAACCTATCAGGGGACCATGGGAAAACGAAAGTGGGGGAAAAGAGTTGGGGAGAGAGAGTTAGGCAATCATGAGAGATTTTTGAATCCTGAGAACAAACTGAGGGCTCAAGAGGAAAGGGAGAAGAAGGACAGGGGTGGTGATGGTCATGGAGAGGGGCACTTGTGGGGAAGAGCATGGGGTGTTATATGGAGACCGACTTGGTAATAAACTATTAATAAAAAAGATATCTGTTTCTTAATAGAAGAGAAATAATATCATGGTCTTAATTCATACACAGGGTTGATTTTGTTTGTTTGTTTTTATCTCAACTATTTGTGTGTGTTTGTGTGTGTGTGTGTGTGTGTGTGTACTCTAATCCCCCTCCTTTATTTCACCCATCCCCCACCACCACCCCTAAGATAACCAATTTATTCTCTATAGTTAAGAGTCTGTTTCTTGGTTTGTCTCTCTTTTTTTTTCTTTGCTCATTTATTTTGTTTCTTAAATCCCACATCAGTGAGATCATATGGTATTTGTCTTTCTCTGTCTGGCTTATTTTACTAAGCATTATACCCTCTAGCTTTATCCATATTATTATAAATTGCAAATTTCATTCCTTCTTTTTTCTTTTCAAGTTTTTTTAACCAGATATTTGAATCTTTTTCTCCCTGTTCCAAGTTTTTATTTAAATTCCAGTTAGTTGGGGGGCCTGGGTGGCTCAGTTGGTTAAGCATCTGACTTCAGCTCAGGTCATGATCTCACGGTTTGTGGGTTCAGGCCTTGCATCAGGCTCTATGCTGACAGCTCAGAGTCTGGAGCCTACTCACTCTCTGTCTCTCTCTAAGAAATAAACATTAAAATTTTTTTTGAAAAATCCTAAATTCCAGTTAGTTAACATATAGTATAATATTAGTTTGACGTATAGAATTTAGTGATTCATCACTTAGAGACAACACCCTGTGCTCATCACAAGTGCCCTCCTTAATCCCCACCCCCTTTTTCCCCCCAACCCTCACCCACATCCCCTTTTGTAACCCTCAGGTTAAGACTCTGTTTCTTGGTCTGATGCTCTCTCTTTCCCCGCTTTTGGTCATTTGTTTTGTTTCTTAAATTCCACATATGAGAGAAATCATATGATATTTGGCTTTCTCTGACTGATTTATTTTGCTTATACTCTCTGGCTCCATCCATGTCATTGCAAATGGCAAGATTTTAGTCTTTTTTATGGCTGAGTAATATTCCATTATATATGTCTAACATACATCTTCTTTATCCTTTTAGCTATTGATTGATATTTGGGAAAAGAACCATGTTTTAGAAGGTTTCTGAGAAATATATTTCCTCAGAAATATCTAGGTTCAGAAAAATTAATAATGTTCAAGTATTCCTTTAAAGTTCAATGAAAGTATTTCAAAAATTGTTATAATAGAACATGTACTCCTTTCTCTTACTTGAATTAAAGTTTTTGTGAAAGGGTTAACAAAGTATGTCAAATATCTGGTAGAGTACCTGGCACAAATTAAGCAAGAGATAAACAATTTTTCAATGTTGAATAAATTTCCATGAAGTCTACTGAGAAGCAGTAAAACACTTAGGAGTAATCTTAATAAGAAACATATCTGAGTCATCAGAAGAAAAGAACACAATTACCTGTAATCATAATGAAAAGTTTTTGAGTAATTGGTAAAATTTACTACTTTTAAGTGTAAAGACTAAAGCTACCTCAACCTATATGTTTAATGAAATTCAAATCAAAACCTAAAACAGTTACTTTGAAATATAAGAAGTACTATACTATAGAGTTTCCCTTTGGGAAAAAATCATAAATGCGATAAGAAGAGCAAAAGGAAGTGAATATTTTTAACAAAATTAAACCAAGCCATACTTTCAATATATAATCTTCTCTTAAATATTTAAATAAGAAAATCCAATGACACACTATTTTTAAGAATGATGAAAAAGCTTAGCACGGGCATATAAAAACAAAATAAAGTCATAGATATAAATAAACTCAACATTATTATTTCCGTATAAGAACATAAAATTAATACTTATAGCTCTTTAAATTTTCAATTGATTAAAAAATTTTAATGAATACTTTATAACATATAACATGTGCTTATCATAATCAGAATGATCACAAATTTGCAAGGAATGCCATTTCAAAGGTCCAGAACTAAGAGCAAATGCCAAACTGCCTTTGGGCTAGGACAATTTTTTCACTATACAAAACAGGAATAATTTATTATTTCAATAAATGCATTTTTGTTAACATAATTTACATGTTAAATATACATTGTTAATAAGGTTAAGAACAAATGATTTTGTAAATATTACATATCCTTTTGAATGATTCAAAAATATTTTCACTATTCTCCCTAAGCACATGCTTGTAACAAGTACTGAGTCTCAGATACAAAACTTTAACACTTGCACATCATGGATGAAGCACTAGGTGTTATATAAAGAGTATTACTTAACAAAACACCTTGTAAATTAAGATTTTTTTTCTGGAATATTTGTACTGTTTCAATTGCTAATCCAGAATACTTTCTACCAGATTATTTTTCTACTATGTTTGCAGATAATCACTCTGCTGGTCAACCATTTTCACCATAGTGCTGCTTTCATCTCCTTGATGGCTATTTGCATAAGGCATAACTGTTTATACTTTACAAGTATGTGGACTAAAAACAGAAGATCTGCTTCAAAATGCATATCTGAGGGCTTCTGGGTAGCTCAGTCAGTTAAGTATTGAACTCTTTGTTTTCGACTCAGGTCATGATCTCATGGTCATTAGATCAAGCCCCTCATCTGGCTCTGTGCTGAAAGTGTAGCCTGCTTAGAATTCTCTCTCTCCCCTTCTCTCTGCCCCTCTCTCCCCATGCTTGAGTTCTCTCTCTCTCTTTCTTTCTCTCAAAATAAATAAATCAACATTAAAAATGCAGATGTGCAAATCAGTCAGAGGGATTTTCCCCTGCGTGTCCTACCCCAGTGTCCAGTGTGGAGGGACAGCGACTCTAGAGAATGTTCTTTTGACAGAAAAGAAGCTCCCACAGAAATGAACATAAACTTTAAAGAATCTTAACACCTAGTTTTAGAACAAGAACAGTCACACTTGCATCTCTATTTTTTCAACCTGTGCTAGTCACATAAGAAACCCCCAAGTCAATGAGCTAGGAAACTGTTCTCTTCCTCAGAGGCAAAAGCAGTGAGAAAAAATGAAATTTTGATAAAAAAACATTATCTGTTACAGTTGCTCATAAATTATAATTACTTGGGATTGACTGAAAATTAAAGTGAAACCAACTTATCTTTCTAAAGAAACAAGGGAGTTTTTCAATGATCAAATTAAATGAATACAGATATCTGTGCTTAAATAATAAAATTTGTCTCAAGTTGCATCAATGAAAAATCTCATTGTTTTAAAGTAATGTATCTTAGTAAATACAATTTGCATTTTTATTGTTGGAAGTAGCATAAATTAAAGATTTTAGGAGAAAACAATTTAGGGAAAAGAATTAGAGAAACCTCAATGCAAATTGGAGAAATTCAAGTAATCAAACTAATCGTACTTAAGTTGAATGAAAAATAAGGTGCCCCCATTACATAATGTTTGTTGTTGAAGACCCTATAATAATGGTATACACAGTTTTCAGAATTATTTCTACTTGCTAAATATCTACAATAAAGTGACAATTGTGATATTACTGACTTTCATTTGGGTATCCAGATCTCATTCTATACTTTCAAGGTTACTTTCTGCATAATTTTTTCAACCATGAAAGACATCGGTTTACTATTCATAGCATATGTCTGTGGCTGCAACAACTCAGACATGACAGGTCTGAAAATATCAGGCCATTAGCAGAAAAATCTATCTCATTAGCTTCTCCATTTGTATAAATATTGTTAAGCATTTGGGTTATACTAGTTTCATTGTACAAATGGAATAACAATCAAATATTAGAATGTGGCCCTCTCTTTTCTGAAACATCCATTAAATTATCATTAAACATTCCCTGTGGCATTCTTTGCCTAATTCAATATCATATATTCTTCCTAGAATTCACTTGTCTTATGCTGCTTCCATTAAAGTACAGATATTAAAAACAGATAAGCATTATCAACTCTAAATCCAAACAATTACAAATTCGGAGTTAAAAACATTACTCCCCTCTCCAAAATATCAACTGTTTTTCAGTCAATAGACCTAAAGGATTAAAAGATAGATTGTAAGACTCGTCTTCCTTTCTCCATTCCTTTGTCTTAGTTCTTTACAAATTATGTAAATGCAGATATTTTCAGAAAATTATATAAAAACTGTCACTGCATTATTATGCAGTTACGGTTGTTTGGTATCTCCCACAGATTTTGAGAAAGTTACTGTTCCTTATGAATTTGCTGACTCAATTCCCATAACGCCATGTCCTCTACTAATGCAAAAGATCATCCCTCTTAAATCTTTTTAAAAAATTAATTATATCAGGGGCACCAGGGTGGCTCAGTCAGTTAAGCATCTGACTTCAGCTCAGGTCATGATCACATGGATTGTAAGTTCAAGCCCCCATCAGGCTCTGCACTGACAGCTCAGAGACTGGAACCTGCTTCAGATTCCATGTCTCTGGCTCTCTCTGCCCCTCCCCTGCTCCCTCTCAAAAATAAATAACCATTAAAATTTTTAAATTAATTATTATCGATTCAAAAGAGGTAAAAATAATAATAGTTAACCATTGTGAAAGCTTACTACGTTGCAGGTATAATTCCAAAGACTTTACATGTATAAAGTCTTTTACATGTACAGTAATTAATAGTCGCAAAACCCTAGTGGGTTACATGTGATCATTTTCTCCATTTTATTGAGGAAATTGAAGAATAGATCTGTAGCTTGGTTGACGTGGCACAAATGTTCAGGGACCAAACTGGGTTGATATTTAGTTTGTTATTGTTTTTATAATTTTGACTAACTTGAAATCGAGAACAAGGGTGAGGTTATGGAGACTAAGGGATCAGAGCTGATATGGGAGCACAAATGATAAAATAATCATTGTTTACATATTAAAATAATTCTTTATGTCTGTTTGTCCATGTACATAAGTGTGTTTATATGGAAATGACCTATTTAGATGTTTGGAGATTTATAAAATCATAGTCATAATGCATTTCATGTTTTAAAAAATCTACAATAAATTGACTAATCTGTTTCTTTAGAGATTTATAAATATTTTCCAGTGTCTGAAACTCAACATAGTGTCATTAGTACATGATAGTAAAGTATTCAAACGTTTTCATCTTCGTAAACTGCTTTTTAATTTGCAGTTCTCTTGAAATTTCCTAGCATTTCTTGGGCATTCAGGGGTTTTGTTATCTTCCAAATATCAATTCAATATGTACTTTTGTAAATATTGTTACTTTATAAAGAAGTGCACATTCCTGTCACATGATTAGATTATATAATGAAGAAAGTTTAATCCTCACATATTGTTAAGTGTACAGAAACATACATTTTTCAGAGGAAGAAGAAAGTAAAAATGAAATCTCTACAACAATGTTCGATGGTTCAGAATATCCTATTGTTATATCATAAAAGGCCTTGAAGAGAGATGACAATGTGAACATGTATTGTGAGCTAATATATTTAACTCATTCACTCTTAAAATAGCTTTCTCTCTTACATACCCTTTGAAATAATAAGTGGGATATAAAAATATGAAAAGCAAAAACATCCATCACTCCTGCAAAATTAGAACAGAACTAGTTCAGAAATATCAAATACAGTCTCCTAGTTATAGCAGAGAGATGACCCAAATAATAGCCCAAAGTCCAATTCATAGCTGCCTTTTAATAAGAATTTATAAAGACTAAAAAATAAAAGAGTAGAGGAGATATGCTGAACCCAACCATGAAGTGGGGTCACACTAATATGGCATTTGGGGGATGCAAAAATAGCAGATGTCTCCAATAAAGAATGTAGTATCTCCTTATGCATGTATGTCTTTAGATGCATTTCATCATCATTTGGGTGTTGACCTCAAAGCATCGGGGACCCTCGGTGGCGAAGGAACTGAGAAAAAGAGAAGACAGTATAGGGAGGCACAGGGGACCCGGAGCTGATAGCCGGAGACTCAGAACTTTATTATTCATATTCAGATATACCCTCACTGAGATATGAACCAACAATGATTAGTTACAAAAGCTCAGTAAAGTACGGCAACAATGTAGGTCTGGTACAGCTGCAGTAAACACCGTGCAGGAGTGGTCTCAGCAGAAAAGCAAGATATGGTAGGAGTCTTTTTGGCAGGATGAAATACAAAGAGGGGAGTGAACGCACTGTGCTGTTTACTGCTGGCTTCCCATGAGCAAGGCATCCTCATCTGTGTGCTAAGGAGCAGGTCACATGCCAAGGGCATTTCACTCAAGTTGTGTCAGGTTGTTTTCAACCCTGCGATCTCGAGTTTTCTCAGAGATCTCAGACCCTGAGCCAGTATGCATCTGTGGTCGCAACACTGCTCCATTTCCTATATTTGGGCAAAGAAAAAAAGATTATTTTTGTGCTAT
Source organism: Suricata suricatta (assembly GCF_006229205.1). Lineage (NCBI taxonomy): Eukaryota > Metazoa > Chordata > Mammalia > Carnivora > Herpestidae > Suricata > Suricata suricatta. The sequence goes on from NC_043700.1 coordinate 63,471,327, forward strand.
ATTTCTGAAGATTTTTTCTTCTTATGAATTCAGAAATGTTTTCTCAGTAATGCTTAGCATTTTTGAAGAAGCCCTGACCAACGTGGATATAAAATTGGCTAAGGTTTATACCATTTTTATATATTCTGCAGCATTAAACAAGTTTGGTTGTAGAGTTGGTTAGTTCATTATACGTATAGGTACTCATTATAAATTAGAGAACAGTGTTCATGACTGTATGTGTTCCTAATGCTAGAATAACAAGTTCAAATCCATTAGGAGCCATAGTTATGTTGATTCTTCATAGTTATGTTGCTTCTTAAAAAACACATTAAAACCAAAAACAACCTTCCATTGTCTTCCTACATCACTCAGACTTAAAATCCAACACCCTATATTGTCTTACAAGGTTCTCACAATCAGGATCCTGCAGCATGCATAATTACCAGTTGGGCATCATTTCCTTTCTCCCTCTTACTCATTTCATCCAGTACTTCTTCTCTCTTTCTGTTCTTCCTTCACTACAAGCACAATGCTGATTCATTAACCTGAAAACAAAGGATCTTGCTATATCTTCAATCGCATTACATCTTTGTCAATTGCTCAGTGAGGCATGCTCCGACAACTTTGTCTCTTTGTTTTTCTCTTACTACTTTAGTCTCCAGTATTCACTGTTCTCCTTCATAGCTTTATTTTTATTCTTAGCACCTATTACTTTTAATATGCTATATATTTTATTTATTATATTAATGTTTTGCTACACTGAAATATGAGCACTATGAGGATAGAATTTACTAAGTTACTGTTTTATTTATTAAGAAAAATAAATATCTAGCAACGAGTGCTACCCGTTGAAACTTGTTCAACAAATGAATAGTTTCTTCCCCTAATACATGAAAAAATGTATTTGTGTACCCAAAACAACTTTATATATGTTCAAGCACCTACATTATAAATTTACTTTAAGTTAATTGTTAAGATGTTTTTCTTTAATTCACTAAGAAACCTATCAGTAATAGCATAAGTGTGTGAATAAAACATACACGTAAACATGAATTACCTGATTTTTAAAACATGTATGAATTAACTCATTATTTAATTGAATCCACAAAGAATATATTTTAAGACCCTCAAGACTAATTGAGGATATAAAATAGATATTGATGTGACCATTCAAACTATGTAAAAAATACTAAGAAAATACAATTTTAAACTCCAACATTTCTTAGATAAAGATAAATTTTATGAAATAAAAGCTGTGAATTTTTTGAAGTTTTTTTGGATTTTACAGTATCAGACAGAGAATTTTAAATAGAGTGGAAAGAATGCCTTTAAATGGTGTTGAAGTGAAACTAAACCAATCCATAAAAATACCAGATTCATCATTAAATCTCATTATATAAGAATGGAAAATAGTATATAAAACCTGAGGAATTGGAGGTCACTCTCTTTGTATTAACTGGTTAATAGTTTAATTTTTCTTATTCTCACTTCATTGTTCCTTAAGGATATATTTAAGTATACAAACCATTATAATCCTTAGTATATGTTTGAAAAGTGACTTCCATAAATTTATCATCATTAAAAAGTAACACACAGACATATTAGCACTTGTAATCATTTTTTACCACCATTATTCAATGAATTCTGTTCATAGAACATTCTACCTCTAATAAACATTGATCAGGAATGTCTCTTAATGTTGAATAACCAACACAAAATTTAATGCAGAGTTTAATAAGACTTCGCTAAAGTGATCAATATGGATTTTCCTTTCGTAAGGAAATTCCAAATTATCCATACACAATTTTCTTTGCATTTTTTTAACCTTTCAACTTTTAGTAGCATTTTTCTCTTTGGACTTGCTTGCCATTTATTTGCTTGTTATTTTGTTACATATGATGAAGATAAGAAATTCTTTTTCTTTTAGTAATTTTTAGTAATAGCGATGGCAATGTGTTTGTATTTTATTCTTCTGAAACTTTCAAATACATTTTTGAGGGGCACCTGGGTGGCTCAATCAGTTAAGCGTCTGGCTTCAGCTCAGGTCATGATCTCATGGTTCATGGGTTCAAGCCCCAAGTCGGGCTCTGTGCTGACAGCTAGCTCAGAGCCTGGAGGCTGCTTCGGATTCTGTGTCTCCCTCTCTTTCTGACCCTCCCCTGCTTGTACTGTCTTTCTCTGTCTCTCAAAAATAAGTAAAAAACATAAAAAATCAATTACTTTTTTGAATTAGTAACTCTTAAGATACATTTAATATATTTTAATCATGTTCTTTCTCTTGATTTTTAGTTTTAGAAGAAAATTATATTTTACTATAAAGAAGTATGCCTCATACTTCTTTTCTATTTCTCATTAACATTAAATGCACAACACTAATCTTTGTTCCTAATTGGGAAAGAAAATTTTCAACCAATTGAAGCATCAGTGGCAGAAATATGAAGATGCTTGTGATATGAGTATTTCCATTAGTAAATTAAAAGTAAAATTAAATGTATAGTTTCTGTGGAAAAATACAAACTAATTGAGAGTAAGGCAAAATTCTAGAGATCTTGAGGGCTCTGTGTAGGTATTTGAGTAGACGTAGCTGTTTTTAATTAGAATAAACTGTACTAAATAACCCTCCTATAATTTTTTTTATCCTTTTAATCACATATGGCAAGTCTTCCAAGAATTTTTTCCAAGGCTAATTATTTTCCCTTATCCAGAATGAATTTTTTGTGGCATTTAGTAAATTCTGATCAGTTTGTCTTCTGAAATGTTGATGTGTATTTGATGTTAATTCAAAGCATTATTTGAATATATCTTTATATTCATCTTTAAGGTTCAAAAGCTGCCACATACATCAAATATCCTTTGAACAAAGAATGATGTGATAATGAGGGGGAAATGTGCTTACCAATTGCATAGGATATAATAGCATTGGCTCCCTGACCTGCATCAAACAGAGAAACAAGACAAAAGAAAGAATGAAAAGAAACTGCCAGGCATTGGATCAAATGAATTGGTTTTCTCACTAAATAAACAATTTAGAGCTTCTCATCACTTCTGAGTGCATGTTCATATGTCATCCCTGGTAACCGCTCAAAGCTGATTCTGTGATTTCTCTCACTCGGTATCAGTTTCAGACAATATATTTTCTTCTTTTTTAAAGTACTTAGACTATGGATAAAAGGCCTGTTGAACATAAACTCTGCTGCAACTTTTTGTATTAGTAATGTAGAAGTTTTATCAGATTTACACATCTCACATACATATCCCCAAAGTGATGTCTTCCAGAGGTACAGAACAAATCATTTCCTCAGTTTCAGTGTCAGATTCAATGATAAAGTAGATTTTCAAATCATTCTGGAAATTAGTTAAGCTACTTTCCTTTCAAGTCAGACATAATGTGCCAAGAATATAGGGTAATAAAACATAGATTATTTGGAATCTGTAGTCTTTTATGTTTTGTTAATGAATTTCTATTTGGTCTTGTCTAATTACCACCCCATTTTTCTGAATTTTGTTGATACAAATTTGTTGGTACAAAGTAATTTTTTAATCCAAATAGAATGGCCCCAGCTTCCATCCCTGGCCTTATTGGAAATCACTTTCTACCATTACATCACTTCTGTTGAGGCCTCAAGAGTTAGTTATGTTCTATGACTTCACACCCCTGACACCTGTTTCCAGACCCAGTCTCAGTTGTCACCTGCCAGAGTTGTCCTCTTTCCTTTCCATTTTGTCCATGTGTTTGCTTTATTTCAGCTGCAATTTCTCCAGAAAAAAATGCAAGTTTATATCAGTAATACTTTGAAAGTTTGAGGATAATAAGAATATGGTAGGAATGTAGAGATTAAAACCCAAATAAGAACAAAAAAACAAATTAAATACTAGTATTCTTCCAAGTTCCTTTTTTGTCATTCACCCTCACCAATTGGCATTTCTTATCATTCCTAATTATCCCCAAACCCAACCTTTCCACCATTTTGTGGATATATTTTCCCCTCAATAGCCATTTCCAATTCCTACAAATATCTTTTCTCTAGAGTTTTGAGAACGTAATTTCTGCATTTTTATTATGTTATATGAAGTGACAGAATTACTAAATTGCTTTGCTATTTTAACTCCAGTATACCTTCTTCCCCATCCAAATAGATTACAACAAATAAAAACAAGCAATTAAGCCAAAGGAATTGTGTATGATTTTTATAAGATTCACTTATAAGGTTTAAAATGGAGGGCTTCGGACATTTCTCAGACATATTTATTTGGGATTATTGAGCTATTGGCACAGCAACCTGTCTTCCAGTTATTGGACAAGGTGATGCTCAAAACTACATTAAGGTTTGACAGCCACTTATGTGAAAATAAGAGCCCTTTTCTCTTGAGAATTACAATGTCCTCCCTAGATCACTTACTCAAATATGAGATAGCTTTATGTATTTTTATCTCTTGAGTGGTTTCCATTCTTGTTTTCTTTTGTTCTTTTTTTCTTTTTTGGTTTCCACTCTTTTGAAACATGGAACTTTAGAAAATACATTTCTTTCAATATTTTATCAAAAAATAATGACATTAAATGATGTAAAATGATTGAAATTACATTTATAGACATAAAGTTTTACAATAAAAATGTTGATACAACAATGATGTCTTCATAATTTGTACTGATGGCATAGTATGCATCCTTCATTTACCCCAAAGCATTTAAAGTGTTTACTCTAAGCAAACCATTGTACTAGACTCACTGAGGATAGAAAAACTGCCCTCATGAAACTTACAGTCCAAAAGGAAGGCCTGAAATCTATACAAATTGGTATCAAGCCAAACACACCTTTAGTAAGTATTATTGAGAGAGCCTACAAAGAGTTCAAAGAATAACTACAGAGAATACCAATTTTAGAAAAGAGAAACTACAGCTTTAAATCACTTAATGATGCTTAAGTATTTTTAAGCAGTTGTTAAGATGAGAGTGCTTGGATGTTTGTAGATACTGATGAAAAACAAATGATAGAGACAGGAAAAGAGTGTGTTTGCGGGACAGTTGGTTAGAAAACGTCATTGTCAGAGGTTAAATGAGAATATATATATTGAAGAGTTTAATAAATTAGAGATTCTTTTTGCTTGTTTTACTATTGTTTATTAGCACACTAACAAATGAAGACGTAAGTAGCGCACAACATAGAACCAATCCACTCCTATTCCATACCTTACAATTAACAGCTTAGGGTAATTTACTACAGGTTTTCACATGTTGTGATTCAAAACTCTCACTTTGGCATAGTAAAGTAGACTGGCATATAAACTAAAATACATAACTACTCATTTCCTATATGGTGTCTTATAGTCCTTATAACCATCTCTCTCTCTCTCTCTCTCTCTCTCTCTCTCTCTCTCTCATATATATATATATATATATATATATATATATATATATATGTATGTAGATAGATAGATAGATAGATAGATAGATAGATACAGTCTCTAAAAACCGTTAAATATCAATGTCTCCTCCCTAGATGGTAAAAGAAATTCCATTTTTGAGGCAAAAAAAAATGTGTGGTCTTATAAGGACTTTACATAAATGGCCATGTTCAATGTTCATAACCTGTACAAAATTAAGTTATCTTAAATTTAGACTGCGAACAACTGAACCTAAATGCCTATTCTTTGTGCTTTGTTTCAGCTAATATTTCAGAACTAATGACAGTTTTAAAATTTTTTAATGTTTTTATTTGTTTTTGAGAGAGAGAGAGAGAGAGAGAGAGAGAGAGAGAGAGAGGGACAGCATGAGCAAGATATGCAAGGGAGGGTCAGAGAGAGAGGAAGACACAGAATGTGAAGACAGGCTTTGGCCTCTGAGCTACCTGTCAGCACAGAACCTGACACGGGGCTCGAACCCACAAACCATGAGATCATGACCTGAGCCAAAGAAGTCAGATGCTTAACCGACTGAGCCACCCAGGTGCCCCTAACGACAGTTTTAAAAGTTGCTATTATCAATTCTGTCTACTGTGCCAAGAAACCTTAAGTTACAACAAAATGTTAGGAAGTAAGACTGAATAAAATCTGTTATAGAAATGTTCTTTACCAACTCCCACCATTCCCAACCCCTTCAAAGTCACAAGTAGCTCTTTTTGACAGTGTAAAAATTGTGCAAACCCAATTGATGTAACCTATCTCTTGGTCAACTGTCTGGCCATCCTATCATGTTCTTCTCTGTTAGTCATATACTCAGTGGCAATCCAGTCTGTAAGAAGAGAGAAGATAGAAAGGAGAACTTTAGAAAAGGTAGCACTACACTCCAATTATCTTTTTAATATGTCCAAGCAAATAACTCCTTGACTGTTAATATTACAGTGATAGATTATTGTCTCAAATGTAACCTTTGGAAGCTTGAAAGGGATATTTTGGTATAAAAGTGAAGTCAAGGAAGAATATACCATCCTTAAATACGGTTCCTAGGGGCCCCAGAATGGTGGATCTCCATTCATAGATGTTACCACCTTTGGGACTAGCACTCCAGTTAGGTGGAGGATCTAAAGTACGTCTGCCAGTTCCTTCTGAATCCTCTTAGCCCTGGTAGTGAGGAGTTTGGAATTTTTGCTCACACTGAATTTACTCTCCTTCTTCTTGGGGGGGAGGGTGTTTGTTTCTTTCTTGGTTTGCTGGTTGGAGCACAAAGATGACAAAGAGCTGGAGCTGTCCTTCCAAACATCATCCAACATAGAGAACCCCTGTCTCCCCCCATAATAAACAGCCCATCCCTTTGTGTTTGACTCCTTTATGGTGCTCTTCTGGCAGAAGTAGACTGCTCCTGGGGCTCGGCTGGGCCTGTCTTTCTGTTGCTGGGAGATGAGAAGTCAAACTGAGGGATTCTTGAGTGAATATCACCTCATAATATTAAAGCAAGAAAATACAATTTTAAGTTACGTGAGAGATAGTCATGTGCTATCACTAAACGAGTGAGTTTTGACTGTGGTTTGAGGATCAGGAAATCTAATAAGTATTTTATTTAATAAACAATGCTGAAAATATAAAAATACTTACCATAATAATTATTGAGTTTTTTGCTAATTTCAGCAGTTACAAGTCTTTTGATAAAAAATGTTAGAAAAAAGATATTTTGAGACATATAAAATAGTAAACTATTAATAAAATTAGAATGCAGTGTATAAATAAATCGTAAATTACAAATAGACATTCTGTCGATTCTAAGAGGAGTCTTCAGATTTTTCTATAGGAAGAAATGTCTCAGAATGATAGTCACAAAAGATAAATATCTTTCAGTAAAGCTTTTTATTCAAGTTTGTTGAAAATGGTAAATATATATAATTAGCTGCATTGATTTTATCAGAGTGGTGACTACCATTGATAATACTGAAAGTGTTTGCAATTATTTATAAATTGTAACAAACTATTATCAACTATAGAAAAAGCTATAAACCCTACAGTCTTTGGCATGTCATTTATCACTGCATGATTTTTTGGTTCAGTGATGACTCTAGCCTCACAGAGATGACAAACTGAGAATAAAAAAGACATCAACTAATTTCCAACATCTCAGATGATCCCTAAAAAGCATTAGTAAAATTGAATGTTTTCTAAGCACTGTCACCAAATGTACAATATAGGAAGATGGAACTGAGAACTGACAGTCAATTAGAACCTTAAGGACACTATGATAGGATACATCTGCCGATTTTGGGGGGCTTAACACTAATGTGGAGCAAGTGGTTGATATCAAAGTATAATGGAATGACAGCTGGTAAGTATTATCAATGAAAGTGTCTCTTTCAAGGACGACTATGCTGAAAAACATAAATTCAGTTCACCCTTTAATTTTTGTCAGTACATTTGGAAAAAAAGACACTGAGGATTCTTTAAAGCATCGAGCTGTGTGGGACATATATTAACTATGTCATTGGGCAGAAAAGTTAGAAAATTTGATACCTCCAATGATATCAGTTTTATTTGCCCAAAGAAAATTTTACTCATAGTTGTTTTAAAGCATTATAAAAGCTTAAAATTGAGCTGAATATGGTGGTATATAAAAAAAAGAGATTGAATATTATCTTAGCTCATTTGAAGGCAGTGGAGGCTTTAAGGAAAAACAAAGTGCTGGTAATATTTTAACTATAATATCAGAGAAAGCAATAGTAGTCTCAAATAAGTACGGGACATGTCTTTGGATGAGTGATTGAATGGGACTTTTAAAAAAAATAATGAAAGAGAGGATCCTGGGTAGTTCAGTCAGTTAAATATTCAACCTTGATTTCTGCTCAGGTCATGATCTCACAGGTCATGAGCTCAAGCTCACATATGGCTCTGTACTGACAGCTTCAGAACCTGCTTGGGATACTCTCTCTCTTCCTTTCCCTCTACTCTTACCCAACTCAGTCTCCATCTGTCTCTCTCAAAATAAATTAATAAACTTTTTTTTAAAAAAATGAGGGGCACCTGGGTGGCTCAGTCTGTTGAGTGTCTGACTTTGGCTCAGGTCATGATGCCACAGTTCATGAGTTCGAGCCCCACATGAGGCTTCCTGCTGTCAGAATGGAACCCACTTCAGAACCTCTATCCCTCTCTCTCTTTCTGCCCTTCCCCTGCTTGCTCTTTCTCTCAAAAGTAAACATTTAAAAATAATGAAAAATATTGTCTCAGTGACGGTGTATACTCTCTAAACTATGTCTATCTAATATGTTCCATCTAATATTACAGGTGGTAATACATGCACTGTCACTTGAAGAAAAAAATGGGACAGTCAACATACAATGACATTGAATTTAGGAAATTCTAGGGAGAGAAAACAGCATTTACAAAGACAAGAAGATATGGAATAAATGAGTAGTTAGAATATAGGATGAGAGAATTGGGGACCAACTAATGTCAAAATACAAGCTAAGTAGACTAGGAACTCATCATAGTGGATTTTGTTTTTATATATCAGATATAATATAATATTTCTTAAATAGTACCATGAAAAAATAAATTTTATGATGTATTTTTCATAATAATAATTGCAATGTAGAAATATACTTCAAGAGGATTTGCACTGAAGAAACCCTGCAAATAAAAAGAGCAGTTGAAAAGGGATTATATCATTCATGTTATAGTTAAAGATACACTAAATGAAAACTATAATACTATAAAAAGGAAAAAATGAATGCATTTATGAGCAATTCTGGATGAGTCATTATCCAATTGTTGATATATTAAGGATAAAGAAGCATAATTATAATAATTTTTTCAAATGTGTATGATTTTTAAGTAAAATAGTTGAAGAAAAAATATAAAAATTTTAGAAGAACAATGACTTCAGTATTGCTAAGGTTTAAGTTGCCAGTGGGATATCCAGTTGGAGATAATAACTAAATAACAAATGTTTTAGAAGAAAGTTCATGATAAAAAGAGTTTTGATGGTCTTTATTATGCTTGTGTATTTTGAAATTTTTGTTTAACTTTTGCTGTGTAACAAACTATTCTAAACCTTTGTGGCTTAAAGCAATTTAAATAGTTATTTAGCTATGTGGATCTGAGGGTTAACAAAACATGTAGATGGTTCTTACTGGGTGATTCTTACTAGTCCCAGTTGGGCTTTCTTCATATATCTTGAGTCAGCTGGTAGATTGGTTATGGCTGGCTCTTTAAAAAATGTCATTCACAAATGATACCTTGGAAAACTTGGGTGACAGCCCCATGGTCTAGCCTGAGTTTGTTCACCTGGTTTTAGAATTTCAACAAGAGGGTAGGAATGTACAAAGCCTAAGCCTAAGAAGAATCATACTACCACTTCCACTGTGTTTTTTTGTCAAACAAGGCCAGATAAAATCAGAAAGAGATAAAAGGACTCCATTTCTTGGAGGTTAGAACTGTTGTAAAGAAGGCAGGAACAATATGAGACACTATTGGATAAATGTTCATAGAAAAGCGCAAGTTCAGTAATGTTTAAAAACAAAATAAGAAAATGAACTTTTGATGTCATGTAGAAGGTTGAAACAATGAAGGAGACTGACTGAAAATAGAAAAGGTCAGATGCATAGTGAGAAAATAAAAGAGCTTTTTTAAAAAAATTGAAAATAAAAATTCTCTAAGGTAATTAAAAATTCTTATTTTAGTATTTATTTTCTTTCCATTAGTGGTGAGAAAATGAAATATTTTGAAGAAAAATAGACATGACTTGTGACACACTGTATGTACTGGGACTCATTCTTGTGCAATTCTTTCTTCCTTTCTTTCTTTCTTCTTTCTTTCTATTTTAGTGTTGTGATAATCCAACTACTTTGTTAAATTCTTGTCAGTTGTCTGATGAAACATCAGTTTTATTTCTGATTCATAAATTTTTTATTATAGCCCTTTTATCCATGACTTTAAAAACTCTAATTGAATAGATTTTATATTTCAGAGAAATTTAGGTTCACAGAAAAAATGATTGAAAATAGAAATTTCTCATATACTCTCTTTCCATCCATACACAGTTGCTTTTATTATTAATATCTTGCATTAATTAGTGTGGTATACTCCCACAACTGATGAGCCAATATTGATACCTCATTATTCACTGAAGTCCACATTTTACATTAAGGTTAAGTTTTTGTGTTGTATATCTATATATTTTTTTGACAGATGTGTAACATATATCCAACTTTACAGTATCTTACAGAATGTTTCCACTGCCTACAAATCCACTGTGCTCCACTTATTCATCCTTCCCTCTCTCCTTCTGAACTCCCGGTCAACCATTGATTCTTTGTCTCATTAGTTTCACCTTTCCCAGATAATCATATAGTTGGAATTATACAGTACATAACCTTTTCAAATTGGCCTCTTTTACTTAGCAATATACATTTAATGATCCTCATATGTCTTTGTGACTTGATAGCTCATTACTTTTTAGTGCTGAGTAATATGGCATTAGCTGAATGCATCCAGCTTATTTATCTATTTACCTACTGAAGCACATATTTGATTGCTTCCAAATATTGGGAATTATGAATAAAGCTGCTACAAACACTCACGTGCAGGCTTTTGTTTGGACATGAGTTTTCAGTTCATTTGGGTAAATATCATGGCACCTGATTGTTGAATCATAAATAGAGGTGTCTTTAGTTTTGAAAGAACTTGCCAAGTTGTCTTTCACAGTATTACTGCATTTATTGAAAAATACTTAATAGTACAGTTTCTGGATCATAGGGTAGTTATATTTTTAACTACTTGAAGAACCTCCATACTGTTTTCCAGGATGGCTGCACCAGTTTGCATTCTCACCAACTGTGCAAAGAGGGTTCCCGTTTCTCCACATCCATGTCAGCACCTGTTCTTTCTTGTGTTGTTGATTTTAGCCATTCTAACAAGTGTGAAATGCTATCTCATTATAGTTGTGATTTGTAGTTCCCTGACGATCAGTGATGTTGAGCATCTTCTTGTGTGTTTATTGAACCTCCATATATCTTCATTGGAAAAATGTCTATTTATGTCTTATGCCCATTTTTAATCAGATTATTCATTTTTTGGGTGTTATTAAGTTCTTTATACATTTTGTATACTATTCTTTATGATGTCCCAATAGATTATTTTTATTTTTATCTCTCTTGTTGTGTCTAGTAAGAAGTTACCATAACTAAGGTCAAAGAGGTTACTGTCTGAGTTCTCCTGTAGGATTTTGATGGTTTCCTGTCTCACATTTCTTTTTTTAATAATGTTTTTTATCTTTTATTTTTGAGACAGAGAATGAGCGGGGAAGGGCAGAGAGAGAGGGAGACACAGAATTGGAAGCAGGCTCCAGGCTCTGAGCTGTCAGCACAGAGCCTGACGTGGGGCTCCACCCACGAATGTGAGAGTATGACCTAAGCCAAAGTCTGAGGCTTCACTGACTAAGCCACCCAGGCACCCCTCCTGTCTCACATTTAGGTCTTTGACCCACTTTGTGTATGGTGTAAGAAAGTGGTCCAATTTCATCCTTTTGCCTGTTGCTGTTCAGTTTTTCCAACACCATTTGTTGAAGAGGCTGTTTTTTTTTTTCCCAATGGATTTTCTTCCCTGTTTTGTCAAAGATTAATTGACCATATAGTGGTGGATTCATTTCTGGTTTTTCTCTTCTGTTCTATTGACCTATGTATCTATTTATATGTCAGTACCATATTGTTCTGATCAGTATAGCTTTGTAATCTGGAATTGTGATGCCTTCAGCTTTTCTTTTCCTTTTCAGGCCTGCTTTGGCTTTTGGGGGACTTTCGTGGTTCCATGTAAATTTTAGAATTGTTTATCTTAGTAGTGTGGAAAATTCTGTTGGCATATTGATGGGACTTGCATTAAATGTGTAGATTGCTTTGGGAAGCATAGGCATTTTAATAATATTCGTCCTTCCAAACTATGAACATGAAATGCCCATTTCTTTGCATCCTCTTCATTTTCTTCCATCAATGTGTTTATAGTTTTCAGAGTACAGGTTGTTTACCTCTTTGGTTGTGTTTATTCTTAGGTATCTTATTGTTTTTGGTGCAATTTTAAATTATATTCTTTATCAAGTTGAGGATGTTCCCTTCTTTCCTAGTTTGCTGAGTGTTTTTATCAAAAAACTGTGTTGGATGCTGTCAAATTCTTTGACTCTTTTGATATAACCATACAAAAATTTTCCTCTAGTTTATTATGATTTTTTAATGTTGTTTCATATGGTAAGAGCCCTTAATGTCAGCTCTAACATTTTAGCAAAATTTCAAGTGTACCATCCAGAATTGTAGCTATACACACGGTGTTGTAAAGTAGATGCCCATAACTTACTCATTTTGTATATAATAGTATAAAATGTTTTTCTACTCTCTTTTGCAGACTGATTGAATAATGAACACTATGAAATTAAATAGATTAAGAAATTGAAGTGATCTAATTTAGAGACAATTATAGCTTTGTCCCGAAGCTGCAGAGATTATTAGGGAAAAAAAAGGTGATATGGAATGATTTTGGATCCATTTTGGAGTTAGTATTGATAGGGATTACTGATTAATTTTATTATGGATATTAAGGGAAAGGGAGAATAAGAAGATTTTTATAAACATTTTTGTCTGAGTAATCAATGCCATCATGTAAATGGAGAAGATTCAACAAGGAACAATTTGGGAGAAAAGAGTGTAATTAATAGACCTGTTTATGGCATATATTGCCATTTTTAGCCATGAGACAGCTAATGATTGAGTGAAGGTAGAAAAGATAATAGCATCTAGCATTGATTCTTAGATCTTATCTCATTTAGACAGTAAGCAGAAGAGTGAGAACAAGAAAAGGAGATTGGAAGGCGCAAGAAAAGAATTATTTGAAAGAAGTCATGAGGAAAATAAAATTCTTCAAGGAGTTGAGTTTAGTTATTTACGTTAAATATTATTAGAAATTTAAATTTCATACATTAAATTTTGTTCTACTATGAAAAAGTGGCATATTATGTTTATACTTTTTTCTGTATTATCCTCACTGCTAGCCCAGTCATAGCAATAAGACAGGAGGAATGAATATGTTGGATGAATAATAAAATACATTATAACAATAATAATAAAATATTGGCATTGCATATTGTTATAGACTGAATTGTGTCCCATCAAAAATTCACATATAGAAGCTCTAAACCCCAGTACCTCAGAATGCAATTATATTTGCAGACAAGGTCTTTAAAGAGGTCATTAAGTTAAAATAAAGCCATTAGAACATTTCTGTAATCCAATACAACTGGTGTTCTTAAAAGAAGGTGAGACACCAGGAGTGTATGTACCGAGAGGAATGACCATGTGAAAAGGAGGCAAGGGGTCAGCCAACTACAAGTCAAGGAGAGCGGATTCAGAAGAAATCAAATTTTCTAGCATCTTGATCTTAGGTTTCTAGGCTCCAGAAATGTGAGAATATAGATTTCTGTCGTTTAAGTTTGCGAGTCTATGGTATTTTGCTGTGGCAGCATTAGTAAACTAATGCACATATATTTATTGACTTTAATGTAAGTATCTCTGTAATTATTTATCAATTATATCATTTCTGTCACAAAATAGTTGTAAGAAGTTAAACGATTAACCTCTTTGGGGCACAGTATAATAAAGAACTAAGAAGATATGGAAGTGCACAGTCGTATAACAGAGTTTTGCAGATTGCAAAGAAAGTAATGCTAGACAAATTTCCAAGTCATGTGTAAAGTCCTTGGCAGTTGAAGACCTGGTCATTAAAATGATGAAAAGGAGAAAATCAATAGGAATGATAGTATCATAAGTCCTTCAAAAGACATTCAGTATCAATAGGGTGAATAAAAGAGGTCCCTGAGAAATTGATTATACCTTCAAAGATGTATCTTACTGGTGTTAGAAAACTTCCAAAAAAATTAACACTTGATTTGCCACTTGTTCATTTTAACAATTAGCATACTTTATTATCACTTAAAATTCATTATACATAAGGTAAAATAGTTGTTTATACAGTTTTATTTTTCTAGATAAATCTCCATTGACATTTTCATTATAAAATAAGTGTTTTATGAACAAACTCATCCCAAATCACCTTTTCAAAGTTACATTAGTTTAAAATAACAAAATGTCCTCTACATCTGTTAATTTCCCTTAAACTTCTCTCAAGACATCTACAAAATAGTTTCCTTATGCATTATTTAGCTGGAAATGCAGATCGACTTAGAATATTACCAAAAGAAATTGATAAGAAAATTATTACCTTAAATAGTTATTATAATTTCATCTATGTGTTTAAGATGCACATATAGGGTTCATACAATTATTTAAATGAATATTATTATGCCAATTATTTTGAAAATTATAGAGACCAGTTTGAGATAGTACTAAAAACCCATTTGTTATATTTTTTAGTAATAAATTGGATACTATTTTCAGGAAAGTAATTTATGGAGTTTTTGTGAATTACATAGTGTGATCCACACTATGCCAATTTACATAATTCAATTAATTATTTTCCTGCTTACAAATACATGAGAGTTGAATTCTGTCTGCATTATAATAAGTAAACTGCTCTAGATAAAATGAAGCACACAAATTTCCTATAAATCAATTATATTTAAATTATATTTTTTAAATGTGTCAAGATAAAAGAGGCCAACAAATATAGAACTTTTAAAAATGTACAAAAGATACTTTTCTTTGTCTTATAAATACTTTTATCATCCATGCCATTTTTTTAATTAAAAAATTATGTTTATTTTTTGAGAGTAAGAGAGCTCAAGCAAGGGAGGGGCAGAGAGAGTGAGAGAGAATCCCAAGTAGGCTCCATGCTGTCAGTGCAGAGCTCAATGCGGGGCTTGAACCGAACAACTATGAGATCATGATCTGAGCTGTAATCAAGAGTTGAGGGTCAACTGACTGAGCCACTCAAGTGCCCCCATCCATGTGCCATTTTTAATGAAACTAAAAAATATAATGGATTCCAAGAAACAGTGTTATTTTTTGTAGCATGTAGGTAAAAATATAAAAAGTACCCAATTAAATTGTGGCATGTTTCCAATTATAAAACGTGTTTCCACTTTGTAAATATTAAAATGTTGAGTGACTCCCAAACTCAATAAGTGTGTTATAATTTTATTCTGTTTGGTATAATAACAAATAATAACATTGGAGGATATATATCCACAACTTTAGATATATATTTACTTAATTTCTTCAAGGGTATTCTATAATAATGCTCATGAAGTGATATGAACATCTGGACATTTACAAAAATGAAAATTATTTTAAAAACATCTGTACCTGGATAATGTTCTTGTTAAACAGTCTTCATCTCTCTTGGAGAAATGTTGTATTTAATCTGTGTTTCATATTTCATTTAGGATTTAAAGAACATAGAAATAGTCATTTAATAGTAATTGCCTGTATTTAGCATATACAAAAAATGGAAAATCTAATATTAGTTTAATTTGACTGAACTTAATAACTTAATGATTTTTCATTTCATTATACTCTGTTGTGAAAGTGAGACCAACAAGTATTTTCCTCTCCTACTCACATTGCAATTTAATAAAGTAAAATATTTTTCAAAAAAACAGAATATCCTTGAATAAAGATACTTTTTTATTTTAATTACTATGAGCATGGGATCCCTTTGAAGTTGACAGCAAAAGACTATATTTCTGATGTTCTTTTGAGTCTGGCAATTACTGTATCATTGAATAAATCTAGATATAATGTTTGCTGAGAGAAAAAGGAACTATAATGAGGAAATGGAACAAAAAATAGTATTTGATCATCGATCGGCATGTCAGCAAGGCTCTTTGACAGAAGACCCTTCCTTAGCATCTATATTGCAGTTAGTATCTATTATAGAGATATCAATACACACAAGTTTCCACCTCAGCCAGTTCTAGGAAAAAGATAAAAAGTGTTTTTGCCTTCATGCCAACTTTTTTTTACATTCCTTGATAAATCTATCACTTAGTAAGTTTAATGTTCTTGAATTAACTATTTAAATACTTTTTTTTTCTCCTGAAGGGAGAGTGAAGTAAAGCAAAGCAGATGAAATGTAAACTCTCCTTAGAGCACTTCCCCAAAACACAAGACTCCAAATGCATGAAAATCCCCTGGATTTGTCAAATGGCCTAGAATTATGCTCTACTAGGCTTAAATAATTTACTTTTATATGTTTTCAGCTATACATTTTTTTTTAATTGTCCACCAGGAGAGTTGTATTCACATTATTTGTTTTCCCTTGGAGTTTTAGAGAATCACTATTAACTGTTGGTACTGTTTCCTGGAAACAATTAGGTCCGCTTTAGAATAATGCCGATAAATAGACAGATGATAGGTATAATAGGTAGAGATAAATGATAGATAGATAGGTAGATAGATAGATAGATAGATAGATAGATAGATAGATGATAGATAGATAGATAATAGACAAAAACACCAATCATAATTAGTGAAATGACAAATTAGATTATGTTAAAATTAAGAACTTCTGACAAGTGATAGATAGATGATAGATAGATAGATACATAGATACACATACATACACATACATACATAAAACAAAACATGGATAGATAGTAAAAGAAATCTATTCAAGGCACCCCCTCCACCCTCACCAGTCAAGATTACAGGCAAAACTCACAGGTGTCTGCACTTGGCCTTAAGTCATTGCTTTTCTAGGTCACAGGACCCTACATTCTCAGAAAATAGACCCCCAATGACCAAACATATTCTCTAACTTGAGCACAACCCACATCCCAGATGAGCTCTGGACAGAGCCCTTTGAGTAACCTGCCACCTCCTGCCCTACCTGGCCAAGAATCCACCTGCTCTCCACACCATCTATGGGCACAACAACAAAAAAAGTTACAAACAGGGAAGCAAGCAAACCATAAAAGACTTTTAAATACAGAGAATGAACTGAGGATTGATGGGGGATGGGGGAGAGGGGAAAGTGGGTAATGGGCATTGAGGGCACTTGGGATGAGCACTGGGTGTTGTATGGAAACCTACCTGACAATAAATTATATATATTTTTAAAAACCCTAAAACAAAAACAAACTAACTAATAAACAAACAAACTCTTAAAAGGCCCAGGCAGACAGACAGAAGCTTGCCTGGCTAACCTCTCTCTTGAAGTCTGAATAAACTGTCCTTATTGCTCTATTCTTTGTGCAGGTTATTTGCCACCCGTGTCACCGGCCACCCTAACAGACAAATAACCAAGTAAAAAATCCATCATTCAACTATCATAAGCCTCTCATGAAATACCCAAGCCTTTAGCAAAGATCCTAACCATTCATTTAAACACTGCATTGGAACAGGAAGTAAAAGGAGCATAGAGTGGACCAGTTTCCCTGAAGTAGATAATGATCAAAGGTCATAGGCCATTTTTATCACATACACAACAAAATAATTATCTTTTTATTATTGCCAGATAAGAAGTTTAAAACAAAGTGTTTAATATAAAAGTATAAGATTTACCCATGGTATTAACCATATGTCCCTGACTCATTCATTTTCATCAAGGTATAATATTTTACTTTATGAATAAATCTAATTTTATATTTTCATTTCCCTTAAAAAGTACAATATAAAAAGTGTTTAATATAAAAATGCTGTAACCTTCAGTTAAGTGGCTGACATAAATAAATGTGAGGAAAATTGACATGTAGCTTTAATGTTTAACGATCTTAAGAAAGGAATGCTGGCTAGTAGGAAAACATTTTCCCACTAAATTGATCACTTAAGGAGAGCAAATCTTGATCTTACCTGCTTGGCAGCCCCTAAAACTATGACAGAAAAACACTGACAGGAAATATACCTCAAGTGTATAACAAGTTGCATACCTTCCTATCTTATAAAAATGGTTTGAGATATTTTTCAGGTAACTGGAGAGAGATGTGCTCACTGCTTACTTATTTAAACACACATCACACAGAAACACAACACAATAGCCACCTTTATTTTCCATTTTACTATATTAATTAGCTATGTATATTTGGTTCCTATAAAAGGAAAGTTTTGCTTACAATAGTAGACACATGCATGCATTGTATTTTATGACACATACTATGTATACATTATATATATAATCTAGTAGAATATCTCTGTAGCAGCCACTGAACATACCAGATGGTCCAAGAATTTGCCTTCGACAAGAAGCATACCTCTTCAATTTCTGTAGCAGTACAAATGGAGAGGAATTCTATGAGTAAAATTATTAGTTGGAGAAAGGATATTTCATGGAATTTCTCACAGTTCTTTGTCAGTTCATGATTTTTGCTGCCCAGTTCCTTCTGAGCCTTCATAGTCAGTTTCTGCAGGATGAATTTTGTAGGAGGTAAACAGTAGCATGTGCTACTTTGACATTAATAAAATGTTACATTAATAAAAAACACAGTGTTTCCCAAGCAAGGTTGAAGGTCTAGTTGTTCTGGAAGGCAATATTCAGTTTTATTATTAAGAATCATAAGATATCACTGTATACCCACTAACATACCTAAATTATAAGTAGTGGAGACATGAAGCATTTGCAAGAATGTAGAGTAATTGTAACTCTTATCAATCACTAGTGGTTATGGAAAATGCTACAACATTTTTGGAAAAGATATGGACATTTCTTATAATAAGTTAAAAATACACTTACCACACTACACTACACTTATACTCCTGGATATGTATTCAACTATAATGAAAACATAGGTCCATGCAACAGCTTGTATATACAGAATGTTCATGGAAAATCTGTTCATCATGGCCAAACTTGGACACAAGACAATAAATTGTAAATGGACTAATCATATTTATGCAAAGGACTACTACTCAGCATAAAAAGGATTGAACTACTGATATATACAATGAGGATGATTTTTATTTCTCTTTCTATGTGGAAAAAATATATGCTCAAAACAGTAGTATCCTGGTGGCCTCAGCATGACCAGGTCATGGTTGTTGAATGAGGAGTATCACAAGGTTAGGTGTGCCTGGACGGCTCATTCAGTTAAGGATTTGAGTCCTGGTTTTGACTCAGGTCATGATCTCGCAGTTTCATAAGTTCAAGCCCCACATCAGGCTCTGTTCTGGCAGTATGGAGCTTGCTTGGGATTCTCTCTCTCTCTCTCTCTCTCTCTCTCTCTCTCTCTCTCTCACTCTCTCTCTCTTTCTTTCCCTCTCCCCCACTTATGGTATCTCTGTCTCTTTTAAATAAATAAATAAAACTTAAAAAGAAAAAGAAAAGTATCACACGGGAAAACTTTGGAGTTTTGTAATATAGTACGTTTGAATAGGGATGTAGGCTATGTGGATGAATTTGCTTGTCAAACCTAAAAATATTCTATGAATAGAGCTTATGCTTCTCACTATGTATGTATTACTTAAAATAAAGAGCTGTAAACAAAAATTATCCAGGCTAATGCAGTTTTTCTCCCCACTCTATTCAGTAGTTTAAGTAATGGAGCATTAAAAGCAAAAACCAAAGTTAATTCAAAATTAGAGTTTTCCAAAGTGGACAAGAAAACAACAAGAGAAAGAATTTGAAATTATTAGAAAGGGCATGATTAAAACAAAGGGCTACAGAGGTTGACTGTAAAGAGAAGGACTAAACATTGGAAGGAAATCAATCAATAGGTAAATGTAGAAGGGTCAATTCTAGTCAGAGCAATGATTTAGAAGGAGTAGCCAAGCAAAATGCTGGACTCATAAGAAGTGGTAGTCAGAGTTAAATTTCAACCTCAGGATTTCATATGATTCAACATTTATAAGTTTGACAAGGTCCAGGATCTAGAGAAGTTCCCTCTGTGGGACTGACATAACATGGTATATTACTTTCCTTGGGCTACTGAAACAAGAATCCCAAATTGAGTGGCTGACAACAGTAGAAATTTATTATCTCCAGGTTTTGGAGAATAGAAGTTCAAAATCAAGATGTCAGCAGGGCCATCCTCCCCTGAAGGCACTAGGGATGGATTTCTATCAGGCCTTCAAGCTTCTGTTACAGCCTCAGGTATCTTTAGCTTGGGAATGGGATTGTCTCTGTGTCTTCACATTGTATTCCTTCTTTGCCTGTTCTCTCTTCACTTGATATTCTCCCAAAGTGCATGGTTCTGTGTTCAAGTTTCTCCTTTTGATAAAGACACAGTCATAATGGGTTAGGGTGCAAACTAACAACTTTGTGTTGTCTAGTTACATCTGCTATGACTCTGTTTCCAAATAAAATCACATTCAGAAGTTTGGGAAGTTAGGATTTCATCATATAAATGGGGGCTGGCACAATTTAACATGAAACACAAGCTTAGGAACCTGAAATAGTAAAGGAAGCAAGAATTTAGTGGTGGATATTGAGTATGATGAAGTAGGGATGATAAGGGTATACATGAGCCAGAAGGGATCATAACAGTCTGGACATTGCCTGGCAGACACAGCAGATTACCACTGAGGAGTAGATGTGTGGATGGAAGAGTTATATACTTTTTTATGCTTTTTATTTATTTTTGAGAGACAGAGAGAGACAGCGCGAGTAGGGGAGGGTCAGAGAGAGAGGGAGACACAGAATCAGAAGCAGCCTCCAGGCTCTGAGTTAGCTGTCAGCACAGAGCCAGACGCGGGGCTCAAACCCACGAATCATGAGATCATGACCTGAGCCCAAACCAGATGCTTAACCGACAGAGCCACCCAGGTGCCCCAAGAGTTACACTTTTTTTAAGGGGAAATTATGTTGACCTTCTGTGCAGGCTTGGAGACCTTATGCACAGGATTTGAGAAGCATCAAATGGTTGTGAAGATGGCACAGTGCGGAGGCTGAGTGGACTAAGGTCGGAGGAGCAGCTCTGCAATGGGAATACAGGTGCGAGTGCTCCTGGCAATGAGGAGGGGTTAGTTCCCCCTCTGAACTGCACACCTCCTCGCTCGTTGCCCTTACCATATTTACTTAAAAATGACGTTACATTTTATGTTCTTCGATGCTTAGGAGGAAAAGACCAACTTCTTTTCCCTAAAGGGTTTTACAATAGC
Organism: Suricata suricatta; assembly: GCF_006229205.1. Lineage (NCBI taxonomy): Eukaryota > Metazoa > Chordata > Mammalia > Carnivora > Herpestidae > Suricata > Suricata suricatta. Next base: position 63,492,755 of record NC_043700.1, read on the forward strand.
TATTTCCTCTGTTTAAAACATGATATTTGCATGGCTGGGTCATTAATATCATCCATTTTGTAGCTTAAATGTCACAAGCTAAGAGAAGCCTTACCTTTCCCTACCTTTGACTCACAAATGGCTATATGGTACATATCTATCGCATCTAATCATATTTTAACTATTTGCATAGAAGACATCACTCTCTGGTAAATTTCTTATTTATTTCACTTTTTATCTACCTTTTACACCACACTGTAATGAAATGAGAGAATAAAAAACAGAAATCAAAAAACTTAATTCTCTTGATCATTTCTGTTTTTCTAGCAACTAGAGCAGAAATTGGCACAAGAAAAGTCTTGATAAATATTTATTGAATGAAACATGATGTCTGTTTGGTTTATCACTATATTCCCAGCACATAGCATAGAACTTGCCATATACTAAGTGTTTCATAAATTATTCTGAATACATTAATTAATAAATAGGTGAGTGACTAACTGTAGTAAACTTTCAATAATAACCAAAGATGATAATACTTTGGGAGATATGATAAAATTTTGCAGCTGAAGATTTTTAGAATGAATTACTTCCACCCACATGCCGGATGATGTAGCAAGCGTGGTGGGGTAGGTAGCAGCCCTAAGCGATAGTCAGTCCAAATCCTCACAACTAGTGAATATGTTATGCTCAAGTTCAGAAGGACTGTGTAAATGTGATTAAATTAAGGACCTTGAAATGGGGAGATTTCAAGGAAATCTGTGGTTGCCCAATGCGATCGCAAAGGTTGTTATTAAAAGAACAGCAGGGTAATCAGTGTTAGAGAGAAAGTGATACAGTGACAGAAGAGAGGGAGGTAAGCGGGGGACAAATTATGAGATTCCCCACTGCTCGTTTGGAAGATGGAGGAAGGAGCTACAGACCAAAAAATAAGGAAGCCTTTAATATGTGGAATGTACAAGAAATAGACTCCCTCCAATGTGTTCGGAAGGAATTCTGCCCTGGTGAGCCCATTTTAAATTTCCAACCTCCAGAACTGTAAGAGAATAAATGTGTGCAATTTAAGCCACTAAATTTGTCATAATTTATTACAGTAGCAGTAGGAACCTAATAACAATGATGAGAGATGAAGATGGAAAAGTTTGATTCATAAATTCACTGAACATCTGAAGGGATCCTTAGATGATAAACTTGATTTGCCACATCACATTTTTAATGCAATTACTATTCCGTAACTTATAATTGAATATTTTGTATGTATACATATATTTTATATAGCATTCTTAATGATAGTACTGCATGGAATAGAAAGAAAATTTTATTACCTAATTATAATATATTGGTATCCAAACTAATATTTTAGAAGTCAGAAATGGCTTCCTTCTTTACCTTATTAGAAACTCATAGTTGCCCTTCCTAGTTACTGTCCTTTTAGACTACGCATAAATTCTATGACTTACTAAAACAGGAGTCTTACACATGGGATGCTTTAATGTTGCCTCCAAATAAGCTAAAGTTAAGTCATCAAATGGCTATTAAGCATCAGAATTTTACAATTCAGGAAAACTTTTATTGTGGTTGCTACTCAAGTTACGTAGCAACAGCCACATCACCTGGGTACTTACTAGAAATATAGGATCTTACTCCACCCAACCATATGAAATCATAATTTGCGTTTTAATATCACTCGTAGGTAATCTGCATGCACATTAAAATTTGGAAAGCACTGGCTTGTTTTATCTGGTCAAATTTTTTTTGTTTTGCAAGTAAAAAACTTATTTTCTTTTTTAAAATGTTTATTTATGAGAGAAAAAGAGAGTGGAGGAAGGGTAGAAAGAGGAGAGAGAGATAATCCCAAGCAGGCTCTGCACTAACAAAACTCACCAACCATGAGATAATGACTTGAGCCAAAATCAGTAGTCAGAGACTTAACCAACTGAGCTACCCAGGTGCCTGCCCCAGGAACTTATTTTCTAAGAAATTAAAAATCAGGATTAGAAGAAGAGCTCAAATTCCACACTTTTTAAGGAAGAATTCTTTCTTCTGGGACATTTAGGGTGGTGGTGGTGGTGGTGTGCTATAATCTTAAAAACACTATTTTTAAATAGTTTCTTCTTTTCCAGGATATAATTAACACACGTCTTGCTGTAATTCTAGAGACACGTAGAGGTCATCACTGTTGTCAAGGCAATGCTATCACTTTATATGACTACATGTGAAATATTTAATTCTCAAAAATGAAACTACCAACTACTAATTTTGACTGAACATTTTTCCCTTAGGTATGATGACCACTGGGGTTTGGGGGCAGTAGTAGAAAACATGCTATTGGATGTATGAGAATTTTTTTTATTGCAAAGTGGTGGTGGCAATGTCCATAATAGAAGGAAACTAATTCCATTAAATTGAGGAAGTCAACAATATTCTGAGTATTAACAAGAAATTTAAACAAAAATCCATATAAAACCCATGTAAAAATGAGAACACATGACGAAAGGTGCTGATTTGATGAATGTATTTATTGAATTATAAATTAAATTATACTTTACTACTAGTTTTGCTGATTTAAAATATATTACAGACTGATTAAATCATTAAATAAATTATTGAATAAGATCCCCCACATATTTCATTTACAATAAAGGCCTTAAATTTTTAAAAGAAAGATCAGAAATAAAGTTATTTAGAAGGAGATCACTTAAATATAAGTATAAAAATTTCAATCTAAATAGCTTCCTCTGCCATATTTATTATAATAAATTAACTGGTGAGACAGATGACCCAAAGTTTAAAATCAGAAGACAGCCAAAAAGAAAAATATGGCAATTTAAATGAAGGATTACACAACAAATTCATAAGAGAGATTCTGTTTTTATTATAATTATCTTGTCTATGCTTTTTTATGTATTGTCAAACTGTGCTCTTTTATGGCTTTTTTTTCAGGACAAAATAACTTATTTATTTTAAGCAACCTAAGACCTAATTTTATTTATAGTATTCTAGTTCACTGGTATTGGAAGTTCTGTGATAAACTTAAAAGGCATTCACTCATTTCTTTACAGCTTTATACATATTGACCACAATTATGTTTTAAAATTTAACCTTCTCTCCTAACCTGTTAAATTTATCATATAAGTATTTACCACATACAATGTCATTCTTTAAGAATTATAATGAAAGGAATCACATTTTCAAGTTATGAACATATTCAGGGATGTTTCATTATTTTCTTTATTGTTGAAGGTATTGGGGAAAAGTCCATTACATTTAAAATTGAAATACCAATAAAATTCATCACAAGTTATCAAGTGTGCTTGCTTTACATAAATTAAAACCAAAAGAAACTGGTTAGATTGATTAGGAGAATTTGATTTTTCTACATTTAGCATGAGCCATGAGACGCAAATTATTAAACTTTTTTCTTTTTTCTTTTTTCTTTTTTTTAACTGTTTTTATTTATTTGAGAGAGAGAGAGAGAGAGACAGCATGAACAGGGGAGGGTCAGAGAGAGAGGGAGACACAGAATCTGAAGACAGGCTCCAGGCTCTGAGTTTAGCTGTCAGCACAGAGCCCGACGCAGGGCTCGAACCCATGAACCATGAGATCATGACCTGAGCCGAAGTTGGACGCTTAACTGACTGAGCCACCCAGGCGCCCCATAAATTATTGAACTCAATCATTATGAGAGGAGACCCATATGTTAAACAATATTAATGTGCACAGGATATAGACTGTTCATAGATAGATAAATAGTCTTATAAGGAGAAAAATAGATAGATGACTGACAGATTTATTTAACATTCAGCAAATATCTTCCTATTTTGAATAAAACTGTCATTAGATCAAAAGACACTTTTTAAGAATAGTAATAAGCCCTATAAACCTAGGTGCAGAGTGAGATACAGTTGTTTATATCAAGAAAATGAACCCTGACTCCACTACTAAGTAGTTATGTAAATACACTGAAGTCATTGAACTTCCAAATGCCTTCGTTTCCTTCTCAGGTAAAAGGTACATTTATGTAAGTTCATCTTCAGAGATAAAATTGAATGAATCTATTAATATTTAAACAATGGTTACATAAATCTAAGTATAAACATAATATGAAAATAATATGGGAATAAATCTAAATAATATCTACACGTCTCAGATATTATCTACGTAAGCATTACAAGGTTATCAGTATCACACATGTATAAAATATGCATAGATCTACATTTACTTCAAAGATAGCACTTCCAAAATGTCAAACTAATCAATCAATTAATCTATCATGATTTTTTCTCACCAAAATTTAATTTGTAGACACTCTCATTCTTTTCCAAGAGCAACTAATATATCTAAAATAAGAAGTATATACTCCCGGATTCAATATTATAGCCTAAATATATAATAATACAGTTATTATAACTGTAAGGATATAATTTATAGACAATTATTAATTTATGATAATGCTAAAATATATAAAATGTAAAGGAATTTGCAGGTATCTATAAATATTACTTAGGTAAATAATAAATATTATACTAAGCTTATCAAATCAAAAGTTAAATTTTCTTATTTTGATAATGATTCATCTTCTAACAGCTATAGAGAAAACAATGATTCTTGAGCCTCAAGTCTGGACAAATCTTGGTTCAGGTGCTTTCAGTGGAAAGAATTAAGTACCATCATTCTCTCTACCCTTTTGTCTGCATAAGTATGTTACTTATGTGTGACCAAGTGCGGAATCTTTTTTTTCAGCTTTATTGAGACATAATTGGCATAATATTTTGTTGTTTAAGGTATAAGTGTTAATTTGATACACTTATATATTCCATCATGATTACCCTCTAACATTAGCTAATACCTCCATCACATCACTTAATTGTCATTCTTCTTTGTAGTGAGAATATTTAAGGTCTACTTTCTTAGCAACTTGTAAGTGAATAATACAGAATTGTTAGCTGTAATCACAAGACTGTGCATTAGATCCCTAGAACTTAGTCTAACTACAAGTTTGTACCCACTGACCTACATCTCTCCATTTCTCACATCTCCATTTAACCCTCCATTTTCACATGTTCAGCCTTTTTAGATTTCCAGTGTGAGTTATATGATATGGTACATGTCTTTCTCTGTCTGACTTATCTCACTTAGAATAATGCATTCAAGTTCCATTCATGTTGTCACAAATAGCAAGATTTCTTTCTAATGCCTGAATCTTGTTCCATTACACACACACACACACACACACACACACACACACACACACACATCTTCTTTGTCCATTCTATCCATTGATGGACATGAGTTATTTTCCATAGGTAGTATAGTTTGAAATCAGGAAGTATGATGCCACCAGCTTTGTTCTCAGGATTCCTTTGGCTACTTGTGGTCTTTTGTGGGCCACACAAATTTTAGGATTTTTCACTATTTCTATGAAAAACACCACTGGAATTTTAAAAATATTTTTTAAAGTTTATTTGTTTATTTTGAGAGAGAGAGAGAAAGGGAGAGGGAAAGAGAGAGAGAGAGAGAGAGAGAGAGAGAGAGAGAGCGAGCACAAGTGGTGTGGGGCAGAGAAAGAGGGAGAGAATCCCAAGCAGAATCTCTTGTCAGCACACAGCCCAGCCTTCTACTCAATCCCACAAACTGTGAGCTCATGTCCTGAGCTGAAATCAAGAGTCAGATGTTCAACCGACTGAGCCACTCAGACACCCTGCCACTGGAATTTATTGGAACTGAATTAAATCTAAAGGTGATTTGGTGTAATATGGAATTTTACTACTAATTCTTTTGATCTATGGACACAGGTTATCTTTGTAGTTTGTATTTCCTTCAACTTTTTTCATCACTGTCTTATTAGTGTCAATTTTACAGATTTTTCAAATCATTGTTTAAATTTATTTCTAAGTGTTTTATTGTTTTAAACTCTATTGTCAATGGGATTATTATATTTCTTTTTCAGATATATCATTGTCAGTGTTTAGAAACACAATTGATTTGTGTATGTTGACTTTCTTTCCTGTAACCTTAGTAAATTCATTGATTTGTTCTAACAGTTTTTATTTTGGCTGGTGGCCATTTTCTGTTTGACAACAAACCAAATAAATACACGGAGTACTAAGGGAATGAAGTAAGTAGAGGTCATCTGTCTCTGCCCCCATCTACAAGTCTGGATTCTGTCTTCATGGAGAAATGACAAAAACTGAGATTGGAGAAGTTATACTCAATATAAAGCTGAACAAAAGCAATGCTGGTGATAAGATATGAACAAGATTTGGGAACAGGGTCATTTATCACAAAAACCTATATGTACACAAATGGATATTCAGAGAGCTCCGAAATAAAGCTCTGAGTCCTCAGAAGCATGATGAGCTCCATCTCCATGCAATGGTCAGGAACATCCCCTAAGTAGTCTGTTGGTGTTGCTCTTCTGTGAGAGGCCTAGCATTGAGGAATGTGAAAAATCTGCTTCTCCTATAGATGTAAGATGCCATCTTTATTTGTTTTTTTATTGCTATAAAACAGATTACCACAAACTTAGCACCTTAGTACAGCACACATTTATGGCCTCATAGTTTCTACAGACCATGAGTTAGGTATGCTTGGCTGGTTTTTCTGTTTCAGAGTCTCCCTAGGCTGCAGTTCAGATGTCAGTTGAGGTTGAGGGCTCACCAGGGGCTTGACTGTAAATGAGACCACTTACAACCTCCTCCTGCAGGTTGTTGACAGAATTTACTGAGGTTTCCACTTTCTTTCTGGCTCACAGCCAGCATATGCTCTTACGTCCTAGTCTGCTTGTGTTGTCTTACCTCATAGTTGGTTACATGGCTATTTAAATCATGACTAATTGCTCCTTCAACTCCAGCAGAGGAATCTGACCTAGGGGAGACCAGTTCCTCTTTTAAGGGTTTTAATGTGATAAAGTGAGGCCCATAAAGAATATTATCTCTTCTGAGTAACTTAAATCAACTGATTAAGTGTTTTAAGTATGTTTGAAAAATATTTTTACCTTTTTTATATTTTATAGGCTAAAACTAAATGAAGATTCCACCTGCATGCAAGGAGAGGGAATTGTACTAAAGTACAGCTAATTGGAGAACAATTTGGGATGTGTCTGGTATACTACCTTTTGGGAATTTCCTGAAAAACAGGTGTATGGAATGAGCGGAAAATAATATTTCTGGGAGTAGCTTTGATGAGTTACAATAGAATATATTCGGATGGAAAATCTCCAAGCATTTTAATTGACTTGGGGCAATAAAATGTGTGTGTGTGTGTGTGTGTGTGTGTGTGTGTGTGCATGATATGTGTATGCATGTATCTGCATCAGTATGTATGTATTGAGATACAAATTCCTATGAGAATTTTTACAATTTTGGAGACCAGCCTTCTTTGTTTAAGTTGTCCCTAAATTAGTGTAGGATGGACAGAAATTCTACATTTCTAAAATTCTACTTTTCTCGCTTAACAGAACAACTGTAACCTGAGCAAATTTAAGACGCTTGATGCTGAGGCCAGTAGTTTTGGATGGCTCCAGAGTGTAAACCTTTTACTAGTAATTGCAGAAACCATCTTCAGGGGTGATATTTTATTTTTTACTCCATCAGCAAGAACTACCCACCAGTCACAGTCTGTAGATACATATGATTAGTCTAGTTTTTTTATAATTGTTTGGCTAGAGACTTCTTGGAAGGTATCTACTAAAAAAGATACAGATTCAGAAAATCTAGATTAAATATTGGCATAACCATAACACAAAGGTTGAGAAATTCTTGGAAATGTAATATTTTAAATGATGGTTGGTATAGCTGAGTATATTATCAACTATTTGGACTCAACAAAGACTCCGAGCATAGTAATTCTCATTAGCTATCTTTTGTCTTATTTATTTATGAATAGAATAGACAAGATTAAAGAGCAAAATTAATTTTCAGAATAATTTTCCAACTAAGGAGTTCATGTGATGGCTACAAAATTAAATTTAGGGTCTCTCTTCATATTTTATCTAAAATAAAAGCTAGCACATGTACCCCAATGTTCATAGCAGCAATGTCAACAATAGCCAAAACATGGAAGGAGCCTAAATGTCCATCCCCTGATGAGTGGATCAAGAAGATGTGGTATATATTCACGATGGAGTACTACAAGGCAATGAGAGGGAATGACATATGGCCCTTCGTAGGAAAGTGGGTGGACCTTGAGGGTGTCATGCTGAGTGAAGTAAGCCAGGCAGAGAAGGACAGAAACCATATGTTTGCACTCATAGGTCTAGCAGGAAAACAAGAGAGACCTAATGGAGAACCAGGGGGAGTGGAGGAGGGAGAGAGAGGTGGGGAGAGAGAGGGATACAAAACTTGAGAGACTATTGAATGCTGAGAATGAACTGAGGGTTGAGGGGGAAGGGGGAGGGGGGAAGAGAGGTGGTGGTGATGGTGGAGGGCCCTTAAGGGGAAGAGCACTGGGTGTTGTATGGAAAACAATTTGACAATAAAATATTATGGAGGAAAAAAAATAAATAAAATAAAATAAAAGCTAAGCGTATCTAGATATCTTCACTGCAGTCCTTGAAGAAAAGGTTTACACTGTCTCTTCCCTTCCACAACAAATCGTTTCACAGTGGTCACAGTGTACTTTAGGACTGTATCTACCTAATGTAAGAAAGGTCAGGACTATCTTCTCCTTTTATGGCTGAGGAAATACTGATCAAGTGATTCGTATCTGGTAGCACAATTATGAAGCCAACTGAGAGTATACTTTGTAGCTGTACCTGAATGGTTGCTGAAATTTTAATCTAACTTATTTTCATATAATAGGTGGGAAAGCTGAGAGCTGGAGGATCAAGTTCCTCACCTTAGCTTAATACATAACTGGTAGTTTTGAGGAGACTAGAATAATGGTGTGCTGATTTTATCATCTATTAGTTGTCGGTGGTTATTTTTGTAGTGTTGCTTTCTATTACTACCCTAAATCTCCTGTAGGGCAAGGACCATAATCTATATTATAGGTATTTAAAATGACCTCTAACAATGTTTCACATTATAGATTCTCAGCAGGTGATCATTGAAAAGGTGAATGAATAAGAAGGAAATGATAATAAAATAAAGAATATAATCAACACTGAAAGACAAGCCTCATTCAAATTATTAAGTTTATTTGTGCTAAGGTAAAGAATACAAATAATACTGCTGGATTTGCTTATTTAAAATTAAAGCAAGGGAAGCTTTCTAAAACAAGATCATCCAAATCCAGGGTAGACCACATGTTTATCTCTAAAATGTATTATTCGTGAAACTTTTGAATTTCCGAAAACACATTATTATCAAAGCAGACACAGCACAGCTTGCCTAATACTTTGATGTCGGATGACTACTTGTTAAGTTCTGTTTTCTTTGTGGTTATAACTTTGGTTGAAGGGTTTGCAAGTCTGCCAAAATCAAATAAAAATAAAAAAGAACATTAGATAGGATTATATGTCTACATCGCTAATCACTAGACAAATAAAGATAGATTGCAAAATTACAGTGAGGTTTACATTTACCTTTTAATTTGAATAATGATGGTGGTATTTTTCTTTTAAATATTACAATGTTTATTTTATTTTGTAATTCTTGGTTTATTCTCTAGCAATAGCTTCACTATGTTGGGTTAGCTCATGTACATTTAACAAAGCCAAACATAGTACAACATGTCCCTTACACAGAATCAAAGAATTTGACAGAACAGAATATGCAATTAAGTATTTTGTGTGTCAGTGTATTATGGATAAAAATAAATTCACTGATGCCAACCTAAGGATCATACATGAGTAGGCATTCTTGATTGTTCTTATTCAGAACAGATCTCGATTTAAAATGATAATGAGTCACAACAAATGCAGTTTTACACAAATATGATTTAAGAAAATTTTAACTGTGTAAATTATATATGTAAAATACAAACAAACTATATTTTTAATAAATTCAACAAAGATTTCCTGACTGCCTACTGAAGGTTAGCTATTATATTACACAGTAGAAATATAGGAACGCAATCTTTTGCCTTTTGGTACAGTGATTTGTAACCATGGCTCTATTATTACTTACAGAGCTATTAAAATAAAGACACCTAATCCCTCTTGCAAAAACCTTGATTCAGAACCTCTGGGGCAGGTTCTAGCAAATTCTATTAAAATTCTGTGATTCAACTAAAGAAACATTTTTGAAAAAACTACTTCTGCTGTATGATTGACTCACTATGTGAAGACATAATTAAGCTAATACTAAGAACAGTGGTGCCTGGGTGGCTCTCATTGATTCTGATTCTTAATATCTGTTCAAGTCATGATCTCATGGTTTCAAGATCAAGCCACGCTGAGCATGGGGCCTGCTTGGGATTCTCTCTCTACCTCTCTTTCTTTTCCTCCCCTGCTTGTTCTCTCTCTCTCTCTCTCTCTCTCTCTCTCTCTCTAAACAAACAGCAAATAGATAATTCTAAACACCATAAAAATATGCCCTGGATATAAAATGATCATTGATGATATATATCTAGTCTATTGTATTTTTCTTAAAAACTCACTTATTTTTGATTTATGTCTTAACAGATAAAGGGTAAGAAAATACAAAAATGTTTTCTAAGCATTTGTTATAATGTAGAGCAGGTTGGAAAGGCAACCATAGACAGATCATGAAATGTGATAGGCATTTTGGATTTTTGCTCAGAGGCAACAGGGACTCAATAAAGAATTTAAATTAAAAAATAATAATATCTGTATTCTAGAAAGCAAACTCTGGTTGCAAAGTAAACATCCAGAATTTTAATTTTTATAGGATTGGGAACTACATCTCCCAGCCTGCCCTGTGGCAGCCTTTGGAGTTAGAAAAGGGTGGACGAGTCAGAGCCAAATAGTAAGTATTCAGGGAGGGACAGTCACAAATGGAAGAAGTAATAAATGAAGACTTTAAAGTAACATTATAAAAATTTGAAATGAACCATGAAGATAATGAGGAATGAGATGGGAGACATTTTTAAAAAGAAGAAAATAGAACTATTAGAACTTGAAAGTCATGTATATATATATATATACACACACACACATATTTTCACTCAATTGACAACAACAGATTAAATGTAGAATAAACAATTAGAGAAAATGAGACTAGAACAATAGAAGTTTATCCAAAGAGAAGCGGAGATAGAGCAAAGTGAAAAAAAAATAAACACAGCTTCACTGACCTGTGGAATCATATAAAATGGTCTAGCATATGTGTATTAGAGTTCCAGAAGGGTAAGAGGGAATAAAGGCAGAAAAGTATGAGCTACTAATGAGAGCCAAAGCACATAGTCTAGGACAGGAACAGTGTAGGCAATGGGAGTGGGCAGATAGTTGTGTTAAGATAAAAAATAATGTGCCTGTCATTGATGAATTTGGTGGGAATTGATCATAATCAAATTGGAAATTAAAGTCTATTTAATCATATAGAAGCTATTTATCAAATAATTATTGTCACAAGCCTGTTTAGGGGCTGAGTAGTGACTTGACCGCTAAGAAATGCATTCTAGGTTATTTTTAGAGTAGATTATCCTCCAAGAAAGAGATGAGACCAGGAAACTTTCTAAGAGACATCTACTATTGCTGAGTAGTGGGAGACAATGAGGATCTAAATTTGTGCAGTGGCATGCTAAGCAAGAGAGTGGATTTGGGTAACTTTATTGAGGTAGACTAGAATTAGGCACTGAATAAATAAAAATTAATAATAATTCAAATTAAATTTAAAATTTTGAGCCATCAAGGAAAGACATGTTCTAAAAGGAATATATATATATATATATACACACACACACGTGTATATATATATACACACACATATGTATATATATATGTGTATATATATATACACACATGTGTGTGTGTATGTGTATTGATTCAAAGCACAGTCCAGACAAGAATTTATACATATGAAGAAAATAAATTGATAATTTGTAGACCTAAACTCTGTGGGGCCAGTATTTTAAATTTAGATGATGGAGTTATTTTGATTCTATATAGTGTCTCCTTTAATGCCTAAAATTGTACCACATACTTAGTAATTTTCAAGGAAAGAAGTTTAATTATTTGATCAGGATGATTTCTGTACAAATGTTTGGAGAAGACTGCAAAGTTTTCATGGTGAAAAATAGAAGAGAGGAAGCCCTACATCCTTGGAAAGACACACATAGGAGACTGAAGTCATAGACTCAAAAGTGCCAATGAGAATGCACTGCAAGCCCAGTTGTAGGATACAGTTCTTATAGAACATACTTTGTATATTATCAAAAAGTAAATGACCACAGGCATCCGCTTTTGCTAAGGAGTTTTGATGTATAGAATTAAACTAATGAGGACCAAACAGACTGGCTATTTATTGGGGAAAAGGTGAGGCACTATATTAAACTAGTTCACAAATGAGAATAAAACTAATTTGAGTTAATTTCTCACCATAAACTTAAAATACAGCCAACATAAATATTACCAAGTGTTACTGCTTTTAGTGTATAATATAGCTGTATGTGGCCATAAAGTATGCAGTGTAGAAAATAGCATGATCATCTAATATTAAAAGCATTGATTAGGAGGAAGCAAGAAATTGTGGCAAAGTCATCGGGACCGTTAACAATTCAAAGTATTAAGCTACACTGCAGCCTTTTTAATACGCTGCCTCAGGCAGCCTTTCCATTGCAAAATGTTGGATGGTGTGTATGATGTGTGGCAGTGCTACTATCTGCTGTCAAGGTTAATCCGTCCAGCTCAATCTTAGGTATCCAGAGTTTGTTTGCAGCTTGTTTGTAAAGATAGTACAATCAAAATCAACAGTGTTTCATATCAATTGCATAGAAGACTTTTATTTTATGTTGAGATGTAGAGGAATTTCATACTTATTTCAATTTATTTCAGGATCAGTAGATAATAAGCATTTCAAAATATTTGTTTGTCTTCCTTAAAAACTAACACAATTTCTCATTGTTTTCTATAATTGGTGGGACAGTTATGCCAGTGAGGAAAATGTCTTATTCAATTCATTTTCTCTCACTTTTTAATGGAGCCATTGCTGATGTGATAGATAGATAGAAAGATAGACACAAACACACATTCATCCACATATGTGTATTGTGTTTTACGTATATGTATACAATTTATAAAGAACTTCCACAGATGAGATAAATAAGTCTTCCCATCAAAATCCTAAAAATGTCATCATAAAGTAATTGGTTCAGTAATTTAAGAGCTTTGTATTGATTATGTCATCTTATTAGCTAGGGACGGAGGCTTGAAAAGAATATAGGTATTTTTATAGTTAGGAAATATATACTGGTGAAGGTGCTCATCGATTGCTGTATCTGTGGACTATTCACTCTTCATTTACTTGACAATTATTAGGTGATTGATAAGTCACCAGCCTCTAGGAGTGTAATCAACTTACCTCTTAAACCAAACTGCGACTTTCAAATAATTACTGTACAATTTAGTTTAATTATAAAACCATTACTATTTTATTGTAAAAGATGTCATCTCTAAACTAAAAAAATCTACTTGTTTGTCAGCAATATATTTAAGAAAAATGTTAGTTTATTCTAAGCTCATTTCTGGAAACTATAATTATGTAAAACATGTGGGAAAGGAAGAAAGTAATATCAAGTGATGGAAGGTGGCAATCCATTTAGTAGTACACAATTTAGGTTCCTACTGGCATCCTTAGACACTGGCTGCTACCTCTATAGTCCTCTTTATCATAATTCACTGAATCAAAAACAGGAAAACAATGACAATGCCTAGTGTTCTATTCACACTGTCTTGTACTTTCTGATGATTTGGGAAGATACGTTTGAAATACTACTACTACATCAACTACTACCTCAACAAGCATCTTAAGATTTTGATTATCAGAGTCATACATTTACAACTACGATCCAAGAGTTCAACAAAACCAATTTTGTGGTAAACTGGGCAACAGAATAGGTTAAAAGTTTATCTGTAAAAGAATTAGGACCACTTAACTCTGGTAAAGAGTTCAGCACATGTTGCGATAAGTTAACTAGAATTAATGTAGATATTTATCATCAATAAGTATTCTCTTGGCATTGTCATTCTACTTTCAAGGATCTCACTTCAGTATATTATGTCTTAAGACCATCGCAGATTTTCACCCAGCCACTGTGAGTACTGAGCTATCATGAGGGACTGCACATTCTAGTCAATGGCTCATTTGTGGTGCTATCAACAAGATTTAATAAATTATTGTATATATTAAATAATTTTACTTTGTTTTTCATGCAGTTAGGTACTGAAAAATAAAAATCACTGGTATTAGCAGCAATGAAAAGTTCAGAATTTCTGTTCTTAATGTAGTTATTATGACCTGGAAATAATCAGGTTTTTCAATGCAGCACATTAAATTTTTTTTTAAGTTTCAAGTGTTTACTTAAATTCCACTTAGTGAACATATAGTGTAATATTAGTTTTAGGAGTAGAATTTAGAATGCATCACGTACAGATACCATCTAGCGCCCATGACAAGTGCCCTTCTTAATACCCATCACCCATTTAGCCCAGTCTCCACCCCAGTGCAGCACATTTTTAATATCCATAGAAAATTCACTAACTTTTATTAAGCATTGTCCTTCCCTATCCCACACGTATTGTGAAATAAAACTATAAAATTGGAAATACATTGAAAATCTAAAAAACATTGCCAAAATTTCATAATTATTTCACTCTTCAAAGATAGATCCTCTTCATAACTCTACTATTACTTGACTTTGGTAATTTGATTTGTCATTACATAATCACAAATCTCTCATATAGTGATGAATAGATTTTAGGTTTTTTTAGATCAAGTATTACTTATGTTATTTATGCTTAGAAATCTTCCGTTTTTTGTTACAACAATTCAGCTTGTTAACTAATTATTTGGCCTAATCCCACCTTCAGTTTTAGAAAAGATGGAGGGAAAGATGAATTAAATAAAGCCAAGCAATTCAAACAATACACAAAAGTAAATTAGCACATTGTACTCACAGTATTACTTTTTGTGGCCAGGATTTAGACCATGATTTTTCTTTGTTTAACTGTGATGACATTTTCTGATATAGGAGACTTTCAGGGGTGGGGGGAGACTACCAAAACTCTGAGCCCTATTGGATCTCTCAAACGGTTATATTAACATTTATCCATCTGTGCACACTAAATTATCCTCAGGACCCATATTTGGAGATTTTTAGTGCTACTGATAGCTTATAAAATAGCTTTAAAAAACTTAAAATACAAAATGAAGACATGCAATGAAAGATTTTAATTTTCTGGGAATATTTCTTCCATGTACATGAACTCTCCTATCATTTTTACTTAGAAAGAATAGGCATAAAATAATGTCATTTTAATATTTAATATTGTTTACTATTTAAAGCATAAAGAAGCTATGTTTGTAAATGGCCTCATACTAATGATAAGAGAATTATAAAGAGTTGATTATGCCCAAATTTCAGACTTTTAAAGGACTAAAGAACCTTTAGATTATATTTTCCTGTCTTCAAATATTTGTGTAGTGTAATGGAGAAAACGAAGTCTATAAAATAGAATAATCAGTATTATATATGGTGGTACATGAGCAAGTGCCATAATATTTGTTAAAGCAATAATTCACACAGGAAAGCTAGACCTAGAGGGGAACATTATGAGGTATAAACATGAGGGAGGATATATTAAAGACATGGCACTTAGATGTACTTTATAGGACTGCGGGGTCTAAGATTCGAGCTAAGGACCCATCTTCCATTTTCTGAAGCCATGCATGCCATTTTTGTTCCTATCTCTTCAAGAATAAATATCAGTCTCTCTTTGATTCTTCCCAAAAGAGTAACTAAAAAAAATAATTGGTTAATGTAAATTTTACTAAAGTGTGCATGTCAAGAAAAAATTATATTATTCATTTTTACAAAATAAAGCCAGAATCTCCTTACTCATACTTGTATATTTTCCAATATCCAGTATATGATTCTGATTTCTTCTCATGTATTTCTTATGCAGTGACAACCTTGGTAAAGAATTTTGTGTTCCCTGGATTTTCCAGAGACATTCAAATTCTCATCTTTATTTTGCAGAACATCTCAGCCCAAGCCCAGATTAACCTTTTCAAGTTTGCATTTTCCAGTTCAAACAGAAGTGCTTCCATTTTCCAGGACGCATCCTTCATGGGGTACAGTTTTTTTGTATATTTGAACAAATTCATGGTTTTACTCTCTTTAAGCTAATTTCTCACTAACAAGTAAAGTGTCCTCTTACAAAATAATTTAGGGAGATATATATTCTTTTTTACCATAATATACAGATTGACTATTAAAAGGAGAACCTGAATGTACAAGATCAAACAAAACACAGAATAAGAAATATAAGTAAACCATGTAATGCAAAATAAAAAATTGAAGGTTTTGGAGTAAAGTTTTTATGTTTGCATATAGAGGAAGATAAATTTAAGTTGATAATAGAAAGCCAGGTGATGAAAAAAATTTAGTGCTGTAGAATGTTTTGCCAACAGATTAGAATCCAAAGTAATAAGTATCAGCAGCTCCTTAGCAATTGTGACAGTTACAAAGTAAAAGAACTAAATTTAGAATAGAAATGTGGTGACGGGTCACAGACTGGGTCAAGGGTGAAAGACAGTGTGAGTAGATAGAAAAGAAAGTATTGAAGCAAACCAAATATGAAATGACTGGGTTTCAAATCAAGGAGGGACATTGAGGATAAAGAGGGAGAGTGGATGTGAAACTTAGAGGAATCGAATGTCATGCCAGGCTAATACGCATGCTGGATTTATGTTCACACATAAAATTTAGGACATTAGAGAACATTTAAATTGCCCACATGTTAACTCTGCAAGCAGTCAGGGGCAAATAAAAACATATTGTACTAAATAAATCTTGAAATCAGGTTTCACAAGCTTAATCTCTTGAAAAACAAAGATCTTACTATGAATGGATGGATTCATTCTTATCTGTTTTGTGAATTGCAGACTTCCTATGCTTTTTTTCACAAAAATGAAATATATCCTTATGTATTTTGCATATACTAGAATATCTGACTATAATTCTGAATTAATTTAACATAATTCTGGTAGTGGGTTTCTTAAACTGGCATATTTTGAGTGGTTTCCAAAATGGGGTGGCCATGTTCCAAGATGTTTACACAAGCACACTCTTTGTGGAAACTATTAGGACTCTTACTTGTACATAATTTAAATTAGCTGTGATTGTATCTATTTTTGTATATGTTTAAAATGCATATAGTTGGGACAATGTGCATTTTTGATTTGTGAATAAATATGCTTATATACAACAAACGTATATATTTATTTATGTGTGAGTATATGTGTGTTACCTCTTCATTCTTTTGCACAACGAAAAAGAGATGAGATCTACTGTTAGAAGTTATGAACTAACTGTGGCTCAAGTACATACAGACAAATATTAAACCATGTTAAATTATATATATATCATTCTTTTCACAGCACGGTGTACAGAGGAGAGGTACCATCTAAGTGTACCCCCCTCTGAGTCCAGCCACAACCATACTCTGCCACTTGAAAAAAGAGAAAGTTTCTTAGCTTCTACTGGAGGAGTGCCGGGTGCCATGGAACAAGGTTATTGGATAAAAAGACCTCCATAGAACAAGTCACCTAAAGAAGCCACGTTTGGAGCAGGCACTCAGTCACACTCATCACCGTGGTTACACTCCTCCAAGGACTAAAATAAAAGTTGTTTGGAGGCTCCACACCATCCACGTTAAAATGATTTGCTGACTTTCCTCAAAAGACTACCATGAGGAACTTGATAAGCCTCATACATTCCTGTATATGATTAAAAAATCTATGCACCACAGATACCTACACCTTATACACCATTAGAAACCCATGACTCCAAGTCCAATTCCCATCATACATATGTATTAATCTGGCATATGTCCCTGTGTTTATGCAATCTCCAGAACCACCCTATGGTATATTTTGACTGATAAGATTTACAATCACCAAATTTCCTCAAATTTTCAAACTACTTCTGCATGTCCATCTACCTCTTTGTAACAAAAACTCAATCATATCCTAACAACATCACCTCTATAGTCTTCTCAATTGAATGTGTTGGGGTTTTTCTTTAATCACTACATAAATTAGGACTCAAAGGTAGATGAAAAAAAATGAAAGAAAACAACAAAAATACTCTCTGAACATGTTTCCTATCATTCTCCTTAAATTTCATTTTTTACCAACATTTTGACTTTATTAAAAACTCCAATGGATTTTCTATGAATTATTCTTTCTCTAAACTATATCTTCATTTTATTTCCTGTTCAACTTAGAGTCAATGTGCCATAATTATAGCAACACCCTTGCAAACACTTTAACTCCCTTTCCCCTTCTCCATCTGTTTTACCTGATTCCTAATTAAACTCAATTTTCTGACTTCTCCATGACTGCACACATCAGAACTGATTTGCCTCACCTTAAATTCAAGATTACAAATTCCAAATGATCACTTTATACCTAACTCAGAAATCTGACTATATTTTACATTTAAAAAAATTCTACTACTATAAATGTCTTGCTCATTTTCTATATCCCTTTGAATTTTCTTTTCCGTATTCTTTTTTTCATTCTCAGCTAATAGTTTTGGCACATGCTTCACGGGGAAAACAGAACAAACCTGAATGGACTGATTTCCTCTTATCAAGAGCAAATGCCCATGCACATGCATTCTCTGCCTTCTATCTTGCTGCCATGGATAAAATATCCTTGTACTTATCAATCAAGTAAAGTCTTTTAACTAAAACCCTAGGCTCTCTCCTCTCTTTATTTCAAGAAGTTATTTCTACTCTCTCCAGCACTATCAATTTCTCCATTTCAATTGTCCCATCAAATAGGACTATAGGTTGGTAATTTTTAACTTTATATCTAGATTCTCTGAACATCTCTCACACTTCTTATTCATTAGGCTAATGTTGACTTCTTAGAGTGATCTCAAATTAAACATGTCAAATGTCTTGATTCCTGTTCTTGACACTCCTATATGTTTCTTTCAGTCTTGCTTAACTCACTATAGATCTTGGTTCCAATCAGTTGTTCAGTCAGAAGTTGAGGAATTGTCTTTGAGTACTACCTTCCTTCACTCCAGTACATCAGTACCTCATACTTTTCCTTATATATAACAAAATCTATCTTAATGCCTAATGTCTCCACTTTTCACCAGCTTTACTATCAGTGTGTTAACCACAACTTCTTCTTGGTCTAATTAATTGAACTTCTATATTCTTACCTTTTACCCTTACCAACTATTCTCCATACGGTTGCATAAAATCCTTCCAAGTATCTTCCATTGACACCTGAGACAAACTCTAAACTTGTTTCTAGCTAAAACAGCTCTACATCACCTGCCTTCTTCACAAGGCCTGAAAGACCTTATAATTCCCTTTGTCTTGCTTCTATGGTCCAGTCATATTGCCTTTCTGTCATTTCTTGAATGCATGGAGCACTTTCTTATTTTAGAAAAATTGTTTGGAACATCATTCCCATTGATTCTCCTATAAGTAGTTCTAACTTTGGCTATGTGTGTTACCCACTCAGACAGGCATGCCTTTAACCACTCAACCTAATGGGGCCACACTGTCATTATACCTTATCACCCTGATTTACATTTAGTATAGCACTTGAACATCTGGTCCAATTTCTTGTGTAAGTATTTATGTAGTTATTAAATTATAAGCTGTCTTCTTAATGGTATGTAACTTCTCAGTTTAATGCTGCATTCCTAATTCCTAGAACAGGGCTTGATCCATTGTAAGGAAGGTTTTAGTAAACAATTATTGAAAAATAATTTTAAGACATCAATTGATTTTAATATTGTCAAAAAAGGATCAGTAACCTTCAGAGTTATGGAGATCTATTTGGTTCCCATTTATGATACAAAAAATAAAAAAAACTAGGAACTTGAGCATAAATCTTGTTTTGGTTTCTGACAGTTAACACCTTGTAAATTTTAAAAAGCATTTTGTCACCTCATCATGAACAGGGCACTCTAGATATTACTTAACCTCTCGACAGTGGTAAATAAGGCTACTTTCAACAATATTCAGAAGGATAGAAAAATGGAAAAATGTTAAAAGCAACACAGTAATATTTGGAATTTTCGTGCTTTCCCAACTTGTGCTATACTGCAAAATAGAATAAATATTATAAATTGGACCAAAGGAAGATAAGTTATTGTTAATTGGAATGCAACTTTTCTTTCCTCTTTTTCATTCTATAAGTTAAAAAGCCCCCAGTAGATACTTTTTTTTACTGAAGAGACAGTATGTAATAAAACTAATGCAGGTAGAAATACACTCTGTCATCCCACATACTACATTCATTTTGCACAGCTGACTATTTGTATGGCACACCTTAAACTGGCTGATTTCACAAATATATTTTCTCTCTCAAATAATTTTATATAATTTACAGCGGATGGTAGGTTTACTAAATCCAAGCTGTATCACATAAACAGAGTAAGTCTAGATTATTAAAATAAATCAAAATTTCTCAGGTTAATGTTTTCTCCAGTTGTGTCAATATTTGCTGTCTTACTTGATTTTAATTAGTTAATAATAACAGTAATGCAAATCTACTACCTCTCTTAATTTCCAAAAGATTCTTTGAGAGTTTATAGTTATTCCCCCATGTTAAATCAGACAGGTTTAAGCAGATCTCAAAGTAGATAAAAGTGTATGAAGTAATCATTAGTACTATTAGAGCACAATTACCTCTCTTTAAAAATCCTTCTGAAAGAATTTTAAAACTTAATTCTAATGAAATAATTAGCATTACATAAGTTTTAGAATTATATGAACTACAAAAGTAATTATAAAAAGATCACTGGTTTGGATTTTTGTTCTAGAATAGACTTCACCAGCTGTTACAGCCCTAGATCAATTCCGTAGTCTTCCTCATCCTCCAAGTTCTCATTTAAAGGAGAAATCTCCCAATGCCAGTTTTTCATAGGCAGCAGCAAGTCCTGTTACATAGAATCAGGAAATCGGTGTGCGGCACTGCAAGAAATAAAATATATAACCTAGAAATGGCTGGATAATATATGATACTTTGTAAACATTTTCAAACTGCATTATGAGAGAGGGGCGGTAAGAAATTATAAACCTCAGATGCTAAGCCTGAGTTAGACAGGCTGACATGTCTCCTACCTCAAACTAGACATCAATGAGAATCAAGAGCAGGCAGTGCAGATTTCTGGGCTCATCTGTCCCGGGAGGCATCTCTCTCTATGTTAGCTGCGGAGACCATTGAATTTCAAAAGCATCCCCTGAAGAAATAAGGAACTACTAAGGCACTGCCTTGCTTCCACTATCATGCATTTTTGAGCTTCTATGTTTATTTTTCATTATTTTGCAGATAAGGTAAAAGTTTTTTTTTTTAAGGAAAAGTAATGTTGACCAATCTATAAATACATCTTTATATATTAGACTTTATTGGATGAAAACCTCAAGTTTTATCTCCGAAGTCAGATGGCCACAGAAAATATGTCTTGACCAACTAAGTTATTCTTAGTTTTATTTGTTTTCAAATTCAATCTTTCATGGCTGAAAAAGAGGAAAACAGAGAGACAAGGAAATAGCACCATTTGCTAAACATGAAGCATTTTGGAGATAATTTTCAGGCTTAGCATGAAATAAATCCATTCCATTTTTTTTTAGCAAGATGTGGAAACACAACTACTTTCTTCTGAAAACTTCTTGGATTATCTAGCTTTTATGTAGTACTATCTATCATTTTAAAAATATGATACGCTCTAATAGCACTGACCTTTAGGGGTATAATGAAATAACTCTCTAGTGATACACGTGGAATGTTGTCACATCTATTAGTATGCTGGTCAATATTGATTCTAACACACTAAACTCTGAATTTTTCACATAATACAGATGTATAAGTGCTAAAAGTTCGAATGGGCAAAAAGTTGAATCGAAAACAACACAAGCAAATATAATAGGAAGAGCAAAATCTTCAACAGAAGGTAAAGTAATTGCAAATTTCAGAACCAGGAGAGCTACCCAAAACTGAGTGTTTCACCCTGTACCATTACTACACCTTATAAAAAAAAGTGTGTGTGAAGGGTCAAGTTACATGTTTCATCATTAAACATGCAATCTCAATGTAACACGTGTCTATACAAGACAAAGATTCAAATTGACAAAAATCTGTAAAGTATATGCTTATAATAAATACATATATACAGATAATATGGATATACTAGAATACATTTAAAATATGTATATTGATATTATGTGTATTATACCTATTTCTTTGTAATAATTCTGGTGTTTCTGTTGTTTTAGTTTTAGTAATTTTGTATCATTTTTTAATGTTTAATTATTTGATCCTGTACACATGCCATCTAGTTAATATGATGGGGTTTTGCAAATCTTATTTTTCCCAGCTTTGTGCCCCTTCTTTTTTGTTTTTGTTTCATTAAATTTTCAACTCTCAATGAGTTTCCTATCATCAGTTCTGGGAAAACTTTCTAAATCAGGTTAAATTCCCATGTTTTATTCCATCAGGTTACTTATGTGCTAGTCTTGTCCAAACTGACGGCAGTTGTAATATTATACTTAATCTATCATTAATTGATTATAGTCTACCTCCTTTTTTAGATTTTAGACTCAGAAAGCCTTTGATATTAATCAATATAATACCTTTATTGTTTAATTCTTGAATTTTCACATATTTATTAAATTTAGGAGTAAGTACATAAATGTAAATAAATAATAGTATGAATATTCTTATTTCATACTATATAGTCTTCCTATGTTTTCTGAAGGTCTGTTCTCTTTTGGCTGTAAAGATTCTGTTTGTTTTAATGTTCTGTATTGGCATAAAAGTAGAAATGTATCTGTCTTAAGTATTTTTCCTTATTGTGTAATTGGTTTTCTTTTTCCATTAAAGTCATTCACATTCATTCATGCATCTTTGAATATAGCAAGAATGTGCCTCTTATATCAGCTGTTTATCTCAAAAAAATCTCAATTTAGATACATAATCTTAGTCTGGATTTTTAGGCAATGTTGCTTTTTCCTTATCATATATTTTAATTTTATTAGCTCTGTGGTATACATTTTTATTTGTTCTTTCTTAAGTTTTTCTTTGAATATAAAGGTGTACATTCAATATTTCCATCTCTACTTTGCCTTTGAATGCAAGTATCTTGCTTCTCAGGTTTTCCATTGGAGTTATGAATTCATGTAAGCAATAATACTGGCCCAGGGATATTATGGAAAAGTGTACGTGTGTCAGTCTGTGGTGTGCATGCAAGGGGATGTGTAAGAAAGAGAATACAGCAGTTTTTATGTGCTCCAATAATGGTCTTTGGACATTTTTGGGTTTTTAAAAACAACATTTCCTTGTCAGTAAATTGACATTGCAAGTACATAACCATGCAACTCTCAAAAAAAAATTTATGCATAAATTTAAACAATCGTTCCATTAGTCCAAAATACAGCATTTTGACTTTATTTTTTCTAAATGAGTTATAATCCCAAGAATTACTGTTAGACAATTAAATATACTAGAACATAAATATATTGCAGAGTTTGGTAATTAAATATTAAACTAAATGAATAGTGTTTATAGAGGATTTTAGCTGTTTTCTTGGATGCTTATTACTGTACTGATAAAAGCAATATTTTGCATCCATACTTTTTCTACTTTGCATTCTTATAAATGATGATTTTGAGAAGCTTTGCTCTCTTAAAGCAATGTTATTCAAGTGCTATGCACCAAAAATTGCAGAGTGAATTAGCAACATTGATGACTTTTAGTGAACTTTTACCTGACGTTTTGAATATGGTTTACCTTCAATTTTTGAAAGCAAAGATTGTAAGCCACAGGGATTCTAAAGAATTTTTTTATCTAGTATTAGAGCTGCTTTTGTATATTCTTAGAAATGTAACCAAGACTTTTAACTATAAAGTGACAGTTAATTTTATCTGTTACTCTGCTACTTAGAGAAACTCAGAAAAGATCAGGAAATTAATTATATCATTTTAATATACTTATGCCAATAAAAAAATGGTGGGGGAGATTTTTTTCTCGATTTTCCCAGTTGATAATTAATTGATATACATCCCTATGTAAGTTGAAGGCATACAGCTTGATGGTTTGATTTACATACATTGTGAAATGGTTGCTGCCATAGGTTCAGCTAATATCCACCTTCTCACACAGGTACAATAAAAAGAAAAGAAAAAAGAGAACAAAATGTTTCCTTCTGAAGAAAACTCATAGGATTGACTTTTAACAACTATATATCACCCAGGAGCAGCTTTTGCTATACTCATCATGGTGTACATTATGTCCCTAGTACTTATTTATAAACAGAAGCATGTACCTTTTGACTGTCTTCCTCCATTTTCTCTCTCCTTGCCCTCTGCCTCTGATAATCATAAATTTGGTCTGATCTCTTTTCTTATGAGTTTGTTTTTCTTTTTAATTTTTTAGAGTCTATTTATAATTACTTTCATCATACCTGTGCTTAGATCTGAAGATTTGATGTGCAGTCTGCATTTTCTCTCAACCAACTTTCTGTTGAAATATAAGCCTTACTACAGTTTTCTGCAGAAATGAACATATTAATGTTTTTTAAGCATATTATAAGAACCACTATATTATATAAGGGGAAAAAAAACTCAACTTTGTTGACTGCAGTATATAAAATGGACCAACAAAGATATCTATGTTCAAGGTAAAATGACATAGATCTAGCATAAGTTATTTATTATCAAATAAGAATAACCAAGTTGTGTCATATTTTATTAATTAATTTTTTATAATGAAATATAATTAAAACATTATAATGATCATGATTAAATGCATATTAGTTTTCAGTAATTGTGAGTGCATATATCCATCAGGTGCTTAGTTTCTAAAACTATCTTTTAGAGGTCATTATTAAACAGTTACAATTCCATTGATTTAATTTTAAACAACTAACTTCTTCCAAGCTAAATACTAAATTTTTTTCAATGTTTATTTATTTTGAGAGAAAGACAGAGAGTGTGAGCAGGGTAGGGACAGAAAGAGAGGGAGAAAGAATCCCAAGCAGGATCTGTCAGTGCAGAGCCCGACTCAGGGCTCGATCCCAGGAACCGTAAGATGACCTGATATGAAATCAAGAATGAAATGCTTAACAAGTAAGTCAAGAGGCACCCCACTAAAATCTTTAATAAAGTCTCTGTGTATCTTCAAAGGTAAATATTCCCTAGTTTACAGATTATTGCTGTTAGAAAATGTCTAAGCTTGTATAGCCAATATATTTTATTACACATAATGATTATTTTATCCATTTCTAGATCACATGTAGGTTATATTTTTAAAATTATGTATCCAGATAAGTTATATTTCTCATGGATATCATTTCAAGATAATAAGGGGACATCATAAAATATTTGCTTCTGTGTGCTAGGATTTAAAATCACAAAATTCGATGTAAAGCAACCTGGCTTAATTGGTGATGGGCAGCATGCACTGAACTCTCTGCTGACCCTAGGAACATCAGAGTTCCCATTCTTCTGATCACCAGACATTCTTCAAAGGTAGCTTGGGTGCTTTGGAATCTATATTGCATGAGAAGTTACATCCCTTATGTGCCGGTATCATTGGTAGACCTAACTCTGTTCAGTATATTCCCCTCTGTGACTAAGGATTTTAGGCTGCTTTTCACATTTTTCTTTGACCTTCCACATTGTCCTGGATTATTTGTTTTTAGTTATGTCATCCTGTGATGTAAAAAATCAGAAACCTGATGGCAATGGCATGATGAATAAAGTATTTATTTCGGCCAGGTAAATTCAGCAAATGAGAACTGGGCAATGACCCCTGTTTGTTTAGAATATTTTCTGTTCATTGTAGTACCTGTGTCCTTGAATAAAAGGTATATCATATGGTTAGTTTGAAGAAATTTCTACTTTTCAGGGGTTATCAGTCCATTTAGATTTCAGCCTAAAGGGTATTTTAGTCCAAAATTAACGTTTTGTAATCCACCTAGGTGAGTT
Source organism: Suricata suricatta (assembly GCF_006229205.1). NCBI lineage: Eukaryota > Metazoa > Chordata > Mammalia > Carnivora > Herpestidae > Suricata > Suricata suricatta. The sequence continues at coordinate 63,518,820 of NC_043700.1, forward strand.
ACATAATCAGTGGGAAATCCATATGGGATATGGTTTATGACTTTTTATTCATTAAGATTAGAAGACTGAGCCTAGGTGGCTCAGTCGGTTAAGCCTCAGACTTCAGCTCAGGTCATGATCTCATGGTTCATGGGTTCAAGCCTCTCGCCGGGCCTTGTACTAACAGGTCAGAACCCGGAGCCTGCTCCAGATTCTGCGTCTCTCTCCTCTCTCTGCCCTCCACTATTCATGCTCTGTCTCTCTCTGTCTCTTAAAAATGAATAAATATTAGAAAAATGGATTAGAAGACTGAGATCAATTTGATATCTCCGTGTTTATTTGCAGAGATATATTCACGAAGAGTTACATATTGCTTTCCAGTCCTTGGTTTTACTAAGAAACCATTCTGCTATTAAAAGGAACCAAAATTATTCTTTGTTTTCAAGACTCCGTAGAGTTGTGGAAGTGTTTTGTTGGTTTACAAATGCTCCTTTCTTGTAGTGATTCTCTCATCTCTGTCACCTCAGTATTCAAACTCCAACCCATACTCCTCTGTCTCTCACCCTCTGAGGACTGATCACAGGGACAGTCATTTTGTTTTATACATCCTATATTTCACAGTAAGACACATCTTTCTTTTTTTTATTTTTTTAAATGTTTTTATTTATTTTTTTGAGAGAGAGACAGCAGCAGCAGGGGAGGGTCAGAGAGAGAGGGAGATACAGAATCTGAAGCAGGATCTAGGCTCTGAGCTAGCTGTCAGCACAGAACCCGATGCGGGCTCAAACTCACGAACCGTGAGACCATGACCTGAGCCAAAGCCGGACGCTTAACTGACTGAGCCACCCAGGCGCCCCAGACACATATTTCTAAACACTAGCTTAATTTTGTAACTCTCTTTCCAAATACATATGGAGCAAAATGTATATCAAAACTAATGCTTTCATCCTTTTTCAAATATCTTCCAAATTATCTAGTGTTTCCTATCATATGTGCCTTCCACTCATTTTAAATTTGGAAATAATGAGACCCAATTTGGTTATTGTCTTTTCTGCATTTAATACTTAGTGATCATTCTACTAAACTTTTAATAAAGGTTTAAATGTCTTAAGATGGCTGATGTTAATCTTTATCAAGCAATTCCTAGCTCTATGCTTGCTAAGATCTAAATGTAGTATCATTTATTTAAATAACTATAATGTTATCTAACTGATGTCAGTGAAGTTATAAAATAATGCCATCTACTTATAGATTATTTCATTAGTCTCACAATGGAATTGCAGCCATATTAATATGTCATCATATCTGGAATCCAAATTTGAGGATTAAAGAATTTTTGTCATAGTAGAAAAATTCAAATGTGAAATTGCTGATGTTAAAAACGCTAAAGGTATCACAGTGGGTTTTAATTTCTTTATTATATTTCAAGGTATCATTGTTTTCCTGTCTAGTAGCTTCTAATTTACTCTTTCTCATAAAGTGATGTATATATCTCTTGAAATTTGAGACCTATTTGTACTCAATGAGCTTATTTTTCTAAGCTCAAAATATTTTGTCTCAGCCACTTGTTAAATTTTATATCTGTAGTTGATTACTATATTAAAAACTTAGGTCTTAAAACACATCTTAGATGTGTTTTTTTATATTAATTTTCTTATGTCGTGAATACTGGAACTATCATCCCCAAATTAAAAGCTTTAAAAATTAGCTTTTTTTAATCTTCTGCATCATAATAAAAATATAAACTATAATAATTACCATGTCAGTGATTTTATTTGTTAAGGAGTACTTAAAAGGTGAGCAAAATCAGATAATAGGGGAAGAAAATCTTTCATATGTACCCTTATTCTTTGTTTCAGTCATTCACAAGATGCCTTTTAATGTCCATGTCATTTCAATTACCGTTGGTCTCTTCTGCTGTTTCTTACTTCAGTTTCTTGGCTTCAATTCAATACTTTCAAGAAGGAAAAGAGATGTCTTTTGGAATATTTAGTGTACAATGCCTAAATAATTTTGGGGTGTTGTGAATAATGAATCATCAAAGGAAAAGTTAGGGAGGAATTCCAAAAAACAGCCTCAATATCTTGCTTTTAGCTTCTATTATTGTGAAGATTGGCATTGTACTGATGTTGGCTGGAGAAGGAACTTGGAAGAGATTGGAGGATTTAGTGAAATTTTAAAATTTATATAAATTTAGTGCAGTTTCACAAAATCAACTTTGGACATGAGTATTCCTTGAATATCAGAGAAAAGTAGCTGTGCCTCTCAATCTTGTAATATTTTCTTAGTCTCCCAAATGGCCCAACCATCTAAACAGTGTGTACAAAGGAGGGAAGCAAGAATAGTTAATAATAATGAAAATTGTCACTTTTCATTAGTCCACTTGACCAGCAGAGTTTCAGCACTAATTCCTAATTTCATGGTTTACCTCAGTATCTTATAAGATCTTCAGCTCCATCAAAAAGAATCTCTCATTGTATGAAAGTCTTGAATCACCATATTGTACACCAGAAACTAACATAACACTGTCTTTTTTATAGTTTTTTTAAACTTTTTAATTTTTTTATATATTTTTGAGAGACAGAGAGAGAGAGTGTGTGTGTGTGAGCAGGGGAAGGTCAAAGAGAGAGGGAGATACAGAATATGAAGCAGGCTCCAGGCTCTGAGCTAGCTGTCAGCACAGAGCCCAATGCAGGGCTTGAACCCATGAACAATAATATCAAGACCTGAGCCAAAGCCAGACACTTAACCGACTGAGCCACCCAGGCACCCCTACAACACTGCATTTTAACTAATGGAATTAAATAAAAATGTAAGAGAAAGGGTCACCAGGAAAAAAAAATGTCAACCATATGAATGCTGGTGGAGAGAGGGGCATACTATCAGAGAAGAGTCTGGTATTCTCTGACAAATAGGAACTATTAGTATCATCCTAAACCTGTCCATGATACAGTGTAGCTTAAAATTTAATCCCTGTTGAAGGAGGGTGGTTTACTAATCTGTGCCTTTGACACTAGTTTATATAGTTATCTAACTTCAATTGGCTTATCTTAGAACCATAGAATTACTATAACCTTTAATTTTGTTTTTTTAAAACAACTAAAATAAAAGACTACAACTAATCCACTCACTTAGGCATATTTATTTGTTGCAATGCCCAAACTAAACAATGTTAGGCATTATTGCCTGTATGCCTGTATTTTGCCAGCAAAAAATTCAGGAGGCTAGCCTGTTACATTATGATTGCAGAGTAGCAACAAGATAGAAATAAGCAAGTGTGTCTGAAAAACAGGAGCTTTTTACAATCCAGCTAGATAATACCTATATAAAATAGATTTCAAATTCATAATTACTAATTTTCTAGAATCTGCTATAAGTGTATTAATGGTATAAAATTTAAGTTCCTCTCAAAAATGGTGGTGTCAAAACATACCCATATCCTCTTTTCAAAGGCCATCAACAAATACTTTCAGCAAATGTGCTTTCTTGATGTGACTACATAAGACATCTTAAATCAAAGGCTTTGAATAACCATTTTATATAAAATACGCATTTGGGATATTTAGGCACTGCTGCCCATGACCATATGTACTGCTTTGTTTCCTGCCAAAGTAATTGTGGTCATGTAGCTTCAACCTCTGCTTGGGCAAGATATTTATCTTTCTTTGCTTTAATCTGTCCTAATTACTTTGGTTTCTTTGCCACCATCACTCATGAAGAACCTAATTGCTTTCTTTGAGATGCCAGCCCTACTTGAAATCACCAATATGCTTTGTCACTAAGGGAGAAGCTAAACATCTGTTACCACATCATCACCTCCTCTTCTCATGAAAAAGCAGCTGCAGCTGTTTTTAGTAAGATTTCTCATTTCATGTTCAGGGACATGGAGAGTTGATGTCTTTTTTATTCTATGAGATAGTCTACTGAAAGAAATCCAAGTTTTTAAGAAGCTTCCCCAGTATTCAATGTGACAATGAGGCAAGGCACACTATGCTTTCTGCCATGGAGTCACTCTGGGAATTTCTTTCTAGCCTTTCGTGAAATGATATGCAACTTTCACTGACTATTTCTGAAATAATTCTACATGTTTATGTTATGCTGTATCATTCCTAACCCAAGCTATCTGCACAGATGTAGAAGACCTTCCTATTAGAGCACTTTCCTCTCAATTATAGGTGATATTATACTTGCTTTTTAATTCATTTTTAGTTTTTTAATTTACTTATTCATTTACAGAGAGACAGAGACAGCAGGGGAAGGGCAGAAGGAGAGAGGGAGAGAGAGAATCCCAAGCAGGTTCTACACTGTCAGCATGGAGCTCAATGCAGGCCTCAAACACATGGACTCAAGACCATCAGCTGAGCTGAAACCAAGAGTCAGACACTTAACTGAATGAGCCACTCAGGCCCCACTATCTGCCCTTTTTAAAATAAATCATGATACTGAGGTTGATGGGGGCAGTAGGGGAGAGGGTAAATCGGTGTTAAGCATTTGAAGAGGACACTTATTGGGATGAGCAGTAGATGTCATATGTAGATGGTGAATCACAGGCATCTGCCCCCAAAACCAAGAACACACTGTATATACTACATGTTAGCCAACTTGACAATAAATTATATATATATACATATATATGTATATATATATATATATATATATATAATCATGATTTGAAAGAGTTCCTTCCTTTATTTTCTATGTTCATCATGAAGAGTTGCAGATAATGAATTCTGAGGACATCAAAAAATTATAACGAACAGATTTTTGTGAAGAAAGATAACCCAGTGTCTTTAATCGTTATTTTATGGGTGATTTTTAAAACTTCCCTTGTATTCCCTTATCAATATAACAAGTCACAACAGCTAGCAAACCCCTGCAAAAGCGTAAGTGACCTGTTCCCAGACCACAGGGCTTGTTCCTATAAGCAATAGCAGCCATCATGTTCTGTTAGGGGATCCTCCAGGCCTGTGTGCTCCACCTGCTTTGATCTTATATTAGACACTCAGTCCCTTTACCTATTTTTCTATCATGAAAATAAAACTGGAAATTATTTGAGGTAGAAAAAAGATGTAAAATACTTTGGCCTCCTTTGAATTGTAATGCTTACTGAGGACCAAGATGCTACCATTTTCAAAGAAAATAGGCTCATCAGACTGTGCATATGCCACAGCAGAGACTGGAGAGTTTCTGCCTTCATTCTCCTCACATGGAAGGAGTAGAAATTCCAGAGTGGAATCAGGGGATGGAAGCAATGATCTTAAGCCTCTATTCACAACAGAAGAAAAAAAGTTTTGTTGTTTTAAAATTTTCTTTTGTAGAAATCTATTCCCACCAATTGATGTTTCTGTATCTTTGCCACTCAATTCAAGTCCTATGACCCTACTACAGGTGACCTTTTCTTCCCAGCGTAACTGATGAAATTAAGATCACATGTATGAACACTTACTCTTCTATCAGCAACCTTTATTAACTATTAATTCTCCTATGTATACAAGTCTTATCCCATTAATATACCTTCTTCTTGTTTTTTTATACTCTTCTTTTTTTTTCTTTTTTTAAATTTTTTTAATGTTTTATTTATTTTTGATACAGACAGAGACAGAGCATGAGAGGGGGAGGGGCAGAGAGAGAAGGAGACTCAGAACCGGAAGCAGGCTTCACAGAACCAGAAGCAGGCTTCACAGAGCCTGACAGCACAGAGCCTGACGTGGGGCTCGAACCCAGGAACATGAGATCTGACCTGAGCCGAAGTCAGAGGCTTAACCGACTGAGCCACCCAGGCGCTCCTCTTGTCATTTTTTAAATATAAAATCTTTTTTGAAAGAAGAGTGCACATTTGCTGTCTCTGTTTTTTAGTTCTCAATCCACTGAAATCTAACTCCTACTGAATCTAAATCCTACTGAATCTAACTCCTACGGAATCACTTGTGATTGAATTCTATATCCACTGTGAACTTTATCAAACACTCCCATTATGTTTAGATCAAGTCCCTGCAAGTCATTCTTCTCATAGTTTGCAAATGTTGCTTAGTAGGAGAGCATTAACAGGAAATCAGGTTACAGGAAATTATCTTTAACGAACACTTTTAGTCTGTATTCATAATTTACTGCTGAATTTAGCGTTGTTGTACACTCCACCTTCTGAAAAAATGCTCTTATTTTTCATGATAAAACTCTTACTGGGCTTTCTTTTACTCAGGTTCACCTCCTTTCATAGTGTCCTTTATGGCTCCCTTTTAAATCCTGGCATCTTATCCCTCTACTCTTTTTCCTTTATATACTTAACCGTGGGTGGTCCAACGCAGCGAGGACCGCGATGCGTCTCAAGTCTAGTTTGTCTCCTTGTCCACAGCCCTCAAAACCTAAGAATTACAGACTAGAGAATATTAACCTCAAAACTGATCTCCCTCAAACTTCTCCTTTTGTAGTGAATGTGTCACTACCAATCTCATTTCAAGAGCCACGTAGGAGTCTATCAAAAGTTAATAGGTATTTTGATTCTATATCTTTAATATCTCTGAAACTTTGACTCAAATTTGTCAAAGGGTATACTATGTGACTATTTGCATAGTTTTCCGAGTCTTTATTGGAGAAAGATGGACAAACATTAGCTTGGTGTTTTTTTCAAAGCTATTTTTAGAGTTTGAAAACTACACATGGTGAAATCTTTCTATGCAAAATAAACTTAAATTTAGAAGCTACTCAACAAATGATATTGTTTTATTAAATGTGTGAAGGCTTAGAATCACAGGAACAAATAAAACTAGAGATCAGGCTACAAGGGAAAATCCATTCATTTAGTGCAATAGTTATTTAATTATATCTCCATTTAGTTAAATATTTAATCTAAGATGTAAATAATTTCCTTTATACCATTATACATGCAACATTCTACAATATAAATCATAAAAAATAGTTATTAAGTTTGAAACAATACTAAAGGAAATAATTTAGAATATTTAAATGCTTTAAGGTAATCATTAAATAAGGTAACCATTAAATATCATTATACATATTTTCTAAGAGATATTTAAATTGAATCCCATGTTCTAATTGATTTAAAATAGTAACACTAAATATGTTCCTCAGAAATCAGTTTCTCTATCAGGTAAATTAAATATGCAAATTTTCTAACAAAATAATGTTCATTACCAATATAATATAAAGAACCACATAGGAAGACTTTGAAATATATCCTGAAAGAGCATTTTGTGTTCTTTGAAAGGCCAAAGATATATGAAGCTAGAGTTTATAAAAGATGAACACAATTAGAGGTAAAGTGACTGGAACAGTCATCTTTGAAAAAATTACTTTATTATAATACATTCATATTTATGATGCTAAAAATTTCTAACTTTATAAGGAAAATATTAGAAGGTCTGTCTCCATATCTATTTGTCAGATTCTAGAGGTAATTGCAGTTTCTAGCTTTTTCTTTAAAAATGCATATTTAAATTCCCAATCATTAACTTTAGTAATTTATTTTTATATCATTTACATACAAGTAGGAATATACTAAAAACCCTATTCCAAAATACGCATATCTCATATAAAGCTTTTTATATTAAGTACATATGGATTGCCCTCTTTTTTTAGGATTATATACTACATCTTAGGGGTGTCCCTCAATTTCGCATTGTATTGATGAATATTTATTTCATTTTCAGCTCTGTTTTCATTCTATTAACAAGGATCCTACAAAGAATTAACATGTATATGTGCTTCTGTTATTTGTCATACAACGGTACCATGTATTCCGAGGAAGTATAACTTCTGTGCTCAATTTCACACTCCGCATCTTGTTTATGACACATTCACCACATCTCAGGTTGATGGTTTTCCCACTGCTGTGTACACTCATAGGACAATTTCAGACTAAAACTACATTCAACATAGCTCAATCATGAAGTTCTCCCACAAGAGTCAGCTACATTTAATGTTATCTATCCAAACTATTTTTAGGCTTCTAAACTAGTGACAGTATCTCACAACTGAAATTCATGACAACTACAAAGAATTTCCTACAAGAAGTAGTTGTCGTCTTTATTACTTGTTTCACTTGTCAGCTTTCTTTTATTATTATTATTCTGAGAAACAAACTGCAGTACATATTTATTTCCAGACTCACATGTAAAATAATTAGGTGTCAATCCAAGTCTGAGTAAATATAAAATAAAACATCTGTTTTCTTTTAATATAAGCTGGATTTATTCCAAAGATCCTTTAATTTAAGGAAAATCACCTGACAGGATATGTTGAAGATCTTTATTAAAAATACAGCTACATTTTACTGCACAATTGTATATAGCTCAATTATGATGGGTGGTGCATTTGTGCGTGTGTGTGTGTGTGTGTGTGTGTGTGTGTGTGTGTGTGATGCCGTTTTAACTCTGTGGGCTTATGCTTTGAATGACAATGTAGTGACAAAGCTCACAGAGAGGTATGTGACTGTGGCCTCACCATCTGTTTTCCTTTCTGACCAGACTTAGTTCTTTAAGATTGCATGAATGATAACTAGAAATCTTCGAGGCAATTAAGTTTATAGTCATCTGCCAATCTAAAAAGTGATGGAAAACCAAATTTAAAGTCATACAAATACACTTTCTTCCTCAGATCAATTAAGGAATAACAGAGTTTTCTTTCACTGTCTCAATCTTTTATTTCCTTTCCACTTTATGCTCATTTTCATTCTTTTGCAGTGCTACTGAATTCTGATGAGGAAGTGACTTCCAATCCAATCTGTTCAACCTTCAGGTAATTACGTTGTATACTTAAACTTTCATTCCATAGACATAAGATGAACAAAATTCCAAGACACACGTGACCATTTGAGCAGCAACCAGAGGTCATTGTCAGTCTTAACCTTTGCCAACCCAACTGATGCTGTTTGATAATATAGTTGTCAAGGAAATTTCTTCAATGACTTTTTAAAAAATTTTTGATGTTTATTTAGTCTTGAGAGAGAGAGAGACAGAGAGAGACCGAGCATGAGCAGAGGTGGGACAGAGAGATGGAGACACAGAATCTGAAGTAGGCTCCAGGCTCTGAGCTAGCTGTCAGCACAGAGCCCAACATGGAGCTCGAACTCAGGAGCCATGAGATCAGGATCTGAATCAAAGTCAGACACTTAACTGACTGAGCCACCCAGGCACCCCATCTTCAATGACATTTTAGCCTGGTTAGGCATTGTGTTTTTAAGGCTGAAGTCTAATATTGTAATACCCTTTCATAATTAATTTTTGACTGTAAAGAATCCAGACTGGAAAGCTCTGAATGGCCAGTAAGATTAGATAAATAATGAAACATTTTAAATTAGACAGAAATTACGAGAATAGGAAAATGCCTACTTCAAAGTCTAAGTCAGTGGAAGTGTGTGGCAATAAAATAAAAAGGCAGGAAATTGGAGCACCTTGGTGGCTCAATCGGTTGAGTGTCCGACTTCAGCTCAGGTCATGATCTCTAGGTTTGTGGATTTGAGCCCCATGTCAGGCTCTGTGCTGACAGCTAGTTTAGAGCCTGGAGGCTGTCTTTGGATTCTATGTCTCCCTCGCTCTCTCTGACCCTCCCCTGCACGCTGTCTCTCTCTCTCTCTCTCAAAAATAAATAAAACATTAAAAAATTTTAAAGCAGAAAATTAGATATTAATAAAATGTGTGACTGTATTAAAGGAATAAAATTATAGAAATAACATTATTTATTTTGATTAACTTGCAAATTCGGTAGACACATGCAGAACTTCAAACAGAAATGTTTTGGTTTAATTTTCTCAACACCGAATGCTAGGACAATGTGGAAAATACATTGTTTATATGTTTTTTATTTTAAAATAAACCAAGCAATGATCCAGGAATTCTTCTCAAAACAAAAATTAAATCTGACTGTTGATTCAACTAATGCTGCATACAGTCTATAACATGTAACTCAAAACCCAGGAAATTGTACTGTTTCATAATGAGCTCAGTTTCCTTCATCCAACAAAGAAAATGTCAGTGTTACATTCTCCCTCTTCTGATTAAAATGTCTGTCTGCCACCTACACCGGATACCCATAGAAGTTGGGCCCATTATGCAAACCTTCCACATTTATATAGTAATTTACCAATTATATTTCATGTACTATCTCATTTAATCAATAATCTAGAAATCTTTAAAATTATTCACATATTGAAAATGAACACATGTTAAAACAGATGTGCCTGGAGTCAAATTAGTATTAGAACCCAACCTGATTTTAGAGTTTCTCTCTCCACAGGTGATAACTTTGACCCTGCTCCCCAGGAGATAAACAGATCCATTGCTAACATCCTAACATGCATTCTCTTCAACAATTGAAAAATAATACATAAATGACCTGTGGTTGGCACTATTGTTCTTAGTGCATTACACTACCAACATTTTCCTCTCTTTCCTCTTCCAAGACCATGCTTTCACTTTATAACTCTAAAATATATAAATAAATTGTCTGTGTACCAAACTCTGACACTTACATGTAAATTAGAGGCTATTTTCTAATAATATATCATCTGGAACTATCCCTCTGAGGATTTTTAACATTCTTATGGTGATTCCATCTTTGTAGAGAGTCAGTAAAGTTTAAAAAAGAAAAAAGTAGGTCTTGATTCAATTTTCATAATAGTGCCCTTGAGAATTTTAACCTAGTTCCTTCATGTCCTGAAAATGTAGAAAAAAGTATGTTATTACAGTTAAGTCCTCCCTATTGGATTTCCTTTTGACTTCTTATTTTGACAGTGGTGAAATAATTTTCACATTTTACTAGCCTCAAAAACTCAGCCACCCTTAATCTTTATTTCCTCTCACTCTTGCACAACTTAATCAGATACCATGACTCCCCAACTCCTACCTGAGGAAATTCACTTTGCCACTTTTTGTTTGACCTTGGGCAAGTCAAAAATCTGTGCTTCAGTTTTGTCAATGGTAAAATGGAGTAATCAAAGTACCCATCTAATATGATGTTCATAAGTGTAAAGGGTATTTCTTTTTTTTTAATTTTTTATTTTTGAGAGAGAGAGAGAGACAGCATGAGTAGGGGACAGCCAGAGAGAGAGGCAGACACAGAATCTGAAGACAGACTCGAGGCTCTGAGCTAGCTCTCAGCACAGAAACCAATGTGGGGCTTGAACGCACCAACCGCAAGATCATGACCTGAGCCAGGGTCAGACGCTTAACCGACTGAGCCACCCAGGTACCCCAAAAGGTATTATTTCTTATGTGTACAGCCTTTCATGCAGTTCTTGACATATATTAAGCAACACATAATATTAGCAATCTTAGCCAAGTGCAGAAAATTCTCTGCAAACTTAATTCCAAAATCATACCAAATCCCAGCCATTGCATTCACTATTTTCCAACTGCCAAACTGATCTTGTTAGTATCTTCTGGACGCATCGGACTCACTACATAACAGATAAGATTTTTGTAAGAATAAAATGACATGAAGAACCTAGTTCAGAACCTATTCAATAACTCTCAAATACTATGCATAGATATATTATTTACAAATATGATATATCGTATCATTTATTATTATTATATACACTATTACTTGATTCCCATTTATTGTCTTATAAACAGTCTGTTTCTTTGTGGTGCCATTTAAAAATATATGTGACTATGTATCTTTCATACCCATGTTCACCTTATTTTCTCAAGTCAACTACAGGTTATTTTAATTAGATAAATATTATCACATCTTCCAAATTTATCAAATATGTGACAAATTATGATAAAATGTCATAGGGGACCCACCAAATTCACTTTAAAGTACAGAACAAATTTAATGTGTCAAATATAATAAGGATTTTCATATAGAATATAAAAACCACAGATTTTTGTGGGATGTGCTGTGTCAGAGTAAATAAAAAGCCTTCGTTTCCTTAAAACAAAAGTGGAGGAATTATTATTCAAAATGTATCAATCATATGTTGATTATTACCTGTCAGGAGTTTTAACAACTGTGTGGTCAGTTACAGTTGCTGGGATATGACCAGGCTTATTCCTGTGGCCAAGGAACCATGAATTCTTGAGTGATGGTGTGTTTGACCTTGTTGTCTCTTCAAGCAGATCAACTGGATAAAAGAGAACGTTAAAACTAAATTTAAAGCCATCAATAAATTTTTGGGAGGAAAAATATTAAATGAAGCTATAACTACCTGAACCTAAGTGTATATGTGTTGTGGAGTGTGTGTGTGTGTGTGTGTGTGTGTGTGTGTGTGTGTGTGTTCTCCAACTCATAGACTTATAGGCATAAAAAGTTCAGCTTATAAGGAAGGTTCATTTGCTGAGAGAAAGCGCTTCTTCCACACATTACCATTTTTTAATATCAAATATATGTAAACCCCCAAGTTGGTTAAGAAATATATTTTCTTTTAGTCCCTGGTGTTTGAAAGTTTTTCTTCATAGAATGATCTATAGAAAGAGACTACATTTCTGAGACATTTTCTCTCCTATTAATTCTAGATGATGGCAGTGATAGCTCTCACTGACACACATGGATGGACACTTGAGGACAAAGCCCCTTCCTTCATTCAACAGTTTTAATTATAAAAAACTATTAAAGGAACAGGACTATACTAAAACTATCTAATACATCCATGCATAGTTTGTTCTACTATTGTCTTTAATGCCTAAGGCTGGCACTCGTTAATTTTTAATACTTGGACTCCCTCACACAGTGAAAATATTAAGTCAACATTGGTTTATGGTGACTCTTTTATGTCATTTTCTGCCCTCATATTATAGGTCAATATTCATCCCTCATCTCTTTTGTTGGACCTTCTTCCACCTGGAAGGGGAAGTTATATTCCTAGATATGAAACAATCATCTCATTAATGTGTATTTGTTTTTCTTGCCTCTCTTTGGGCTTTCTGCCACATGGGATGATTTATGCTATGTGTAAACCAGGAACAGGTTTGTGAAATACAATGCATGTTTCATACTTTTTAGAAGCAGTAGTTTTATAATAGGACCATATTAGCCACAAGAACACTATAAGAAAATGCCAGAAATGTGCTTTACAAACTAATTTATGCTGGATAACATTCTTAAAATCCTAATCAAAGTTAGCGATAGAAGAATAGAAAGGAACAAAATTAAAATACACATAAATGGAATTAAAGAAAAGGCAAATATAATTAACTCTAGTTTATTCAAGGTGATGAAGAAAAACATAAGTATGAATAAATTTAAAAAGTAAGTGATAAAATTAAAATTTTCCTACTCATTTTAAGTTGAGTTAGAAATACATATGGAGATTTTTACATGTATACATTTATAATTATACTTTGCCCAGCCATATTAAATTAATATGTGGATGGTTTATAGTAACCTAAAATTATATTGGTTGATAGGAGAAACTTGAATGTAATATATGCTTCATATTAAATGTCTACATATGATTCACCCTTGACTATACTGCATACAATTCAGGTAAAAGCAAAAATTGTGACTTTACTAGAAGTACATGGGACAATAATAAGGTAGTTTACATATTTGAAATTAAAGTCCTCTTCTACAAATTCAATTTGGGGAAATGAAAAGAATGTGGTCAGTGATTTCTGGAGGTGATATTCTCCCCCATACAGGTGATATATTAATGAATATCTGAGTAAACCTTAATAAACCTGTAAGTGACTTCAGCACATCCTCTAATAAATCAAGTCAATAAGAGCCTGAGAAAAAGGTGCTGCAGATTTATCACTATGTTTCCAACATTATCCAAGATCCAATTTGGTATTCTTAGTAGCTCTGTTCAAAAGAACAACTGGTCATTGTAAGATGTTAGCAGCATTACATTCTGTGATTATCTACTAAACTTTTTCTAAATGTGTATCACAAAGGACCAGCTTAAAATACAAGTTTCTTCTGCTTAGGAAACAGTGACCTCTCTATAATGAGAGAGTCCAACAAGACCAACCTTGAGCATAAAATGTGCCATTTGAACAAAATATTATCACATTTTACTGAACTTAGTTGCTTTGGGGGTTAAGTGTTAGAAGGACAGCCTAGCTCATCATCTTCTTTGTATCCACTCATCCTCATAGAGGCCCCGGTATCTACAAATCACTAAGTGTTTGTTCAAATCCCCTTATTATCTCCTTTCCGTTGCAGAATTTTATTTTATAAGTGTTTTATTTTTGTATACAAAAGAGCATTCTACTTCAGAAAAAATCAAGTTCAGTTTGTGATTGTTTTAGATGAGGAATTGTCTATCTGAGGTCTAGATCTCTATTTGATGTTATATTATCACCTTGTACTTTTTCCCACTCTTTTTTTTTAATTAAGGGTATATTCAATCACAATCTACTCTAGAGAAAGTGCTTAGCCCAACAGTTATTTAATCTTGAAGACTGTATATTCTTAAAACTGGAACTTGGCATGGGTACAGTGCGAGCAGATGTTTATGAGAATTCCAGAATAGGATAGACACTTAAAGATATTGAGTGATTCAGTGCACTGATTCTGCAAGCTGCTGTCAGAAAGCTGAAAGGCTCTATGGCTTTTCTGTGTATTGCTGTTTTCAGCAATAAAATTTGCATTTTAATCTGCAGGGATGTTCATCTCTTTCTGCCAGCTAGTGTCAGCATCCTGTCCAGAATCATCAAACTAGAAGCATGATGGCCTTGACAAATATTTCTATTTCACTTAGCAAATATTTCTTCCATCACTGAAAAGTTAACGCCTTTATAACCAGAACTTATATTACTTTGGAGGGGTCTAAAACTTCATTTGAGCAAACAAAAGTGATTTCATAAGGAATTATATTGCCATAACAAATCAACAATTTGAATAAGGGAATAGTCAGAGGAGTCCCCATAGCATCTGGAGCACATAGAATTCAAAGTGCTCAAAGGGGAAAACATTGTCCTTAGTGATGCTTGCTCACTTTAGTGGAAATTACACATGCATATCAGAGTAGAAGCTGTTCCTGCTCAACTTACTGAAAATTCTAATTAGAGGGGTCCACACAGTGCTCATCCAATTATACCTATGGATTTGCTAAAACCACTTATGTAAGCAGGAATGTAAATTAACATGGGTTGCTCAAAAACATCTACAGAAAGATACCACAACATTGAATTTAGAAAAAAAAATATCTCCTATTAAATCACATACTTTGGGAGGCTGCAGAAATATTTAAAATGAGATTGAAAAGAGAGTAAAATAGTTCTCTGCTTCATGTTCTCTAAAAAGGAAAAGAAAAACTAACTAAAATAAACAAGCAAACAAAGAAAGTGAAAAAAATTAGGTGAGGTTTTTTTTTGTTTTTTTTTTTTCCCAAGAGTTCTGCCAGATGCTTGGCAAAATGTCCCCAAGGAAGTCGTTCTAAACTTCATAAATTTGTTGAAGGTATCCTTTTGCTTTCTGATAGATAAAAGAAGGGCAAATTGCACAAAATGTAAACATTAACCTTTATGTTGCATTATAGTACCGTTTTATATGAATAAAATAGCACCCCTTTAACTCTCATATCGCAGTCCAGTCCTGTTTCTTTTACTACATTTTTGACATTCTCCACTTCCCTTCTACTTTCCTTCCTCTCATTTCATAACATGTACATGTTCAAAACATCTGAACACAGCAGAGGCAGAATAGCACATTATTTTAGAGCCCGGCTCTCCAGTCAGAGACAACTGATGGTTAATCCTGGCTCTGTTTATTATTTTCTCTGTGACAGTGATCCAGAAAGCCATTAGTAATAGATTGGTGTGAGTTGACAAGCAGCACACCAGTATGTGGATCTCAGCAATGGCTGTCTTCCTCCCAGCGTTGGAGAGCCACACTACCCTGTGGCGGTTACCACCACCGAGTATCCGCAAGCCCTTCACCTTTCACTGTTTACCCTTATTGTACCCAGCCAGACTGGTAATAAGGACGCACTGGCTAAGAATGCTCTCTTCTGATTTCTATAAACTCTTCATTTTCTGTACTTTTTCTTTTTGTAGCTTATTTTATGAAAATATTGATCAGATATATTTTGTTTTATATTGTGTCATCCTTGAAACTAGAATTGTGCGTTTATTCATCTTTGTTTACATTATAAAATTTAGTTCAATGTCATATAGGCACAAGTGCTCACTGAATTAGCCTTGCGTTAAAGAAAACATAATTAATTAGAGGCGCCTGGAGAGTTCAGTTGGTTAAGTGTCCGACTTTGGCTCAGGTCATGATCTCGCAGTTTGTGAGTTTGAGCCCCCTGTAGGAATCTGTGCTGATAGCTCAAAGTCTGGAGCCTGCTTCAGATTTGGTTTCCCCATCTCTTTCTGCCCCTTCCCTGCTCATGCTCCCTCTCTATCTCTCTATCTCTCAAAAATAAACATTAAAAAAATTTTCTTAAAAGAAAACATATAGAATTAGTTATTTGATCTTGCTATTTATTTACTTTTAAATATAAATAAATTGCACATACTTTTTTATATTATTAAATATTATGTCCTTAGATATTCTTGAAGCTTTAGATCATGACAGAGACAGTATTCTGGGGGTTTTTTCCCCACAAGAAAATAACATTGAAGCTATATCATTTTAATTTCCAATTGATCATTCAGAATATAATATACTTCATTCAAAGAAGTGGCTATCCTTGCTTTTATTAACCAGTTCCTCACCATTGTAAGATTATCTTACTATGGAAGCCATATTTTGAATATTTCTGGACAGAATTCATATTCAATCTTCTTCTAAAAAATTTTGTACTGGCTAATTAGTAATAATTCTGAACCTGATTGGGACCTTATATTTTATTAATTAATGTTGTCTCTCATATTTTCTTAATATTCATGGTTTGTCAAAGTCTTGGTTGAAAATAAAAATTCCCATTATTGAATACATTGCAAGGTTGTGATTTCTACCACCTATTTATGCCAACAAACCAGAGCTTGACTTTCTTATTGACATAAGGATTTCATATGCTTCAATTTCTTCACTTCTAGCTGTGGTCACCCTACTTCATTGTTTCAAAAGATGACTTTTGAATATAATATTGTTTTCACTTCTGAAAATTTTTTTGGCCATATGCTCTTCAGTTTTGAGTTATTTATTTATTTGCATATACTTTCAAAACTGATTCTGCTTCAGGGACACATGGGTGGCTCAATAGGTTAGGAGTATGACTTCAGCATAGGTCATGATCTCATGGTTCATGAGTGAGCCCTGCATTGGACTCAGTGCTGACAACTCAAAGCCTGAAGTCTGCTTCAGATGATGTATTTCCCTCTCTCTCTGCCCTTCCCCTGCACTCTCTCTCTCAAAATTAAATAAATATTTTTAAATTAAAAAAACATTAAAATCCAAAGAGGACATCCAGATGGCCTACAGACACATAAAACGATGCTCAGCATCACTCATCATCAGGGAAACATAAATCAAAACCACACTGAGATACCACCTCACGCCAGTCAGAGTGGCTAAAATGAACAAAGCAGGAGACTATAGATGTTGGAGAAGGTGTGGAGAGATGGGCACCCTCTTACACTGTTGGTGGCAATGTAAACTGGTGCAGCCGCTCTGGAAAACAGTGTGGAGGTTCCTCAAAAAACTATCCATAGAACTCCCTTATGACCCAGCAATAGCATTGCTGGGGATTTACCCAAGAGAGACAGAAATGCTGATGCATAGGAGCACATGTACCCCAATGTTCATAGC
>NC_043700.1:63536559-63689662 GCF_006229205.1 Suricata suricatta
GAGAGAGTTGGAGAGAGAGAGGGATGCAAAACTTGAGAGACTATTGAATGCTGAGAATGAACTGAGGGTTGAAGGGGAAGGGGGAGGAGGAAAAGAGGTGGTGGTGATGGTGGAGGGCACTTAAGGGGAAGAGCACTGGGTGTTACATGGAAAACAATTTGACAATAAAATATAATGGAAAAAAAATTAAAAAATAAAAAAATAAAATAAAAAAAACATTAGAAAATGATTACTGCTTCAGCAACAGCAATCTATGTCCTAGGACCTATAGTTACCATATTTCAATAACACTAGTGACAGGAAAGTAGATACAGGAGTTTAGGTGTTTGAAATAGAACCATCTCCAAATACTGCATTTATCATTGCTAAGCAAGTAATTATAAAGTTACTATTTAACTTCAAATACATGTAGCATGAATAGCTATTCTCTTCATAGTCTTATTAGCAAAATTTCTACTTTCTATTCTCCTATAACAAAATGACTTCTCTCCTTTCCTCTCCCCTCCCCTCTCTTCCCCTCCTCTCTTTTCCCCTCCTCTCTTCTCTTTTCTCTTCTCCCCTCCTCTCCTTCTCCTCTCCCATCCTCTCCTCTCTTTCTCCTCTCCCCTCCTCTCTTCTCTCTCTTCCTCTCTTCTCCTTTCCTTTCTTTCTTTCCTTTCTTTTCTCTTATCTTCTTTTCTTCCTTTTTCCTTCCTTCCTTCCTTCCTTCCTTTCTTCCTTCCTTCCTTCCTCCCTTTCTTTCTTTCTTTCTTTCTTTCTTTCTTTCTTTCTTTCTTTCTTTCTTTCTCTCTGTCTCTCTCTCTTTGTCTCTTTCTTTCTTTCTTTCTTTCTTTCTTTCTTTCTTTCTTTCTTTCTTTCTTCTTTCTTTCTTTCTATTATTCCTTAGCAAAAAAATCTCCTCAATGTCTCCTCAATGTTAGTTAATCTACACTAGATGTCTGACTTATCTCTTCTTTTCTATTTCCACTCCCATTTTTTTGATATTGGCTTTGTTTGTAAAACCTCTTGCAAAGTTTCTCTGGCTTTCTTGAAAGAAAGCTTTGTCTATGGTCATAATGTATTGCCTTCACACTCCCATAGTTTTATTTCCTCAGGGTACAAAAGAGTAATGCTGAAGTGGAGAGAAAGAATTACTTCATAATTCTGTGATAGGGCTGATTATTGACCCCTGATTTTCACCAGTATTCTCCATCTGCTTCTGTTGGTAACCTCTATTCATATGAACTCAAATCATCAAAATCAGATAATTCTATGTGGAGCAAAGGTCATTTCTTTTTCCTAACCTTCTCAAACCCTTCCACATTTTTTTCCTCACATTTATTTTTGCTCCAGGAATTTGATAACTGAATAATCCACACATATGCATAGAAACATAAGTGTATAATTATGAAGGTGTATCTTTCTTAACAAAAGCAGTCCTAAAACTCTGGATACTAGACACAAGCCACAGTATGCTATTGAAATATGTCTAGTCTTAATTTAGATGTGCTGTAAGTGTAAAGTGAACTATATATTTAGAAGTCCTAGTAGTAAGAAAACCCAGACATTTTAGAAATCTTAAATATTTATATTGATTACACTCTAAAATAAACATTTTGTGTATATTAAACTACATTACTAATATTACTATCTGATTTCATTTTATCTTCTTTGTGTGGCTACCAGAAAGTTTAAAATTATGTATGTGGCCCACATTGTGTTTCTATTGGACTGCCTTGATATGGAGAATAATACTCAATTAATATTTATGTTTGAATAATACTGAACTAAGATTTATGTTTGCACTGTCTTTTGTAGTCACATTTATTTTCAATGATAGTGTTGATTTTCTAATAATCCAATGGACAAGAGTGACTACAAATAAGGCAAATGATCATTACAATAGGTATTTGCAAATATGCATGATTTCATGAGTTTTATATCTCTTGTGTTGGGAGATATCTGAACTTACCAATAGAGTGAAAATTCCTGGTGAGGGTACAGCAAGTTTGCAGGGTCTGTTGCCCCCAGACAGCTCCCAAAATCTACCCTCTTGAAACTTTCATTTCTGCTTGGGCACCAAACCATGGAGTGCTTTGCTGATTAGTGTCAGGAGTGGCCTGTCCCCCTGCCCTGTCCCTGAAATGTGATTGCATCTGGTCAGGGAAAAGATGAGTAAGCTAGATACACCCTCATGCAACATATAATTTTCCCCTAAGCAATTAACTGATAACTGACTACCTTCTGGGCCTGGATGCCTTTGTAAAAGCCACTATTGCAATAAAATGTATCAATCATCTTTGGGACTGTGAGAACAGGCATTATGTCTCCTGAAAAATCAGTTTTTCTGGGAACTTTCTGTTAGGGTTATAAACAGCCTAATGACCCTTACTCATAAAAAACTGACCAAACAATGCTGTTTGCCTTGTGGTTAAAGATCCCTTCCTTAAGGCTAGACCTGGGGTTTTGTAAAAAATTCTTATGACAACATAAGTGCCTGTAGCTGTTTTTATGACAATCATTACTGCTGGAATTGTAACTTCTGCAGAACCCATGTCCTGGAAAATTGTAAAACGTATCTATAAGAAATCATTTACTGCTCTTTCTGGTCCTGGTACTTTTCCCCATAAATAAAGCTTGAGAACCAGGTCAGGGGTGCCCATCTGATGATCAGAACGAAACTCAAGGCTCTCTCTCGCGCCGACACCATCCACCCTTCAGGGGAGCCCTGGACCTGCGGGAGCTGGACTCCAGCTCTCTTGTTTCTTCTCAGAATGGAGCTTGTATCTCTAGCTTCAAAGAGTTCTGTTATTCTGGTTTGTAAGAGAAAACTTAAGTCATTATGGGTTTGATACTTAATATTCCATATTATTAATAAAGTGTTGATTCTATTACATAATTAATTGTTAACTGAAATTGAGGGCATAGCCATGCAAACTATACTCCATATGGTGAAAATATTACAAGTATCAGTAAAATAAACATTTACTTTGCATGTCATCTGCTTAACTCAGAATATTTCAGGATAAATAGACAGTAATGTTTTAGTAGTATACACACTTTCTTATAAAGGTAATAAGAAAAATAGAAACATACAAAAAATGAGGAGTCTTTTGAATACAAGTAAATATGAATTATTTATCTAAAATCAGTTTTAGGGGAGCCTGAGTGACTCAGTTGGTTGAGTCGGACTCTCAGTTTCGGCTCAGGTCATGATCTCCCAGTTTGGTGAGCTGGAGCCCTGAATGGGACTCTGTGTTGGTAGCATGGAGCCTGCTTGGGATTCTCTGTCTCCCTGTCTCTCTGCCCCTCCCCTGCTTGCATGCTCTTCTCGCTCTCTCTCTCTCAAAAAGAAATAAATGTTTAAAAGCATTTTTATAAATTGTTTCTCTTGTGTGTTCTGGTATCACAGAATTTTGAACAGCTTTGAAAGTATTGTGGACAGATGGTGAGTATAAAGAAGACATTGGAAGTCAGGCTTAATAAATATTATGAAAATCTAAATGAATTTCAGATTCTTGTCTTTAATGTATGAATGAAGTTTCATACCAGCAGGAGCAATCATAAATGATTAATATATGGCTTATATTTTGTAAACACATGTAGGAACAAAGATGGTATGTTCTTTTGTAAATGGCTACAAATTTTTCATTTATATAACATCAAGTTATAAAACACTATTTTTTAACATTTTAATGTCAGTGAGAGTTATTGCAGACTATTGAAAATATCAATTTTTATCATCTATGCTGGTGTCTAGTCATATCAATTTTGTTTCTTTTCATATGTAATGTTTGTTTCCAATGTGCATTTTATTATGGAATCTGATGACCATTGCAGGACTTTAATATTTAAAACTTATCCTATTTCAAAAGATACTTTATTACAGGTAAATATATTACTAAGGAATCTCAATTTGTCTTTACATTGCAACTAAAAATTCGATGACTTGTAAGAACAAAATGCTGATATTGGGTTATATGAAATATATGGGTAATTAGTATGAGAATAATTTCAAGGCAGCATATTATTTAAACATTTGACTCTGATCTCCTATTGCAAAGCTAGCAATTATTCAAAATAATTTCATATAAAAATTGAATGCATTATGTGGTATCCATATGAAGAATATGGGGATTCTTCAGTCACCTTGCAAACTGGATTATCCATGATATTAGATGGTTAATACCCTTATAGAAAAAAGAAAATATTAATAAAAGACAACACAACTATAAATGTTAGTTTGGTATTATTTTCTATATAGACACTCAGCATCCAATAAAAATATAATGTAAGCTGTAAATAATAACCACACACTTAATTTTTAATTTTCTGGTAGCCACATTAAAAAGAGTTAAAAGAAACACATGAAGTTAATTTTAATATGTTTTATTTATTTCAATATATCTAAATATTTTATGTTTAGTATGTAATCCATATAAATATTAAGTATATAGATGGCATTCTATTTTCATACTGATTTTTTAAAAACTGGATGTATTCTAATTTAAAACACATCTGAGTTTGAACTAGATGCATTTCAAGCACTCAATAGCATCATGTGATTAATGCATTGGACAGCAGAGTTTTAATTTAATTTTATTATTTTATAACGTTTTATTTTTATTTTTGAGAGAGAGAGAGAGAGAGAGACAAAGTGTGAGTGTGGGAGGGGCAGAGAGAAAGGGAGACAAAGAATCCTAAGCAGGCTCTAGGCTCTGAGCATTTCAGCACAGTGAGGCTTGAATTCACAAACCTAGAGATAATGCCCTGAGCTAAAGTCGTATGCCTAACTGACTGAGCCACCCAGATGCCCCATAATTTTAGAAAGCTCAGTGAACAAAGTACTTAGTATTCACAATATAAATGTTCTCATTGTGAACTATCATATGATTTTACTCTAGATTTTCCCTTTGTAACCCTACAGAGGTCTGAGAAAATATTCCTTTACACAGTCAATCTTGATAAAATCTCAGGAAAAGCTTCTTTTACATTGTCAACTTGTAACCAGCAATAAGTAGATAATACCAGGAAATGAACTGGACACCAGAATCACAAGTATGAATAAAGGGCTTTTTTATTTACCAGCTGAGATAGGTCAAAAAAGGATATGTCCAATGCACTAACAAAAGTGTTACAGCATTAAATACAAAATGTAAACACAAAAGCAGAAGAAAAACAATTTTAGTAGGTGTGAAGACATAGATCAGTTGATTTTTGATTAAAAAAAATCTTATGTGAAATGGTCCTTGAAAGGTTAACAAAGTTCAATAGTCTTAATCTAATTCTGCATTCTCACTGAACTCTGAGAATCTTGCAAGGATTATACCTGGGAAAAGTTATGTAACACTGAATATGGGACCAGTTAATTCTGAAACTTCAAATAGATTCTCAACGATATCAGGAAATTCAGCTATGTTTTGGCAAGCAGCACAGAGTTCTCCACACTGTCTCTGAATCCTTCAAGTCCCTGAAACTGCAAACTCAAACATTCACCACTCACAAAAAACATTACTTCCTTCTGAGACAAAATAGAAGCCATAATACAGGAAATTATTTCACAGACATCTGCATATATTCCTGGTAACACATAGACACATCTATTTTATTTTCCCCCTTCTAGTTTTGAAAATATTTCCCATTTCCTGTCCAAGTGTTCGCTCTCCAATTTTGCTCTTCTGGACTATTTACTCTCCTACTTTCCTAGGATCTTATTCTATCAATTTTACGTTCTGTGTGTGTGTGTGTGTGTGTGTGTGTGTGTGTAAATCTCTTCTCTGTTTTTTTTCCTTTTCTTTCTTGTCTCCATTTAACCTTGTTCACATTAATCACATCTTAAAAACAAATTAATACTAAATCTTTGCTTTGGTCCACACATTTTCTTGCATCCCACATTTGTTAACATTCAATACTTTAAAAAGCATTTGCATCTTCACTATCTTCAATTTCCACTCCCCAGTTACCCCACATTTATCGACAGACCCTCTTCTGCACTATAACACCATATACGATCTTTCTGAGATCATGAATTACTTGAGGACCATTCACTATCTTCATGATGTCTTTTTTTCCTGAAATTTTGCTTCTCTCCATTTCCATTGCACCTTAATTTTGGCCATGACTCCTCAATTTTTTCGTCTTCACTTTTTTCCTTACATCCCAAATACATACCTACAGGTTTTTTCTCATAATATCCTCTCTCTCCATGTCACTTGGGTCTCAGCAGGAATATATACAGTTGTATGTCTTCAATTACCATAATTCCTAAATGTATATTTTTAATGTAATTCTAATTCTGAAAATCTAGATTATATGTAAAATTACTTATGAGCTCACTCTTTGGATTTTCTGTCATCACTAAATTTTATTTTCCCCAAATTACTTGTGCTCCTGGAGTCTCAATTTTACTTTGCAGAATCACAACTTAGTCAATTATTCAAAATCTTGAAGCCATTTTTTGTCTTTGACTTTTCACTCTCCATTTCGATCCACCCTTCATTCCTAGCTAATTAGTAAAAGCATGTTTATCTTTCTGCCTCAAAATTATCTAACATTATTATTTAGTTCATTTTATTTTCAATGGCTGGTTTTTTTTGTTGTTTATGTGGATAGAATCAGATTAATAACTTTAAAATACTTGAGAGTGGACAACGAATGGAAGGAGTCTATGTTATAGGTAAGTTTGGCCTCTATTAAGCATGCAATGCCTTTCTACATTTCACTCACCAGAAATATGTCACACAGCCATCCCTAGCTAAACAATGATTAAGGAAAAAAAGGCAGTTAATGTGAGTAGATCAGTCAGCAAAGTTTCTGCCAGTTTGCATTTGTGTGTATGGGTGTGTAGTTTTATTTGTAGCTTCTATAAAAGAGGTTGGGGCCAGCACCATAACATGAAGAAAAGTTTGGTTGATGACTTCACGCAATTCAGTGGTAATCTTATTACATTGTGTTTTATATATGTTGAAACAGTACCAAATTGTAGAAAGAAAAATTTTAGTCTACTCATGTTTTATCTTCAAAGACTGAGACAAAGTGGTGCAAAAATCATAGATAATAGCTATATAGACAGATGATTGAATAGATGATAGATAGATAGATGATAGTAGACAGACAGATACATAGATAATGGAGTGATAGAGGGGAGAAAGATAGAGACACAGAAAAAATAATCCATGTCTATTTTAGTAAAGATAAGTTATCTCCACATTTACAAACCTTTCTCTAATTGAATTCTTTACTACTTTTTTCTGTTTCAAAAAAGCTGTATACTTCAATCATGATCTTTACACTGTTGTTTATTAACATTATTACAATATCAAATAATAAAGATCATATTAATGAATATAATAATTGTAATATATTTTAATTTCCATGTTTCAATATGCACTACAATTTAACAGTACCCATAATTTTTAGCATAAAATTTTATTTCTATATACTCAAATACATAAAACATAAAAATATGCCATTTGAGATATACACAATAAAACTATATATCAAGTAAATGTGTATATTATATTTTCAGAATTTTCAAAAGGAAGAATAAAGGATAACAAACAAAGTATGAATTACAAGAATCCTTCCTCTAATGTAAAGAGTTTCTTAAGTTAAAAATTAATGTAGTGGTATTAAAAAGGATATAATTAATTGTACTTTGAGATACCCAACTATACATAGTGAATCTGGGATCTCAAAAGCATTATGGAAAATATGAGGTTATTTTATGATGAAAAAGTCAAGGGGACAGTATTTGTAATTAGATTATAACCAATTTTTCATCAAGTTTCATATAGAGTTTAAAAGTATTTTTTCTCAGCAGCTAGAAAATTAGTACAAATTATGCTCCACGTCTGATTATGACACAAATGACAAGCTAATATCCAAGGATCAAAATAAAGTTATATAACATTGTTTCATTTAAAATTTTGCAATTAATTAAGCATTCTTCACTTGTGTAGTATTTACATTTTGCATATTTTGCTGTTAATTTATATGAGAATGATAGTGCTCATTAAAGTTTATAGTTTACAGTTATAATTACTTTGTGTTCTATCGTATGTTCACATGTTATCTGCAAAACATCTTTAATATTTAAAAGCACCTGCATGGCTCAGTCGATTGAGTGTCTGACTTAGGATCGGGTCATGATCTCACAGTTCTTGGGACAAAGTTCCACATCAGGCTTGGGGTGACAGTGCAGAGCCTGCTTCGGATTATTTGTCCCACTCTTCCTCTTCCCCTCCCCTGCTCACTTTCTTCAAAAATAAATAAACATTAAAAAATTTTTAAAAATATTTAACATTTAGTAAATGTTAAACTAACATATAGCACACTGATATTAATATTGGTAAATAAATATTGGTACTGTGTTCTGGCAATACAATAATGATAAGTGTAATCATTTTGGAAAACAGAAAAGATGTAAAAGCAATCAGGGGAGAAGGGAAAGAAGATTAATTACTATTTTATATTTGATATCATTTTATAATTAATAAAACACTTAACAATTTTCCTGGTAATCCCCTCAAAATAAAATTATTCAATATTCAGTCCATCTCAGCAACCCTCTGTCAGTGTGATGCATTACCCTCCATTTCACGGGAAGTAACATTTGTTAAAAGTCTTCAAGACCTGACTTCCTCCTGTCAGACTGACAATTCTTTTCCTGCCAACTCTCATTTTTTCTCTCGAATTCATAAATTTTCCTACAAAATTCTTTTATCTTGTTCTTGAACCTATCTGGAATCACAATAATAAACAACTTTTGCTTCATTTCCCTTTATATGGATGAACAGCTCTCTTCATAGGTGGCATGGAGAGAAAATGGAACAGAGGTGATCAATGAATGCTGTTACCAATCCAGCCAACTACTAAGAAATGGGCCACAGAAGTGTCATGGGGGTTCTTGATGTAGAGTCTCTATTATTTCTATATGATTAATGATGGACATGATAGGAATGCTTACTATAAGTACTATGTACTGATTCTTGAGCTAAAGGTACTCCACTATCTCAAAAAGACAGTGTTGGAGACAAGTAGGTGACAGGGAAATATAGAAGGAGGGTAGGATAAAAACAAAAGGAAGACTAAGGAGAAGATGAAAGAGCAAGGAGAAGAATTAAAACTTTCTAGAGGTCTCATTGGACGACAAAGAATGAGAGAAAACAATTATTTTTCACAAAGATACGTTTTGTTAGGAGAGCAGGAAGGCAGGTTATTAATGAAGAAAATGGTTGATATCTTGTTTTCAAATTAAAGGAATAGGAATCACAGACTGAGAAGAAGAAAAATTTTAATTATCATCAATAAGTCAAATGGAAGAAGAAAGATTTCACTCAACCTAGGTTATTTATAACTGGCCATGAGAGAAAAAATGTCATTTGCCATATTTTTTCCATAATAAAAGACTGAATCTTCCTACTAGAGAAAAATTTTCAGAATGAGCTTAAAAAATAACTTTTTAAGCTATGACATTTGCACTAACCCTCTTAAATGCTGTGACAAAGAGGTTGCATGTGAGGCACATGGGTATTAGGTATTACCAGTTTCACTCACCCCTTTCCCATCAATTCTATTCTCTCCTTGTATAGCAAGGGCTGGAAGGGTGAAAACAAACTTCCCATCCTCAGTTGCATTCAGAGTTCTGATGGAAAACAGCTTCTGTGAGTAAAGTGCAATAGCACAGAATGAGAAGTGACGTAGGTGCCATCTCTCTGCAGCTGTGGCGTCTGGCAAACAAATTTGTGTAGCTGTGAGTATTTGTGGATACTGGGCTCCAGTTCCAGGGTCTGTCCACCAAGATCATGAGCACAAAATAGCAATGGTGAACGTAGAAGCAGCAGCAGTTTCCTAGATTCCAGATTGCTACCAGAGTTCATAAGACCTTGGGAACCATGGTTTGGTGGGCAATTCCTTGACTTCTTACTTACCCCTTCCAGTCATGTTTAATCACCAAATTCCCTTAAAATATCTACAGTGATTTTCTACTTTGAACTATAATAGATACTGATGAAAAGAGACCAGAAAAATGCAAGTGAAATGAAAACAATAGATATAGAACTAAACAGGATAAAGAGCCAGGTTACATCATGGAATTTTCAAATTATTATACAAATTATGCAATGCAAGAATGCAAGAACATGAAGTCTGCCTCACTTCCAAATTCTGTCCCCTTGTCCAAATTACAGTAGCTGTTTGTAGCCACAAAGGAGATGAAGAAATATGGTTTTTCCTTTCCAGTCATTGCTACAGCTGGGAAGGACAGAATGAATGGGATTAAGTGCAGCCAAAATAAACAATATCTAATGCACACGATGCTTCTTATATAATGATTTTTTCATTATTTAATTTTAATATATTTTTCATCAATATCATATAGCTCAAGTTCATTTTGCACATATTTTACCTTAGTAGAAAATTTTAGAATTTAGCAGCATGTACATAACAACATACACATAGCTTTGTATATATACCTACACACTCATAGACACACACCCAAAAATATATACTTTCTATTTCCTTTTGTGATGTTTATGAAGCATTTACAAATAATTTAAATTTTTTACAATTAAACCTTTAAAACATTTCCAAAACTAATGTTTATAAGGTACATTATTAAACATTATACATTATAAGGTACATCATTAAACATTCCAATTAAAACCATAAAGATTCTACCCTAAAACTACTAAGATTTATAAATGAATTCAGTAAGGTTGCAGAATAAAAAAATCAAGGAACAAGAATCTGTTACATTTCTATATAATAATAATGAAGCAGAAAGAGAAATTAACAAAAAACTCCCATTGACAATTGCACCAAAATAATAAAATACTTAAGAATAACTTAACCAAGAGATGAAAGACCTGTGCACTGAAAACTTTAAGACACTGATGAAGGAAATTAAAGACAGGACAAAGAAATAGAAAGACATTTCACAAAGTTTGGAAGAACAAATATTATGAACATATCCATACTACCCAAAGCAATCTACAGATTTAACTCAATACCTATCAAAATATCAAAATTCACAGAAATAAGACAATTCTAAACTTTGTGTGGAATCACAAAAGACCACAAATAGTCACAGCCATCCTGAAACAACAATAACAACGACAACAACAAAGCTAGAGATATCACAATACCAGATTTCTAGCTCTACTGCAAAGTTGTATTAATCAAAACAGTATGGTATTGACGCAAAAAACAGACAGAAAATCAGTAGAACAAGATAGAAAACCCAGAAACAAACTCATGACTATACAGTCAATTAATATCCAACAAAGGAGGCAAGAATATGCAATGGGAAAAAGTCTCTTCAACAAATGGTTTTGGGAAAACTGGGCAGCTATATGCAAAAGAATGTAACTGGATTACCTTCTTATACCATACCCCAAAATAAACCCCAAATGTGTTAAGTATCTACATGTGACACCTGAAATAATAAAAATCCTAGGAGAGAGCACAAGCAGTAATTCCTCTAACATAGGTCATAACGTTTTTTCTAGAATGTCATCTGAGGCAAGGGAAATAAAAACAAAACCTGTTGGGACTACATCAAAATAAAAAGCTTCTGCAAAGCAAAGGAAAAAAATCAACAAAACTTAAAGAGAATCTACTGAATGGGAAAATATGTTTGCATATGACATAACCAATAAAGGGTTAGCATCCAAAATGTATAAGGAACATAAACAACTCAACACAGAGCCACAAAATAATCCAATTAGAAATTAAGCTGAAGATATAAACAGGCAGTTTCTCCAAGAAGACATTACAGATGACCAACAGACACATGAAAAGATGCTCAAAATCACTGATCATCAGAGAAATGCAAATAAAAAGTACAATGAGATATCACTTCACACCGGTCAGAATGGCTAAAATCAAAAACACAAGAAACAATAAGCATTGGCTACAATATGGAGAAAAAAAAAACCCTCTTGCTTTGTTGATGGGAATTCAAACTGGTGTAGCCACTGTAAAAAAACAGCATGGAGTTTTCTCAAAAAATTAAAAACAGAGCTACCCTATGATCCACTAGTGCAACTAGTGGGTATTTACCCAAAGAATACCAAAACACTAATTCAAAAGGATATATGCACCCCCATGTTTATTGCAGCATTATTGGTAACAGCTAAATTATTGAAGCAGCCCAAGTATCCACTGATAGATGAATGAACAAAGATTTTATATATATATATATATTTTAAAATATATAAATTATATATATATATATATACACACAATGTAGTGTAATTTAGCTATAAAAAAGAATGATATCTTGCAATTTGCAAGAACTAGCATGGAGTTAGAGAGTATAATGCTAAGCAAAATAAGCCAGTCAGAGAAAGACAAATACCATATGATTTCACTCATGTGTGGAATTTGAGGAAAAAATGAACAAAGGGGAAAAGAAGAGACAAACCAAAAAACAGGCATTTAAGTGTAGAGAACAGATGGGTACCAAAGAGCAGGTGGGGGGGATGATGGGTGAAAACGGTGGAGGAGATTAAGTACACTTTTCTTGATTAGCACTGAGCAATATAAAATTAGTCCATCTGTATTGTCCATCTGAAACTTATACAACACTGCATATTAACTAATAAATAAACAAATTGTAAGGTGTACAGAAAGAAACCGAATGAAGTCAAATGACTATTTAGGGCATTGTTATATCCTTGTTGCATGGAACAGTGCTTAGAATGTGGTAGGCACTCAGTAAGTCTTAACATTTTTCAGGTTTTTTTTGCTTTAATGTTAAAAATATTTATTTTTCTAAAAGATTTCAATAAAAGTTGGAAGGGAAAGAAGGATGTCAAGTGGCCAAATCAAAACCCAGACTGAGGAAGAACAAAGATGTGCCTAAAATCCCTGTTATCTGGAGCAAGCTGCAGAGCTGCAGAGATTGAGATGGCTGCTGGCCAACAGAACCACCAGCGTGGGTCAGCCATATTTGTAAGTACCACTGAGCAGCAGCAGGGACCACAAAGTTGCTTACCCCCATCATTCCTCCTTTTTGGGAAAGCAGAATTAGTTGCTCACTTTTAAGATATATCCACGATGATTTTGTGCTTGTTCATGGCCTTCTCTCAGTCTCTGCCACCGAGTTCTGCAATGACCACACTCCACGCAGTCCCTGTATCTGGGTGGTCAGGGCCAAAGTGGAAGTCTTCAGGTTTCGACCTGGCAAGATGTCCAGCATGGTGGTACTCTCAAAAGTGAGCCTCTGTCAATTCTGGAATGTCTCCAGTGCTCCTGCTGGTCGCCAGGGTCCAGCTTGGCCAAGAAGGAAGCAGGGTTGACCAGAATCAGCCAGAGTGGTGGCAGCAGAAGGAGCTGCATCAGCTCCAACAGCCATTGTCTGGGGGCCCAACTCCAGGCAGCAAGGACTCCCTCAACCTTTGCTTAGCTGTGCACCAGGTTCCCACCTGGCCTCCCACCTGACCCCTATGGGGCCCTGAATGGCTGTTGCTGGGCAAGATGGCAATCCCAGAGGTCTGTCTGTTAGCCTGGCTTGGGGCTGCATCGCTCTTTGCTTAACACACACCTCTGTATTTGGAATTTTATAATACAGTACTGCAAATGTATCCTCTCTTCCTTGTAATTTTCTTAATAAGCATGTTCTTTATTCTAGCTTACTTTATCATAAGAATACATAATACATATAATAATAATACACACTATAATAAATTTATAATGAATTTATAATACATACAAAGTAAAAGATTGTATTAACTTACTTTTCATTATCAGTAAAGCTTCTGGTCAATAATAGGCTATTAGTGGTTAAATTTGGGGGGGGGGTTTAAAAGTTCTGTGGATTTTTCACTGCAGGGGACGACATTCCTAACACCTCTCATGTTGTTCAAAGGTCAACTGTAATTAATGTAGAAAAAAAAAACAGTAAAAAAGTTTAAATATTTAATAACACTGAAATAAAAACTTCTGGTTCTAGCAACCTACTAATTGGCAGCTGCAAATTCTTCTTTAAGCAAATATGTAGAAATTACACATACAATTTTAACATTTCTTTAAAATCATCACTTCAAATAAGTTAATTTAGAGTAAAAGCCTTGGTGCCAGGAATACAGAGGAACAAAAACCGGTTGAGTTAGCACATAGTTGAGGGATGTACTGACCACTCTGGCACAGGACAGAGGACCACCCTAGTAACCAAAGGTCTGCGCTGTAACACCTTCACAGGGGAAGGATCTGAAACCTAAGCCCCCGTGAGCCCAAGGTGAATTTGGTCCTCGTGTAAGGCAGGAATCCTCAACTGGCTCTGTAATTAGTAAAAGATGAACCAGGCAAAACAAAGACACTATCTGTTAGTAAAGGAAGATGGCAAAGCCTTTCTATCACCACCCGGTTTCTAGGTTGAAGAAAAAAGTCTCCCTAGATAACTGATAACCCATGAGCTATACCACACGTGGTTCTGAGGTTGGAATTTATGCCCTATTTGCTGGTACAGAATGCCCATGTTGAGAAACTATCATAAAAATCAATCCCTGAATACTGATATTCCCAGTATACTCAGAAAAGCAAATGTAAAACACTCTTCAGAGGCAAGTTTTCCACTAAGGTTGAACACAATCCATACAAAACTCCTCAGGTAAAATTGCTTGTGCTGTAATGTTAAAAAGCACAGGAGCAAAAATCATCATACTCAATACAGGGTCAACTTAGACTCATAAGGGTTTAAGAAAAAAACTTGCAGTGTATAAAATATACCACATGTATATATTTATGTATTTACTTTTTTGTAATATATTTCAATTAGAAAATGAACTTGAAGTTTCTAAATCTCCCAAAGAGTAAAGAAAAAATTTTTTGAAGTTAGGATTCAATGAAATAAAAACTCATTTTTTTAAATTGAAGAACTTTCTTTTTAATTTTTTTAATGTTTATTTATTTTCAAGAGAAGAGCACAACTGGGGAAGGGGCAGAGAGAGAGGGAGACACAGAATCCGAAACAGGCTCCAGGCTCAAAGGTGTCAGCACAGAGCCTGATGTGGGACTCAAACCTGTAATGGCAAGACCATGGCCTAGGTTGAAGTTGGATGACTAACCAACTGAGCCACCCAGAAGCCCCAAATTGAGGAACTTTTTAATGTTTTATTTGGAACCCCAAAAGAATCAAAGCCAAAACCAAAATGTGTCTTTTTAACTAAAGCCCAAGGAAATCGAAGCCCAGCATCAAACCTCATTAACTGCAGTTCTATTCAGCTTGGTCTTTGCCCCAGGCACCTCACACAGATCCCCCAAGGAAACTAAACTCCTCCCACACCTGAGGTCTGGGCTGCCCTTTCCAAGACTGTGAAAGTTGGGGTGCCTGGGTGACTCAGTCAGCTGAGCGACTGACTCTTGATTTCAGCTCAGGTCTTAAATTTGTTTTAATGTTTTTATTTATTTGTGAGAGCGAGAGAGACAGTGTGAGCAGGGGAGGGTCAGAGAGAGAGGGAGACATAGAATCTGAAGCAGGCTCCAGGCTCTGAGCTGTCAGCACAGAGCCTGATACAGGGCTCGAACCCCTGACGTGAGATCATGACCTGAGCCGAAGCCGGACACTTAACAGACTGAGCCACCCAGGTGCCCCTCAGCTCAGGTCTTGATCCCAGGGTCTTGAGACAGAGCCCTGAGTCAGTGTGGAATGCCACTCCGCATGCATGGAGCCTGCTTAAGATTCTCTCTCTCTCCCTCTCTCCCTCTCCCCCTCTCCCCAATGCGTTCTCTCATTCTCTTCTCCTCCTTCTCTGTCTTTTTCTAAAAAAAAAAAAAAAAAGTCTGTGAAAGTTGAATTAGTTCATTGGTAAGTCTGGCATGTCTTTTTTTTTTTTTTTTTTTTAGAAAAAGAAAATTCAAAACGTTAACAAAATCTATTAGACTATCAAATAATGAGTCTCACATTCACAAAATTTAGAAACACAACCAAAGCCATAGTATTAAAGAAGGTATCTCTGGACAACTTTTGTGCATCAAACCTGGTATTGTATTTGGGTTTGCCAAAAATCAGGGCAGAAGTAGACTTATGTAGTAAATCTTTCTTCTTGGAAAGAATGTGGTTGGAAAAAATCTTGGTTTTAGTTTAGCCAGAATCACAGTGTCCATTTTTTTAATTCTTTTGGTCATTTTGTCTTTTCTGCCTTACTGATTCTGAATCAATTTATATGCTGCCATCTGTTTTCTCCTTTTACTTCTGAACTGCTAAGCACTTCTGGAGAAATTCACCAAACTGCACCAATAGTTTCTGCATTTTCATGATTTCCAATCTCTGGTGACTTATTATAGTTCCATCTGCCAAACTTTTATTCACTTCTAATACTCTTTTTTCATGTCCTCTAAACTTTAATCCATTTGTTTTCTTTATATTTGAGCTTAAGATTTCATACTGTAACATTTTGTAAATTGCCTGACTTTGTATTTTATAAGAAATTATACAAATAAAACACTGCAGAAAAGAAAATACTGAGAATAAATTCATATATTCGCATTTTCTTTGTGAAAAGTTTTCAAATGGCATGGAATTTCCTTAGGACCAATTTCTTTAAATATCATAAAAATTACTAAGAAATTAGAGATGATAACTGATGTAGGTTTATATAATTACTTGCATATTAATAAATACCAAATTACACAAATAACATCAAAATTGGAACTATAAACACTAAAAAACATTCCTACAAGTTGAACTAAACAGGTATGAGGTTTTACTTGTACTAAGCTTGTACTTTCTTTTTTTTTTTAATTTATTGATTTATTTTGAGAGAGAGAGAGAGCAAGCAAGCAAGGGAGGGGCAGAGAGAGAGGAAAAGAAAGAATCCCAAGCAGATTCCATGCTAGTATCCCAGAGACCCATGTAGGACTCCGTTTCATGAAATCTGAGATCATAACCTGAGCCAAAATTAAGAGTCAGATGCTTAACTGACTGAGCCATCCAGGCACCCCATAATCTTGTACTTTAATCCTATTGTGTAATCTTATAAATGATACTTAAATAGATATTGTTCTTTTAGCTACATAGTTTCAGTTTGTCACTGTATTATTTTCTTCTACTTTCTTTATAAAAGTCCTTTACTCTGTAACTCTGTATCCATGCTCCAGAACACACACACACACACACACACACACACACACACACACACACACACACATACCCTTTCTGCTTTATGATGTCTATTTACGGAAGAAGAAGGCAATAATAAGAAAGTTGGCCTAAATACATGAAAGGCCTCTCTGCTCTTACCAGCTGGTTCATACACTGTGAATCTCTGTCATGCCCTAGATTTAAAAACTACCAGGATCAATATCCATAGCATCCCTATGGTAAAGTGTATCCGTCTGTAAAACAAGCTTAAAGAAAACCAGCAACATTTCCAGATAATAAAACCATACACTCAGCCATCTTCTCAGAGAAGAAAAACCAGTAACTTCTATTATTCTATCCATAATTGCTCAGGTTTCTATAGCATAAGAAACCAACTAGAAGGATATCTAAATGAATGACTTTATTTCTGATGTTAGCTACAGAGGTAAAAACTAAAACTTACCCAAAAGGTGCCTCTTGCTAATATTTCCTTCTTGTCCAGAAACCCACACATATCCTAGGCATTTTTCCATGTTCTTTCTTCCATAAACAATTCCTTATTCCCTCTCTATAGTTTTGCACTTATGGGAGACATACAGGAGCTATGAAATGTTTATTGCCCTCTTGATGGTGAATTCATCACCTTTTGTAAATATTTTTCAAATCTTACAGTTCTACATCTTTCAACATTATAAACCAGATACACTTCTATATAGCTCTTTAGATTCTATTATCTTTGAGATATTTATCTGGGGGGATTACTTGAATGTGGTAAGACACAAGATCTGAAATTATTACACATATTTATGCATGACATTTTCTTTAACATGTGGCATTTTATTTTTATAATTGATAGATGTGTTATATTGTTTTAACCATTTAAGTATGTTCAAAATAGAGCCTGTCTGTGTCTTAAAAATATCTTGAATCTAATCAATAGATATCTGTTTTAGAGTTGACTTTGATTTTGTTAGTTAACTATTTTGTGAAAAAGTCATTAAATTAATTCCTAAGGATCTTGTTAATTATATCTATTGGATATTAATACAAGTTATCAATGATATTATACATTTTTATTTATCCATATCAAGTTACATTTGTGATAATTTTATGATATGGTTATTTTATTAATATAATAAACTTCAGAAATCACAGTTTAGTGTGGGAAGAGCACTGAGAGATCATGATAAAATCGTTGTTTGTAGTTAAACTAAAACAAAGAAGAAACTAATTAAAGACAAAAATCAGTTTCCTGATACTTAAGCAAATACCTTTTTCCACATATACTGTTGCTTTAAGCTTAGATTTTTGTCAACTCCTTACTCCACAACTTCTAGCATATAACTATGTATGTGCTTATAATAAAAGTAACATTCCAGTAAAATAGCAGCATCTTTTGCTGTAATAATTCCAAATAGACACATTTTAACATTTCAATTAAGTCACAACATTCATTTATCACCTAATCACATTCATTGCTTATGCAAGTTACCCATAAAGACCCTATGAGATGAACATGAAGGATCTCATTCATTGTCTAAAGTATGTTTTCAGTTCTGGCATTGCTAGCAGCTCTGAACTGTAGCCTAAATTTTAGACAAAGCCTAGTTTTTGGATAGAAGCAGCCCATTTCTAAGGGCAAATGTTCATATGGCTGTGCTAAAAATGATCAGTGATCCTCACCCCTTGCAGATGAGTTCAATGTATTCATTGCCCTCCTCTTAAAGGCTATTACTGTCTTCTCACAATATCTTTGAGTATACTATTGTCATCTGCATGTGTAAATTATCTAGCCCATCAGTGTTGCTTTACAATGATCATTACTCTAATAATGTTGAACTCCTTGTTGATCATTTCTTCTACAGAATATGGAATTTTAAGAGATCTCTCCCTTAAGAGTTTAAAATGGGATTTTAAGTCCTTATTCACTCTAAACTAGCTCTTTGTGCTTGAAGGTAATTGACTTCCTTTGAGTTTATAAAATGAGGATCTGAACATTAGCAAGGTGTTATCAAAAGCCATTTATCAGTTAGTTTTCCTAGGCTGTGAGAAAGGAAAAACTTAACAAAACTGGATCACATGATAAAAATATATATATGTACTCTTGATTTAACGAATATTTTACTATTTCTTTTTGAATGAGGTTATGCTTATGTTTTCCAATATCCAGGAACAATGTGGGAATTTTGTTTGCTCTTTAACTTGGTGATCAGTGTTCTAACAGATAGTGTGCTTAACAACTAGAAAAGACTCATTGATAAAAACTTAAATTTCCATTACTATCTAAATTTTGTGTTTTCATGGTGAAGACTATGACTCAGAATCTAAGCATTCTTTAGCATTGCCAGAGTTGTATGAAATGATCATGTTGGAAGCTGTTTTTAAGGACCCGATGGCTGGTGTGTGTGGCTGGTTCTTTATCGAATGTAACATGTTATCTGATAGTGTCTCTGCTCTATTCTCTTTAAGGACTGTCTAAGATATACAAAACAATCTCAGAGGGAGCAATATGATACTGTGTTAGAACACAGCAAGTTTCTGTAAAATAAATTTCTGCTCTCCCACACATTTTTTTTCATAGACACACTATATAAAGGTGAATGGAATGAAAATAGACATTAAATAAGAAACTCAAGGATAATGTCTGAAAAGCTGATGAAATATGTAGTTGGGGAAATGATTGATAAAGTAATATGTTACATCATTATTATGTAGACCAGATAATTTAATTGTAAATCTCAATTTACATCTAAACATAGTGGCAGAGTATTAGAATTTAAGAGAAACAATAAATATTAAACTAAAAATGTGGGAAAAAACCACAGCATTGGTGATTTATTTGTGCTGAAATTCAAACAACTTAACATAACCTTATACAAGTGTCTTGAATAAAAATGTAAAACCATGCTGATTATTGTCTTGAAGTCAGTTTCCATTAGAAGCATATGGAAATTTTAAAAGTTGGTTTTAGTATTTAAGAAATATTGTTTTACAAATAGATGCTAACTTTGAAGAAAGATTGAAATTAGCAGAGATAGACAAATAGAAAGTAAAAATAACAAAGATAAATTAGAGGAATTCAACTATAAATGGACCATATTTTTCAAGAGGTGCTCAGTTAAAAATATTTACTCTAAAATAAGAGTAATTTTAAAAGTCAAATAAGGATAATTATTTTAAGGAATAGAAATACAATGTAAGTAATACTGATATCTCAAATATACTTAAAGATCATTTCAGGTAAGTAGTTTCCAAAATTATATATATTATATAGTATATATATTATATAGTAAATAAAGCAATCAATAATGAAAAAATAAGTAGAAAATGAATAATCACAGTATGTTAATAGCTACTAAATTTCACAAGTTCTTCACTCATAGCTATCAAACGTCTACCTGTACTGTGTTTAGGACATAATTTTAGCAATCTGGCATTTCTACAATAAAGTTGCTGTTCATCATATCTTGTTCATATTAATGATAGAAAAGAACATTCAAGGCTCTGGGTTTTGCATTCATTATAAATTCTAATCTATGAGGATAATGAAACATTGTTGGCAATGTAATCCATGGTCAGTTCATTTCTTTTCTATTCTTAAAGTCACTTGGCCTATAGAAATAGAGCTTATTATATCTTGCTTGAATGGTCATTGCAAGAGCATACATATTTCCCTGGATCATGTCTTTGGACCTCACTTGTATTCAATTATGCTGTATTATTTAAACTCTAGTTCCCTTTTTATAACTCATTATTCTACATGTGGCATAAGAAAATAGCTCAACATTTCATTTGATACATTATTTTGATAGCTCACATACATGCACGCACATTATATGCACACACCCCAAAATTGTGTGTATGATTTAAATAGAAACAAATTGAAATATTACCTATAATATTACCTATAGAATGGCCTATTTTTCACTGCATCATTATGAAATTTTTTTCACAAAATTAAATATTATTAAATTGTTATAGTAAAATTCTCTATGTTATTTATTTTTACTACAATTTTTCTTTAAGCAGAAAAACAGCAAGATCAACTACATAGTACTTGGTATCCCATACCAAATTATTTTAACTAAAGTAGACACAAGGAAAGAAAGAAAAAAAATAAGAAATATACACACTAAGTGTTTTGTCTTGTTCTCTTTTTAAAATAAACAGAGGGAGCAAGCACTCCATAAGTATCTACCTTACTACACTGCCTTATTAAATCCTCAGGACAACAGTGTGATACTAATGGTAGTCCTAGTACAAGGAACGGGGTAGTGGTTAAGCCATTGGAAAAATAAGCAACACATCCAAATTATCTAGCTGTAGAGGGGCCCCTGGGTGGCTCAGTCAGTTAGGCATCTGGCTTTGGCTCAGCTCATGATCTCACAGTTGGTGGGTTCGAGCCCCGCGTCTGGCTCTGTGCTGACAGCTCAGAGCCTGGAGCCTGCTTCAGATTCTGTGTCTCCCTCTCTCCCTGACACCCGCCCCCGCCCCCGTCCTGCTTGCACTGTCTCTGTCTTTCAAGAATAAATAAAAGACATAATTTTTTTTCAAATTATCTAACTGTAGAGAAACAAACATAGAATATGAAGCTGGAATAGCATCTGACTCAAAAGTCCCAGACTTCTTATTATAATGTAGCACAACCTCAAAAATTAAAAACCAAAACCAAAACAAAACAAAAAGAAAGAAGGAAAGAAAGAAAAACAGGTCTAAAGTGAAACTTCTTTTAATCTGTTTTAAGAAATAAACGTTATTTAGTATCTGATTATTTCATATTCTACTGCTGGAAATATATTCTCTATTTAATAAAGTCTGTATTTAAAGCAGACAAACTCTAAATGAT
The DNA here is from genome assembly GCF_006229205.1 of Suricata suricatta. Classification (NCBI taxonomy): domain Eukaryota; kingdom Metazoa; phylum Chordata; class Mammalia; order Carnivora; family Herpestidae; genus Suricata; species Suricata suricatta. Next base: position 63,558,471 of record NC_043700.1, read on the forward strand.
GTATTTTCTTTTAATATAAAGCATTGACTCTTAGGATAAAAATGTGGCAATTTCATTACATTTAGAAGCAGAGAATGTGTAACAGTTCTTGACCTCCAGTATATCAGAGTCATGGAGATCTTGATGAAAATTCTGACATTTAGGGGATGTGAGACTTTTGCCAAGTTAATTTACTACACTAAGTCGTAATTTTCTCATCTGTAAAATGAGGTTAATAAAGACAATTTCCCAAAGCTACCGAGTCCATGATTTAATACATACAAAGCACTTAGCATGTCAATTTTTCTTATCATTGCTAAAAAATGAAAAAAAATTAAGTTACACAATACATGTAGTTAACATGAAAAATATAATCATTTCAGTGTGAATAAGATACAATTAATTAAAATTTGTTTGATAGATTCCTTCTATGCAGGAATTTATTCCATATTAACAATTTAAAACTAATTTTAAAAATATATTAAAGTACCCCAAATATATATGTTCAAAAGAATATATTAACTTGAAAACATTCTAAACATTTGGAATTTTATCTCAAGAAACTCCTTGGCTTTTATTTTTATTAATATTTTATTGCATTTTTGAAACAATAGGGTTTCATTTATAGAAAATATTCTGTAGTATCATCTCATCCAAAACATATTATACAATATTGAGGAGCCAAAGGAATTTATTTTTTTAGACAATTGATGTTTATACATAGACTTAATCTATATTTTAAAAATTCTATATGAGATACTATAAATGCTTATTATTTTATTAAGTGATTCTAATTGTCCAAAACCCTTGCCAAAATATCTATCTATATTTGTTTATGTTTAGTGGGGTGAAAATGATTGCTGGAGGCAGAAAATAGACAACATTTTGGGATGCCAAGATGGCTCAGTCAGTTTGGCATCTGACTCTTGATTTCGGTTAGGTCATAATTTCATGGTTGGTGGGATTGAGCCCTGTCGTGTCCTGCCCTGGCCAGCTCGGGCCCCGGGGTGGTGAATCCTTGCGGGTTTGTGATCCTGAGAGAGGGAGAGAAAGGGCAGGAAGGGGGAGCACAGAGAGTAAGGACACAACACAGGGTTTCTGATCAAGCCCCCTTTCTATATTAAGAAAATAATTCCTCTTATATAGGGTTGGGGCGGGGAACTGACCCAGGTCGGTTGCCAGGTAACAGAGTCAAATGAAAATTAGAGAAAGGGGAAAACGAAACTGAAACTCCGACACAGCATCAAAAGAGGCGCCAAAAGAGGCTCCTCTGCAATGCTGGAGAGGGGAAGCTTAGTGCTGAATAATCCAAAATGCGGTTTGATCTTTTGATCATTTTGGCTTTTTTCCTCTGGCTCAGTAGGACAGTCTCCGAAATCCTGGACCAGGAAATGCACTCTCCTAGCCTCCAGATGTAAATCTTGTTTTTCTGGTTGCTCCCTGGACAGCGATATCTCCTTGCCTGAGGTGGCCCAAACTCGTCGGCCCCCAACAGAGCCCCATGTCCATGTCTGGCTCTGTACCAACAGCGTGGAGCCTGCTTAAGATTCTCTCCTTTCTCTGCCTCTCCTACACTCACTTTCTAAATAAATAAATAAATAAATAAGCTTTAAAAAATTTAGAATATCACCGACATTTAATGCCAAATTAAATTAAAGCAGGCAGAAAATGAGGAAGTCAAAATAGCTTTAAGCTATGGAAAGCATATTGTAAATGCATTATTTTTAGGGATATGAATACTTGATATATTTATGTTTCTTATAAATATGGTGCATTGAAATGAGAACAATGAACAAATTATTCAATTTCTGTTCATTATAAGCAGCCCACAGACAAGAGACATTGCAAATTAGTGCAAGACAAAATATAATTACAGCAGATGGTGATGCAATCATCAAAGAATAAACAAAACGCTTTGAATCTAAGCAGTAAATATAGATTCTTTTTTTTTTGTCAAGGTACAGGGATTTACATTACAAATTCTCAATCTTTCTTTGTAGCATGGATACTTTGAATAGATTGTGAAAGTTTCTAAATTGATAAGTAGAAAAGTAGGCTTCAGGTAAACTGCACCAATTACAAAATTCACTTCTTTTTTCATCCTGCTTTGAGCTACCGATTTATGAATAAGAAAGAATCTATATTAGGTAAATATGGGCCTTCGTATGGCTGCCTCTGAGTATTTGTCAGCTGTAGACATAAGGTCCCAATTTAGATCTGCTCTGTTAGTGATATAATATATGATGATAATCATGAAAGTTGGAGACTGAGAGTAGAATTTCAATCACAGTCAGATCATGAGTTGATCAAAGTAAAAATAAACATGGATTTTATAGTTTCCAGTTGAAGCTTGGACATATAAAGAGCTCAAATGTTGTCATTTTTGTTCTTACATTAGGAAAAATGTCTGAACTAAGGGAAATCCGGCGAGTCTTATTGAATTATCACAGATTGAAATAATAAGGCAAACCAGCATCTCCAAAATATGGAGATTAAGAGAAATACAGAGAGTCATATCTGAGATGAGCTTACGTGGAGTAGAATACTGGTAGAACCATAAACCAGAAGAACTAAAGGGTAATCGGGACTAATTGCTGGAGGCAGAATGTAGACTACCATTAAGATGATAATTTTCTGGGATCCTCTGTCTTAGCCCCTCATGGGCTTTTACTTCCAGGATCCTGCCAGTTTCTCAAGGTGGAGAGCCAAGAAAACCCTCAGGAAAAGACCTATTTTGAAATACACCCAGAAAGTCTCCAGAACAAAAGCCTACTCAACAAGGACAAAGAAGTTATAGGAGCTTTACCCAATTACAACCACTGTAGCCTTTCTTTCCCACCTAGGAGGGAGGAAAAAGCTGAAAAATAGTTGTGAAGATCACTGCCCAAGCTCACAGGCCAACACAAGGCTGATTTATCATAGGATTAGGGAGACTGGGTGGCTCAGTTGGTTAAGCATTCAGCTCTTGATTTTGGCTCAGGTCAGGATCTCACAGTTCATGAGTTTGAGCCCCACATCAGGCTCTGCACTTTGCGCTGACAGTGCAGGGTCTGCTTGGAATTCTCTCTCTTTCCTTCTCTTTCTGCCCCTCCCCTTCTCTTTTGCTCTCTGTCTCTGTCTCTGTCCTTGTCTCTTTCTCTCTCTCTCTGTCTCTGTCTCTCTCTCTCTCTCTCATAAATAAATAAATAAATAAACTTATGAAAAGATTTATGATAGGATTATAGAATGCTTCTCCAAACCCCAAACCATATCACTATTTCTACAAACCTTCAAGATGATAGCAATGAATTATAGCTGAAAAACTGCAAAATTCAGACTCTATTTTTAAGGTAGTTTTAGGGACCCTGACAAGTAGAGAAGACAAAAAAGAGAAAGTTGAAGCCTTTGATAGCTACAGCAACAGCAAATATGAAACACAACGTAGCTCCTAACCAGATTAATATAAAATTCCACATTGAAGGCCTACTTAACTCAGTTCATATTACCAGATACATAATATATCTGAAAAATTGGGAATACTATCTTATAAGGTACCCGCACTACCCACAATAGCAGAATGAGATTAATTATATGTGTGTATTGTTAACTCTAAGTCAAGTACTAAAATTTTTAAATAATATATTTACATACAAAAAAGAGGAAATAAAAAGGAATCATTAAGATGCACATTTAAACCAAAACACCAGGAAAAGAAAGGATAAAAAGAACAAGTGTAATGAGTAAAAAAATTACATTGTAAATATTAAGTCAACTATAGCAACAATCAAGTTATGTAAAAAAGCCTGAAAGAGTGGATTTAAAAAATATATAAATACATGTTTCTATAAGAAATAGGCTTTAAAGGCAGAAATGGGTCTAGAGCAAAGGGATAAAGAAAGACATGCTATGTTTACACTGATTTAAAAAATGGCTATATTAATTTCAGACAAAGCAGATTTCAGAACAGGAAAACTATCAAGAAAAAGAATACTACAATAATTAAAAGGTGGTCAATTCTCCAAAAGACATGACAATTATTAATCAACAAAGCATTAAATATGTGAGGCAAAAACTAATAGAATTGCAATGGACATAGACAAATCCATTATTATACTTTGAGGCTTCAGTAATTCCTTTTCAGTAATTGATAAATGAAGCAGGCAGAAAATCAGTAAGTATATAGTTAACCTGAATTGTCCTTTCAATCTACTTGGTATAAATGATATTTATTGTTCATCCAACAAGAGCAGAGTACACATTTTTTTAAATCACATGGAAGATTCACCAAGAAAGACCACATTCTGGGCCATAAATCATACAATAAAAAATAAAGGAATAAAAATAATATAAATGTGTCATCAGATAATAAAAGGGTTAAACTAGAAATCAATAATAGAATAATAGCTGAAAAATTCTCAAATATTTGGAAATCATACAACACATAAAAACATACAAATCAAAGAAGTATCAAGAGAAATTTTAAAATATGTGTAATACAAATGAAAATACAACTTATTGAATGTTGTGAGATACAATAAAATCAACAGAGGCTGATTAAAGCATTGAATGCATGTATGAATGGCTTTTATTAAATAAGCAGTATGTTATTTGGGAGGTTGAAGTAGAAAAATAACTCAGTAAAGCATTCCAAGCCCAAAGCATAAGAAATAGATTTGAAATCTTGTTCCCTAATGTTTTCTCTAATAATTGGAATTGTTTAGGAAATCAAGAAATAATTCAATTCATTTTCAAAATTAGGCTAATACGAAAGTAGAACAAACTAAAAGAAAACCAAAATTATGTATAATTAAGTATGTAGTTAAGCTGATTAACCTGCAGAAAAAAACTATAGCAATCTTTAGTACCATGCTGGAAAAGTATGAAACATAAAACTAGGTTTTCTTTTACTTTTTCCCAGCATTATTGAGTTATAATTGACATACAACACATGTAAATTGAAGTGTAGTTATAATTCACTCATTTGATGTAGTTATATATTGCAAGAGGATTACCACCATACTATTAGCTAACATGATACAACTCCATCATATCACATGATTGCCATTTTGTTTTTGTACTGAGGGTGAGAACATTTAAGATTACTGTTTTATCACCGTTTGACAATATGACCTCATATTGTTGACTATAATCACATTGCTGTGCATTGGATCCACATAAGTTATTTATCTTACAAGTGGAAGTTTGTATCCTTTGATCAGCATCTCTCTATTCCTCCTCCCCAACTCCAGTACCTGATAATCACCATTGAACTCTAAGAGTTCAGGTTTTTATTTAGATTTGGCAGATATGTGATATATTATTTTTGTCTTTTTCTGTCTGACTTATTACATTTAGCATAATGCCCTCAACTTTCACCCATGTCACAAATGGCAGGATTTTATTCTTTCTCATAGCTACATGCATACACACACACACACACACACACACACACACACACACACACTGTATGTATAATATAAGTAAGTGGTATGTATATGTGTATGGTATGTATAATATAAATATATTATGATTTCATCATCCATTCATCAGTGATGGACAGTGGTTGTTCCCATATCTTGGCTATTGTTAATAGTGCTGCAGTCAACATGGGAGTGTATTTCTCTCTTTGATACCCTATTGTCACTTCCATTAGATATATACCTTTTAGTAGGACTTCTGGATCTTATGGTTGTTTTATTTTCATTTTTAAAGAAATTTTAGAGACCCATGTGAAACATACAGGGATAAGTACAGATAATATTTTAGTGTAAACAGATCTGAGAGACTTACTGGGACTCAGCTATCGAATAGAGGGAGGGAGAGGGAGAATTTCCCAGGGAATTTCCAGAAAAAGAACATAAATTTAAACACTTATATTGAAATACTTCATAAAGCAATAAATGAAGAATTCATGGTAAAAGCTAACAGAAAATACTCATTTAAAGTTTTCAGAAATTTGGAATGGCTATACATGAGAAGAGGTCAGATAATCATCAGAAAATAATTATTGATTAAATATTAAACTTTCACCACTTTAATTATTAAATACTCTAATATAGACATCATATAGTTACTTATGTGCTTCCTGAGCACAAACCCATGCAATTGGTGAATTTAATACCTGAATTTCTTAGTTCAGTCAAGTCAGACACATATACAAACCCCAATATATAGAAATAATTTGGTACAATCAATCATAAGCAGATTCAAGTATAATGACAGCTATTAAAATTTGAGATTCAGTTTTCCTGAAGCTTCCTCTTAATATGAAAAAAAGAAAAAATCTATTGCTTCAAAATATTAGTTGTTTTACAAAACTGAAAATAGTTTTCATGGCTCTTAAAATTTTTGTCTTGAGCCTTCAACCAAATTAACATAATCCCTAACATGCCTAGCACTTAACTAGCTTTACTTAATTATTTCTGGTTGTTAAGTTAATATATAAATTATGATCACTGAAGCTTAGTAAGACAAGCATCACAGTTTATTATATTTTATGAGTAGTTAATTTTTAAATAATATAAAACATACAATGTAATTGCACTTACCTATAACTTATTTAAGTATATTATATGACATGATACCTTGTTTGCACAGCAACATGATTTTTATGTGTTTTGCAATAGTTTATGTAAATTACTAATCATGAGAAACTGTTGGCCTACAGTACCAGATTTCTGAATTGTGTTTTACTATTCCAAATAACTGATAACATCTATATCTTATAGCAACTTCATTTGAATTCTAAAATGTTATATTTTATATCCAAACAATTACCATACTCTCTCTTCAATAAATATGTAAATCTCAAAGTATGCACATTTTACAAAGTAAATGTCAATAAATTGTGATTACTGTAGACTACTGATAAAGAAACTCATAAGAATTTTAGGATATTTGAGGGGCATTTGGGTGGATCAGTCAGTTAGGCGTCCAACTTTGGCTCAGGTTGTGATCTCACAATTCGAGAGTTTGAGATCTACTGTGAGCTCTGCTCACACCCCAGAGCCTGTAGCCTGCTTCAGATTCTGTGACTTTTTCTTTCTCTGCCTGTCTCCCCCTTGTGCTCTGTTTGTCTCTCTTTCTCAAAAATAAACAAATATTTTTTAAAAGTTTTTTTTAAATTTTTTAATGTTTTATTTATTTTTGATACAGAGAGAGACAGAGTATGAGAGGGGGAGGGTCAGAGAGAGAGGGAGACACAGAATCGGAAGCAGGCTCCAGGCTCTGAGCTAGCGGTCAGCACAGAGCCTGACACGGGGCTCGAACCCACGAACGTGAGATCTGACCTGAGCCGAAGCCGGAGGCTTAACCGACTGAGCCACCCAGGTGCCCCAAAAGTTTTTTAAAGAATTTTAGGATATTTGAGTTAGATTCATGAAAAACTAGCATTTTTTTTCATAAATAAAGTATGGAAAATATATGAATTTAAAATTACTAAAATCTGATTTAGAAAAAGAAGAAAATATTTTTATAAGAAAAAAGAAGAAAATATATATTTGTAAAAGTATTGATAGAAATCAATTGTTTAAATATTGTTGAGTTACAGATCATTGTGCATTAACAATGAAGCTGTAGTGAATTGAATTTTGTGAAAAAATTTTTTTGAAGATTTCATAGATCTTCGTAATGAAAACAATATAGTACACTTTTAATGGATAAGGGGGAAAACCTTAATATGAGTCCTAGTCCCATTTGAGTCGCTAATAGTCATGTTACATTGGACATGGCTCTTAAGGTATAGAATTTTCATAACACCAAAATCCAGAAATAACTGATTACTTCTAAATAGAAAGTTGAGTGAATGACCTGTTGACTATTCACACAGTAAAATATTATGCATTGGTAATGATGAGTGAATTACAATGATTCACATTAATATGAACAGATCTTTGTAATATAACTGTAGGTTAAAAAAAGAACTACTCAGATAATTATATACACTGTTCATTTTGTGAAGTGAAAAACCACTAAAATGTAATTGAGAATAAACAAAAAAATCAATAAAATTATAAAAAATATGTGGTCAATGCAGTGGTCAGCAAACATTGCCTTAAAAAGCCTAATTTAACTAATTTAGCTTGTAGTTCAAATGGTATCTATTACAATTACTCAACTTGAAGGCAGCCACAGGCAATACATAGATAAAACTTTATGTACAAAAGTAAATTTCTAACGTGTAGGCTATAGCATGCCAATTCCTGGTCTAAAAGTTTGGGGGAATGCGTTGGTGGTAATAAGTAATACTTATTATCAATATTCTGCCTTTTGTTTTTGATATGGTTTTTGAGTGCCTATTTCATTATTAAAACAAGTAATTATTTAATTAACCAAACAGAAGTGACTCATGCAAAAAGTAATTAAAAGAAGAGGTTGTTGGAGGCGACGGGGTGGTTCAGTTGGTTAAGCCTCTGACTCTTGATTTCAGCTCAGAACATGATCCCTGGATTGTAGAATCAAGTCCCACATCAGGCTCTGTGCTGGGATTGAAGCTTGCTTGGGATTCTCTCTTTCCCCCTCTGTCCCTGCCCTGCTTATATGTACACAAGCATGCATGGCTCTATCTCTCTCTCCATAAAAATAATCCAATTCTGTGCAGCTGAGCTTCACTGTTTAAATACCACCATTAAATAAAAGTAAACACAAAGAGAAAAAGCAAACAGTAGACAAACCACATAGCAAGAGAATGTTACCAAATGAGGTGTATATGTTTAATGAAGTTATTTTCTAATGAATTAAAAGAACTAAATGAGTAAAATTGAATTATGAATTGGCAGCATAAAACGGAAATAAAAGTACTGAAAGATAAAACAAAAGATAAAGAAGAAAGAAAGATTTAAAACAAAGTAGATAAAGCACAAGCTAGCAGGACAAACAGAAAGCAAAAAATATAATATTCACAAAATGAAGATGAAATTGGAAAGTGCACAAAAAGGGCAAGAATATTAAAACAAAGTAAGAATAAGAAAGCTAAAATATCAAAGACAGAAAAATGCAATTTTAAAAAAATCATTATGATTCCAAGAATTGATAAGTTCCTTCTATTATATTGACACTACTCCCTCTCCTGACCCAAATGTAAAACCCAATGTCCTGCTGAAAAAAATTAATGGATTTTTAGATTGCCAATTTGGCTAGTCTAAGGTCCCTAGTTATTTAATAAAAAGTCAAAAAGAAATCTAAATATTCCTTTAATTTAGGTGCTGCTTTGAATGTATTTTGCAGATGTAGGTAAAACCCCTATATACATAATTTTAACAAAGGGGATTCTAATCTGTTAGTCTGGGTGAACTGATTCAAGCAGTTGAAATCGATTTAAAAATAAGTTGAAGTTTTTCTCAAAAAGAGATGAAATTGTACCTATGAATTGGAACTTTGGTCAATGCCTCTGAGTTTCATCCTGCTCATAAACTTCCATTTTGAAAGCCTACCCTATTGATTTTTTACTTGCTTAGTCAATGCCCACAATCACATAAACCAGTATTTTTGTACTAAATTTCTGAATATCTCCTACTGATTCTATTTCTCTGAATGGACCCCAATTAAACACAAGAGCTGAAACATTACATGAATATATACAAAATACCTAAAGGTTCTAGGGACTGAACAAAGACAGACAGTCATAAGGGTGTCAAAATTTGAACAAAAAAAATGGTAACGTCAGGATAATTCATGATGACTCAAATTTTGATATTAACAAACAATAACTTTTAAGTCAGCTAATAAAACTATGCTGAAGTACATAAAGGAAAATATCTTCATAGAAATGAAAAGAAACCCTAGAGGAACCAAATAGAAAATTATAATTGTAAATTGAAAACTGAGCTGAAAAATGAAAATTTTGCAATAAAAATTCATTGTTAGAGAGCTAAAGAGACATTCCAATAAACATGGTTGGGGATTTTTATATCCACTTTTTCCTGGCACTGCTACAACTAGAAAAAGTTTAAAAATGCAGAACACTATCAACTGTATTGACTAAACTGATATTTAAGAATTGCTACATTCACCCACTACAGAAAGCCTATCCTTTCTAGACTAGATGGAACATTCACCATAAAAATATTTTTAAAAAGAATATATCCAATCATTATTCAAGCCCCAATTAATTTAAAAGGATAAAGATAACACAGCATTCAACTACTATCTAAAATATAGAAATCTTGAAAGTGTATCCATTTTATCCAAAAAGGGAGGAAGCCATATAAACTAAAGACCCATAATATCCTTGAAGCTACCAGAAAACTGACATTGTAGTATAACAAATGAGCATATCAACATGTGTAGAAAGCTGTGAAGGTGATGCTTAGAAATAAATTTAAATGCTTCTATACACCTAATCAGACTTATGAGAGAAATAGAAAAACACAAAATGACTGATTTAAGTATAATCATACTGATAAACACTGATAAGCATTTAAATATAAATGCTAGAGACATTCCCATTAAAAAGGAAAAGCTGTCAGATTAAAAAAAACAAATATATAATATCTCCCCCAAATCTATAAATAAATTATTTTAAATACAAATCAAGGTTAAAAATAGAATAAAGGTAAACATGATGGAAATATATAACACAAAAACACTAAACAAAAGGAAGATTAGATGACTATATTAATATCAGACAAAATGGGTTAAAGAATAGGGAATAAAGCCAGGGATAAAAAAGGACGAGACATTCCATAGTAACACAAGAGCCAATTCATCAAAAAGACTTAATAATAACAGAGCTTCAAAATAATAAAGCAAAACTAATAAAACTTAAAAGACAAATTTTAAAAATCATCAGTTATATTAGGATATCTGGACCTTCTTATTCCAGTATAAGATAAACAAGAACACTAAAATACAAAATACCTGAACATCACTATTGATGAATTTGAAGTCACTGTTTTGAGAGAGTACTACATCAAAAAACAGCATAATACAAATAATTTTCTTTTTTAAAACTCTTTTTAATGTTAATTTATTTTTTTGAGAGAGACACACACAGAGTGAGAGCAGGGAAAGGCAGAGAGAACAGGGAGACACAGAATCCGAAGCAGGCTCCAGACTCTGAGCTGTCAACACAGAGCCAGATGTGTGGCTGGAACCCATGAACCATGAGATCAATGCCTGAGCTGAAGTCAGAAGCCTCACAGACTGAGTCACCTAGACACCCGTCATAATACACATCATTTTCAAGTACACATTAAATACTTACCAAAATGGATAATATTCTATACCATAAAAATTTTTCAACAAATTTGAATAGATTGAAATATCATAAAGTATGATATAATGAAATTAAACTTGAAAATATTAACAGAATTGTATCTCAAAACAAACCTAATTTTGTAAAGCAAACAATACCCTTCTAAAAATTCACGGATTAAAGAAGAAATCAAAAGGAAAGTTAGGAAATAGTTTTAACTGAATGAAAATACAACATATCAAAATTTGTAAAATACTCTTAAGGTAGCATCTAGCATAACATTTTAGAAATTGAATTTTTATTAGAAAAGAATAAATACTCAAATCAATAATCTAAACTTATACCTTAAGACCCTGGGCAGGATGGTGGTGGGGGCTGAGAGAACATTAAAATAAATCTAAAGCAAGCAGGATGAAGAAAGTAGTAAAAGTAAGACCATATATCAATGACATTGAAAATGAATTATAAAACCACACACACAAGTAACGAATAAAAATGTTATTTCTTAAAAGATCAATATAGATAAATCTATACCCAGAATAACCAAAAATGTGAGAGAAGATAAATATACCAATATCCTATAGGCATTAAAAAATAATAAGGGACTGTTATCAACTATTTTAAAAACATACATTTTACAACTTTCATGAAAGGGACAAATTCCTTGAAAGACACAAATTACCAAAGCTTAAGCAATAATAATTAGTTAAGCTGAACAATCTTGGATCTATTCCTTGGGCATCTGGGGTAATTTAAGGGTAGAGGGTTGAAGAATCTGGTAAAAGACATACTAGCCTTTGGCTAATTAGGCATGGGAATTCTTGATCATTAAATTGTGGAAAATATATCTGAATGTGTGCTAACATGATTGTGCAACAGACTGTGATTGTGAAATTATAAAGTACTTCACACAGAGGCTCAGAAATGTTCAACCACTTCCCTAATGCACAAATTATGAGCAGTAAATGGAAAATTGGGTTAATTGGGTTCTGACTGAAGTAGAGATACTCTTCTTATAACCAGATTCTAATTAATTTTAAGATTGCTATCCTAGGGATTTCCACAATTCAGGAGCTCATGTAGCTTGAATGTGAAGAACTTCATATGTCAAAATTATTGCAGCTTCACCAATGTAATTATATATTGCAATGGTATTAGTAGCATATTGTTTGCTTTAGAATGATATTTACATGACAGTATCTCAACTTTTGAATTTTGGTTGTACAGCTGAGGTGTCCTTGCAATAATCAAGGATGTGTTGCTGTGATTCTATTTTCTGAATAGAAAAAAAAAGAGAAAAAAGAAAAACTACCTCTTTTAGAATTACTAGTGGTTGTACAGAATTGCCACTAAATTAAATATAGATTAAAAAAATATTAATTAAAGTTGATTTAAATAGTAAGTTACATATCTCACAGAGTTTTGGGTTTTTTTCCATGAAAAGTGACATTTTAGTTTGAATTTTGTTATCAAGTTTTAGAAACATAGTGATAAAGCCACATTGTGTTTCTGTGGTACTTGTTTGGATCCTGTCAGCAGTGTGAGGCATGACTGGAGTACCAGAGTTAATTAGATGAAGCCACTTTAAGCTACTTCCCTGAATTAGCCATCTCACGTTGCCAAAACAAAATACTGTACACTGGGTGTCTTTAACAACAGGAATTTATTTTTCACAGTTCTCTAGACTAGAAATCCAAGATCGAGGTGCCAGTAAATTGAATTGAATGTCTGGTGAGGATTCTCTCCTTAAATTTCAGGCAGCCACATAGCTTTTTTTTTTTTTTTTTTTTTTTTTTTTTTTGGTGTGTGCAGGTGGAGGAGAAAGGAAGCAATCTCTCTAGTATCTTTCTTAAAAGGGCATTAATCTCATCATGAAAGCCTCATCTTCATGAGTTCATCTAAACCTAATTACCTCTCAAAGGTCATGTCTCCAAACATTAGGGGTTAGGGCTTCAACATAAAATTCTGGGTAGACATAATTCAGTCCATAGCACTCTCAGAGATGTTACAGCAAGAAAAAGTAAATGAGAGCAAAGTTTGGGGAAAAAAATAACATACAGGTAGGTTTGCTATTGGCAAGGGCTATATATATCACAGACACTAAAAGGACTGAAGATAATTATTCTTTAGGATATAAAGGGAGGTAGACCAGCGTCTACAACTTAAATCCTCATCAATTTTAACTACTCATGAACACTCCTGTTTTCTTTCGTTTTATATTTTTTAAATTTTTTATTTGTTATTTTTTAGAGAGAGAGAGAGAGAAAGAGAAACCCAAGCAAGCTCTGCACCAATAGCATGGAGCCTGATGTAGGGCTACAACTCACAGAACCATGAGATCATGACCTGAACGGAAACTAAGAGTCAGAGACTTAATTGACTGAGTCACCCAGGCACTTCTATCAATTTACATTTTAAAGACTAGATGTGGCTTTGGGGTGCCTGGGTGGCTCAGTCGGGTAAGCCTCCGGCTTTGGCTCAGGTCAGATCTCACGTTCGTGGGTTCGAGCCCCGTGTCAGGCTCTGTGCTGACAGCTAGCTCAGAGCCTGGAGCCTGCTTCCGGTTCTGTGTCTCCTTCTCTCTCTCTCTCTGCCCCTCCGCCTCTCATGCTCTGTCTCTCTCTGTATTAAAAATAAATAAAACATTAAAAAAAAAAAGACTTGACCATATCAGGGGCCTCAACATCAGAAGTTTTTCAGGGTCAATTGGGAGGCTAATTAGTAGATGAATCATCCAACCAAATAAATGTTAAAGCAGAAATTCTCTTTCCTTGCCTGTTTTTTCTTGTTATGTTTCCTAAGAAAAATATTACTATGACTTCCTATACTGCACGCTAAAGGAATTAGAAATTACAAAAGAGGGGTTAATTAAGCATCCAACTTTGGCTCTGGTTATGATCTTGCACTCTGTGAGTCTGAGTACCACATCGGGCTCTGTGCTGACAGCTCAGACCCTAGAGCCTGCTTCAGACTCTGTGTCTTTCTCTCTCTCTGTCTTTTCCCCATTTGTTCTCTCTCTCTCTCTCTCTCTCTCTCTCTCTCTCTCTCCATCTCACTCTCCCAAAAATAAATAAACATTAAAAAGAATATTACAAAAGAGATCCTTTATAAATTATATGTCCTTTATAAATCTTTATAAATTTAAATGATGATTTAAAATGTATTTAATGCATTTTCACAATAGAAAAGTCTGTGTCTAGGCTTGACAGATATACCAAATAAAACAGAAAACACCCGGTTACATTTGAAAAATAGTTCTAACTGCTAAATTGTTGTGATATAATGACAAAAATATTTGCAAGTGAGGTATTTAAGAAATCCTGACAAATTTATCTCAGGACACAATATGAAGCATTAAATCCTGCAAACTTACCTATGTCTCACACTTCCCCATTGTGTTCTCTATAACTTTTCAAACCCAAAGTTAATGGCTGGCATTTATTTTATAAATAGAAAAAAAAAGATACTATATCCTAACACTGGACAAAAATCTTCCCTTTCAAAACATCTTTGATCACATAATACCTGTGCCAATGTGAAGTTAGAGTCAAATTTTTCACTTGAAAAACTTGCTGACATTCAGAGACTCATGAAGCACTCTTGTCCCTAATTATATTTCTGAATTGTTGTTATCTCTTAGGTTTTGAGTAGGATCAACTTAAGGAAGATGATCAAACTAGACAAGAAAACAAACGAACTAACAAGGGACCAGGAGAAATGACTGAGTGTAAGCAATTCTGATTATAAAACCAACAATTACTTCATTTTAAACCTGTGTCTGCAAGAGAGGGAGATGACGTGATGAATAGATCTGACACTACTTGTTTTGCAAGCCATCTTACATGTCAAAATTCCTGTGGCAAAAGCACAAAAGTTGCAGTGAACTTGGGACCACAGAAGAAAACAAAGTGTGCCTTTAGCATTTACAGTAAGTGAAAGGCAGACGTGGCACCTACCCTTGCTCCACACTTGGGAAATAAGGCTGAGGGCCTTTTATACTTGGGATGGTATGAGAGCTTTCCCTGTGAGGAAGTCCTTTTGATAAGTACACAACACAGCTGGGTATTACTGGGTGTCTTAAAAGTTAACCATAAAGGTTAAGAATCCAACATTACTGGAGGTGGGAGGATGAGCAGGAAAATGTTTACCATTCGAGAAAATGAAATTTTGAATAAAAAATTTCTATACAGAACAAAATTAAAGGAATTTAAGAGGGAAACCATGACCAATCAATACTATATAAAATAACACTAGAAAGTGTGATCACTTTATATGTGAATCAATTTCTTCACATAAGGGCTATTAAAATATTGAATCAAGAGATAGAAGCCATAACAGGTGGACTAATTTGATCACTTCATTATATTTACAAATGTTAGTGCAATTTATCTGTAAATATATATGTCTAACATAATATGACAGTAAAAAAAATCATGAAAATAAAAAGAAGTATGAGGAAAGAATAAATGTCACATTCAAAACAACTTCCATGGGTTGTACAGAATTTTATCACATTTAATCAATTCCATGGTTTTTAGAAACTTTATTATAAATTGTACTATAATTATTGTACTTGAATTAAACATTAATATTTAGGGTGCTGACTATGTGATACTAACAACTCTATGAAATAGTATTATTTTTTTAATGTTTTTTTTATTTTTGAGATAGAGACAGAGCCTGAGCAGGGAAGAGCAGAGAGAGAGGGAGACACAGAACCTGAAGCAGGCTCCAGGCTCTGAGCTAACTCTGCACAAAGCCCGATGCGGGGCCTGAACCCACGAACCGTAAGATCATGACCTGAGCTGAAGTTGGAAGCTTAACTGACTGAGCCGCCCAGGTATTATTATCAGCATATCTATATTTAATAGATAAAATATATATAATATATACTTATATATTTTATAAAAGAAGAAACTAAGATTAAAAGTTTAGATTTAAATGTAGAAAGATAAATGTTAAATAGAAAATATATATCTATGTAAAATATAGATATCTATGTATTTTTAAAGAAAGAAATTCAGTTTAAAAATTTGAATTTAAACCCAAAATGTTTAATTTTTGTGCCTCTACCCTTTACATTAATGTTATCTTATTGGTGGTTAATTTAGGATAATTTCCAAGAAATGGAATTACTAACTCTAAATTATAAAAAGCATTATAACATTCTTGACTGATTTTGCCAAGTATCTCTCTAAAGATGTTATGCCAATTTATTTCGCTAAGAAAATGAAGCCAGTGCATGAGGGTTCATTTTCTTTGGTAGTAGTAGGGAAAATAAAATTAAGGAGAAAAAAAGAACCTTTCAAAGAGTACCCACAGATTGGTTTATTATTGGATCAGTTTTGATTTCTATAACTATTAACCTTATTTGAATATACAGTGTGTGTGTATGTGTGTGTGCACATATATATGAAATTAAACACACACCTATAAACCCTCTGCACCTGGGGAAAGACTTGAAAGAGGGGCAGCACTCAGATAATTGAACTCAAGGCTGTGGTGAAACCTCATCAAGAAAGTCTGAAAGCCAATAAGCCTTGACCTGGTGGGTGAGAACATGAAGCTGGTGCTGTTTACATTGCCCATGATTGTATTTTTCGAAAGTAATCAGTTCACAGTGTCCCAGGAAACTTCAGCAGCCTGTGCTTTCTGCTATTGAAGAGGACAACTATGGGCTCAACAGAGTTTTTCTGCAGGCAATTCTTGAGACAGAGGTGGTAACCCATAGCCAAAAGCTATTTTCTACCAGCTACCCCTTGACCAACACCTGGAAAATAGTAGCCTTCAGGGGAACAAGGGACCAGATACTCATCTGAGATAACCCAGAAGTTACTAGGCCACCAGAAACCCAGCCACAGGTGAAGGATACTCTTGTCCCCAGGGAGATGGTTATTCACATGTCCATTCTCAGGTTTACATGGAGCAACGGAGGGAGTTGGGAGAAGGTTTGTGAACTTGAGAATCACCTTCAGGAGACTTAGACAGGACTGAGGTGTCACCTCATCCTTCTCAGGGAGTCTTCTGCCTCCTGTCACTCCCCAGACTGCTCAAGTTGAGGAAAAGCAGGGACCATCCCACTGTTCACTCCAACTCAGGTTGCAGGGGTTTCTGGCACTAAGAAAACAAAACCTTCCTCTCCTCATGCTACAGGGAACTCTGTTAGCTTCTCCCAGCATCTGTTTGACTGCGACTCAGAGGGGACCTGCTTTAGGAAACCCTGGCCTTAAACTAGACTCAGGCTAAGGCAGGTACCCTTTCCCTTAGCTTTTGTTAACATATTTAATTTTATTTGTTTTTAAAGACTAAAACTATCTTTCTAATTGTTACAAAATGGTGTGCCCATGTATGTGTATGTGTATATGGTTTGTGAGATGTGTATGTGTTTGTGTTTGCATGTGTATGATTTCTCTGTGATGTGGTTGCAGCTAGATCATACCAACTCAAGACAACCAGTAATTACTTTTTCAGAAATTATTGCAAGCCTTTTGTGGTAGTTTGAAATCAGCCATCTTAGAGGTACTTACCTAATGTTAAAAAATACACTATAGAACATAACACTTTACAAATCCTGGAGAGTTCCTGTTCACTAATTTTGTACATTATTTTTACAGATGAATAAATTGAAGTCCAAAAGTTACACTGACACATTTATGGTCACATATGTGGGTAGTAGCAGGGAAGCTAACCTTTCTGAATGTGGGTCAGTTGTTTCATCTGGAATAATTGATTAAACTAATCTAAAAGATTCTAAGTCATTGACTACCCCCCACCACCTCAAAATTAGTTCATAGCAGTCACGGTGAGCACAGCCGATATCTCGATTTGGTTTCTGATACCTTTCTCCAACAAAAGGAACCAAGGATCCTTGAAGAAATGGCTCATTGTAGGGCTAAGACCAGGAACACGCAAAATGAGTCTGTAGCAGTACCTGAAAGTAAATGAAATGAAGGGATGACAGTGCATTAAAAGAACACAGCAGTCACCTGAGAAGGCTACCAATAGCCAAAGCTGGAACAGTTTGAACAATAAATAAATAAATAAATAAATAAATTAATAACATAGAACTGGATTATGAGCAAAGCTTAAAGCAAATACTCATGAGTCCATACTTATGTAAATAATTGACTGAATACTTAATAAGGGAATACAGACAAATATTTCATACAAAACATTTCCAAATAATTTATGGAGTTACTCTCCCCTCAAGGAGGTAGAGCTCTCCTTAAGTGTTGGCTGCTCATAGTGACTTCCTCTCAAATGGTACAGGATGGAAAGAAGGAAAAAGTGACCTGAAAATGAAGAGAAATAAGAGACACTACTTCTTCCGGGTCATCAAGTTTAGCATCATGAGCAGTAAGCAATGTGCATAATATGTGATATGAGATGATGAAATGGCATTTTGCCTCTGTGGTCATTCTGTCCCTGCAACATGAAGTCTGACAGTGAGAAGAGCATAAGGCAAGCTGAAACTGAAGGCCATTCTGCAAAACATCTGCCCGATACTTCTCAGACTGTTAAGATCATCAGAAATAAGGGAAGTCTGAGAAACTGTCACAGCCTAGAAAAGCCTTTGGAGTCATGACAACTAAATGTATCCCTGATGAGATTTTGAAACAGAAAAAGGACATTAGGCAAAAATTAAGGATATCAGAATAAAATATGGACTTATTATTGATGTATCAGGATAATATTATTAGTTGGAACACATACATTATACTGATACAAGATAATAATAATAATAATGGAAACTAATTATAAACTACTATAAAATTTAAAAATTCAAAAATTTTATTTTTGAAAAATCAGTTATGGTTTATCATCATATTAACATCTTCAGCTCTAAAGTTTTTAAATAGAGCCATCACATTCTTTATTGAAAAAAGAATCAAGCTGATATGTTAGCAACTTAAATAAAACGGTCTCGTTGCTAGAATAGCATACAGTTTTCTAAGATCTTGGTTAAGGAATTGTAAAATCTAACTAAGAAATGAAGCATGTAGTATAACTATTCACCTGAATGTATGGAAATGAAGTCAGTAGCACGTTGTTTGACTCTTTCCATGAATGTGACAGTAAACTATTTGAAATGTTCAATTTTTTATCCAGTTTAAATATTCAATACCAACACTTGCTTATTTCAAGGTAATTTAAGTCATTTTTGTTTCATCTAACAATATTCGCTTTATCCTCCCACAGTGCATTCATTTTAGCTAGGTAGTTGCTCATTAATAAACCAATTTAAAGACCACTATAGAAGAAAGGGAAGATGAAAACTACCCATTACATTTATTGATCCACAACAGTTCTGAAGAAAAGTCCATGGCAGCAGGAGGTTGAAGCCATCAGTAAAAACAAATTTGAAGAATGACAACTATTTTGTTTTAGGTATTTAAAGTTTCTTCATCATACTGGAAAAGAAAAATTGAGAGTAGACTTCTTAAAAAAGATAGTTGCTCTAATATTTTTCAAGTATTATTATAATTTTATACATTTAATGTATATCACATTCAAAAGCTAGATTCTCACCTCCCTATTTATAAAATAAGAAAGAAAACACCAAAAATAAGTCATACAAATTGAATACTGTAAGATTTTGATTAAATGGGAGGTTAGCCCATATATGTGGATATGTTACCGCATTTCCTACATAGGTTGCCAACTGAATTCTTTGCAAATAAAAGACTGAAGGAAACTGTTAAAATCAAAGTTAATTTTTCTGAAGTAGAAAATTTAGTTAAGAGTTTCTTTTTGTGTAGCAGTAGTAAAAATAAATTCAGAATAACTTATAAGTGAAAAATATATACTAGATATCACTAGATATATCAGTTATAGGTCAATAAGGTTATTACTTCTAAAAAGAAAAAAAGACATTTAAATAAGAAGAACAATTTTTTTTTTTAATTTTAGAGAGAGTACATGAGCATGCAACAGGGGCAGAGGGAGAGAAAAAGAGAATCTTAAGCAGGCAGGGCTTGATCCCATGCCCTTTGGATCATGACCTAAGCTGAAATCAAGAGTGAGATGCTCAACTGACTGACCACTGAAGAGCCCCAGACAACAAAAATATTTCAAATATTAGTAATGAGCTCATAATTACAAATTATCCTTAACCTGAAAATTCAGAAGGGAGTCATTTATATTGTGATAGATTCAGCTCAGAAGGGATCTAACTATTATTGTTTCTAAGTGAGGTTCCCCTGATGATCTGAAATAAGAAACGGGACATAACCATGCCATAATCATTGCAGTTTGAAATTATAAAGGCAGGAAATAAATATTCATATCAGATCAATACTTCTCCAGAACCTGCAAGCTTTAGTCAGTGAATAGAAGTAGGCTATTAATGGGGCACCTGAGGGGCTCAGTTGGTTAACTGATCTTGATTTTGGCACAGGTCATAATTGCAGGGTTCATGAGTTTGAGCCCCATGTTGGACTCTGCACTGACAGCATAGAGCCTGCTTGGGATTCTCTCTCTCTCCTCTCTCCTTGTTCCTCTTCTCCCTCAAAATTAAATAAACTTTTCTTAAAAAAAGAGGATATTAAAAAATGAATTAACAGTGCTCAGTATAAATGGAGCTCAACAAGAATGGCAGCTTAAATGGGTTTAATTTAGTTTCAAGTTAATTGGCACAGAATACAGAAAGGGTACATTTGTAACACAGAAAAAAAGACTATCATTATCCTGTAATAGCCAAAAAGTGTTCAGGAAGAACATTTTTATGGTACATTTTACAATAAGTCAGAATAACTGAACTTTCTTTTTTCTTGTTGCAGACTAATATATCAATTAGAGTATTAATACAATGACTCATGTTTCAAAACATTTTTATTTGCTTTTATGTATTCTAGAGCATATGTAACAAAGTTTTGATTATTTTATGTATTTAGTCATATGTAAGCAGTTTGGGAATTATTCATAATGTTTATTATTTATTATAATGTTTACTATCTACCTTAGATATCACTGGCAATAAAATCATTCATCTCTATCAGTTGAATTAAGAACAATCTGGTTGGTAGAAGGATAGTATAGGATAATCTCATAAAATATCATTAATTTCTAGATTCCATATTTGAAGTGAAATATGATTGCAAGTGGCACAGTTGCTTCTAAACAGAAAGATATCAAACACTAATGTCTTCTTCCTTTGGAGGAGATTCCAGATGGAAATAATGTTTAGAAGTAATATTTCCTGAGATGGACCAAGTCCTTAGAATTTTAGAAAGTCAGAATTCCATGAAAAGAATTTTCCAGTCTATGTAGGCATGTCCTCTGAAGTTTGAAAAAATACTAAAGACAATTTTAAAACTCTAATTCAGCATAAAAATACATTTATTTTTACCTAGAGTAAAAATACCTTTACATATCAGAAAGTTCTCATCTGATTTGAAAATATCTCTGTTGAGTTTAAAAGTTACTGCTAGTAGAGGGACTCCTGGGATGCTCAGTCAGTTGAGCCTCCTACTCTTGATTTTGGCTCAGGTCATGCAGGGACAAGGGGTGGACCCTGCTTTAGGTCCTCTCTCTCTGCCTCTCTCTCTCTCTCTCTCTCTCTCTCTCTCTCTCTCTCTCTCTCTCTCTCTCCTTTTCTCTCTAAAATAAATATTTTAAAAAATTGAAAAAGTTACTAGTGGAATTAAAGAGGGTCAGTTTTAGAAAGGGGAGTTTGCTAAATGCCACCTTTTATACAAAAATATAGTGAGACCTCCAAGTCACCAGAATTGGAAGACTATGGTAACAATATTTTCAGTCATAGGTTCCATCTCTGATTATAATAGAATCCTTAATCATTCTTTTTTAAGAAATAATGATTTTATATTATACAATTACACATTATTTGGATCACCCATCAAAAATGAATAAGAATGTTCTAAACTTTCAAGTACATAAGATGAGCAGAATTTTAGAAAAAAAGAAGTTTTTGTTTTTTTTTTAAGGGATCCTATCATCTAGCACTCTAATTTCACAAACGAAGCATTTGACCGTTAGAGAAGTCAGACTTGTGTGCCTGGTAATCTCTTTAGGGCAGATTATAAATGCTTGCAAATTGTGTTTATACAATTTGCTATAGATATTGCTTCTCTATTTGCTCTTTGCTGTTAGTTATTTACTTGGCCAGCCTCACTGTGCAAGCAACGGACACCAGCATATGTCCACATTGGAGTTCCAGCTAATTGACCATTTCCTCCCTATTGAGAAAATCACACATATGGCATGATCATAATGGTACTCGTATATATTGTCATGGGGAAGTTAATTAGTTTCTAGTTTGGGAAGTATCTTTCTTACATTAGGTTATGCAACATCTGCCCTTTTTAATATTCTTAATCATCTTTTCTTTCTCTGTTATTTCAGTGTTTCATTCCATTTATATACAAACAAAACAACTCTGATGGTGAAGAATAGTAGTTTCAATGATGGAAGGAAAACAATGTGTTTGGAAATATATTTTGATATCCAAATGTAACTGCAATATCCTTAAAGTTACTGCAAATCCATAAGTTCTATACCTTCTCTTCCTCTAGTAATTTGGCATGTTTCTTTCCATAACCAAAATTCACAGTAGAGAGACAGATGATAGATAGATGGATATCTGATATATTTGAATATATGATACACACCTTTATCTTTTGGCAAAATATCATGAAGGAAAATGAGTTATCAACTTAGAAAATTTAAATTAGTTAATTTAGTGAACACAAGGAAGCATAATGAGGTTAAGAAAATGTTGAGAAGACATTGAAGAATAATGTGAAGAAACTCTCAACATTTTAAAGTTTGAGTCTTCTTATAGCTGGAGAGAGGTGGCCATGAGAATAATCAGAGTCCAGCAAGGCAGAACCTTATGTGCAGAAAATATTGAACTAGAAATGGCATATCACATTTCTAAGGTTCAGGTCACATACTCTGGGAACATAAAATACCTGAGTTTAACACCCAGTTCTGCTGCTTGCTGCTGTAATATTTGCTGTTTTATTTAACATATCATGTCTCAATTTCCTAGTCTATAAAATGAAATAGATACAGTAGCTTTGGGGGTTCTTGTGAAAAACAAAATACTTTTTCATCACTCTTTGCCAATTTCCTTGACAAGAAGTGATGCTGATAATATTATGATGAAAAATACATGCAGGTAAAGCAATAATAACTAGAGTCCACTAGAGTCAAAGCAATTATTGAGAAGGTAGTCTTCCTTCTAACGTTGGAGTTTTTCTAAGCAAAAACTACAGTTTCATGATGTTTTGCAACTAACATTCTATAAGAGAAGTTGATTTCATCAATTAGATCCAAAAACATAAGACTTGGAAAGTGGAATGGAGGCAGAGATCCCCGCAGGTGAGAGACTGAAATAGGTAGACCCACATTCTGTTATCTGATTACTAGCTTTATAGGTGACAGAGATGGTTTTAACTGTGACAGAACAGAACAGCAGCAGTGGCTACACTCTTAGCTGACCCTTCATTCATGGCACCTCAGATATGAATTTAAGGGCAACAGTCTAGACACAATCCCTGTGATTATCCAAATATTCAATTGTTCATCTTAAGTCTCTTTTGGCTAGAAATAGCTAGTGTAGTTTCTGATATTTGTGTCAGAATGATACTGTGCTTGAGACCATCAATAACTGCAGTATGCCACCACCAGAAACAGAATGACCATAAACACTGTAATGAATAGCAGGGTCAACTGTGTAATCAAATGATTTGATTTAAATGCAGTTTCTTTGGTGGGGGTCAATAGATCATGGTCCCCTAGAACCATAATGAATGAACAATCTAAAAAAGTCCTATGGGATCTGTGATAAAAAAAATAATAATAGATACATAAATATATAGATTATGATGATGCTGGAGGCTAGACGATAGGTAGATAAATGATAGACAATAAGATGATAGATGATAAATAAATAGATGATAGATAGATAGATAGATAGATAGATAGATAGATAGATAGATGATTGATCAATGATAGATATAAAACCCTCTAGTTTATGAGAACAGAAGGAGGCAGAGAATGGGTGAGTGATATCTCAAAATATCTAATATCTTTGTGAGCCTATCTTGTACTTATTTTCTCACTAACTACATGCAAATGCGAATTAGTACACCTGGAACTTGGCACAGTCCACACTGGATTTTTGTGATAAGAAAGCTTTGGTGAAGCCCCTTCCTTCCTTAGTAAACAGTAATAAATATGCGATACCATATTTATCATGGATTTCAAAAACTAATACCACTATAAGGGACTTTAAATGTTGAGCACTGGTGTATTCCTACACCTTCCCTCATTTTTAACTTATTTCACTTATGTAGAAACCAGGAATTTTAGAAAAGATAATAGGATTAAATATCAATATAACTGACGTTAACACTAATGACAGATCATTTCCTAATATAATCTCTTCACTTGAACAAATCAACACAGATCCTGTCATCTTTTATAAGCTTTCAGGCTAATGATTTATATTCTACCCAAAGCACCCACGAATACTATTAACAACTTGTTTTTAACTGACAGTAACAGCAGAATTTCTTTCTGACTTACTTCAGTTTTCTCTCATAATCTAGTCTACAAAATCATTGCATACCACTCATCTTAGGACCATCATCAAGAACCACCATACTGATTGTACAGCAAGGTGACTCACCTGGAAAACCCCAAGCAGCAGGTGTCATAGTTAACCTGATAATATGTTGATAGACCAGGTGATCCATAAATTAAACAAAAACTATGGAATGCAGTGCTCTGGAGCATGTCAAAATGCTGCCTAAAATCAAATAGCAAGTGTTGAATTGTTGTACTCTCTACCCTTAAAAAAGAGGTACATTTGGTCAACCTGTTTGAATTTCAGAGGAAATAAATATCTCAGGTTGGCATATGCCTCCAATGCATTTTAAAGAAGCCTTTAATGGGGTGCCTGAGTGACTCAGTCAGTTAATCACCTAATTTCAGTTCAAATCATGATCTCATTGTTGGTAAGTTTGAGCTCCCCATTGGGCTCTGTGCTGACAGCTCAGAAATCTAAGCCTGCTTCAGATTCTTTGTCTCCCCTTCTCTCTGCTCTTCCATACTCTGTCTCTCCCTGTTTCTCAATAATAAATAAATGTAAATTTAAAAAAAAACAATAATAAAAAAATCTTTAAAGTGACACATTTTGAATAAGGGGAGTCAGGATAAGAGAAGACTTTTCAGTTGATCCAAAATGCAATGCAAGTCTTACCACTTCAGCCAAATGACCCAACAAATCCAAATTCCCCTTTCCTATTTCCCTGTTAAAGTGTATAATTCCACAAACTTTATGGTTCAGTCTTTTAGTTTAGGATATCAATGTGAAACAGAATTTTAAGAGAAATGAGCATCAACATTTCTGGATATAGTGACGGCTGTGGAAAGGGAATGTGGCCACACAAAGAGTTAGTACCCTAAAGTTCTAATATCAAAAAGAGTTACTTAAGGGAAAGATTATAGGGAAGGAAATATCAAAATACACACAATCCTCTTAACTTTTATTTTCCTTCAGAAAGTTATGCTAAGCTGCTTATAAACAAGATTCCAGGAAACAGGGAACTCTCCCTTGTATCGCTCTACATATTTATAAAAAACAAAGGATGGGAGATGTTTGCTTCACTATATTTAAGAAGCTTCCCCAAAAGTTAGATGGGAGCCCAAGATTTGAGTCCCCCCAAAATTTGGAAATGACAAAAGGAAACATTTATAAGAAAAATGGCCAAGAAAGTGTGTTTTGTGAGTAGTTTTTACCTGTGGATATAGAGCCATAGTTTCCTATTGAGTGTGAGGGGCTTCTGGGGGGTCGTTAATTCCTTGGTATTTTTAGGCTGCTTCGTGCACAGGCTGAGCATCAGAATGTCTTCAGCAATAATGAATAGGTTCTACAGTAGGAAACAATGGAGTTGGCTTGTACAAGGGACAACGTGACAAGGCATATGTAGATGGAGTCATTAAAAAGTTCTTCTGCACCCTGATCTACTCTTTCCATGACTTGGACTCACTCATATGCTAAGTTCCTAATTCTCCTCCATAATGGCTGATCACAACTTCTAAAATAATAATTACAATAGTGGTAAAGAGCTACAGTCATTAGTGCTGTTTTTTATCTCTTCCTTCTACTTGAAACATATATACTTCCACTTAAGACAAATTCCTGTCCTTTCCATGTTGAAAGGGGTGGGTCAGTCTCTTGAGTTCACTTGCCATCAAGGGTATCATTAGTCTCCTAGAGAGATAATAACAAGGTGGGGACTCAGGTTGGATCTCTGCTGGTGACTTTAGCTCTGGCAGTAGCCAGAATAATCGTGGTGAGAAGGAGTTCATCACATTGTTGGGCCCATGCATAACCTTCATATCAGATATCAAGAGAACTCTGTTCATAGTTCTGTTAGGCAAGCACAGTAGTGATCATGAAAGGACACTGGCTAATATCTACATATTATAAATATGGTGGTTCAATATCTCTTCCGCAGCAGATGCTGCTTTCAGGACATGGGACACAAAAATTCACACACTGATGCTGTTTCCTACAGACTCATTCACAAGCCTCTTTCCAAGACACTCCTGTCATTTATTACAACCTTGCTTCTTCAAGGATCAGAGAAAATAAGTCAAGGGATTCATATCTGCTCCTGAGTCTATGAGCTTATGTTCAACCACTTCTTCCTCTACACAGGATGATGATGAGATGTATTGCTTTAAATTAATGTGTGTTATTTTTCTTAGCCTCCGTCTTTCAGTGTAGGACTGTCATTGGCAGCACCCAATTTTTGAATTTTTGTCCTATTATAATACATAGAAATAATAAAGAAAAAGCATTGATGGCATAGGTGTGAGATGAATGAAGAGGTATTGATGCAATTGGAGGTATTGACATGGAATCTGGGATATTTGATCATATGCTTTACTTATACTATTTGAACATACTGATAATCCAGCTTTCAAAAATATGCATTATAGGGGCACCTAAACTGCATCTGACTCTTGACTTTAGCTTAGGTCATGATCTCATGGTTCACGAACTTGAGCCCTGTGTCTGGCTCTGCGCTGATAGCACGAAGCCTGCTTGGGATTCTGTCTTCCTCTCTCTCTGTCCCTTCCCTGGTTGCTTTCTATCTGTCTCTCTCAAATAAAAATAAACTTCATGGACATTAATTATAGTCTTATTTCTAGCCTCCAGTTTCTTTCCTTTCTTCCTATAACATTTTTCAAGACAATAGAAACAGTAAGTTAAAAAAAAAGATAAATTATAGCAAGGCACTCCGCTGCCTAAATCTCTCCATATCGTTTCCGTAACATTGAAACTAAATCCAATTTCTTTAAGAAGCCTACCGTATGCGCCCTCATTTTCCTCCTGAATCTCTCATCCATTATTTGCCTCCCTTTCAATAACTAATGTAAAAATACATAAGCTTATTTGCTCATAATATTTGGTGCAGTGAATATGTGTTTATTTACTCATTGGATTGAAACTTTGCACTAAAGAGGTGCCTAGGTAGCTCAGCTGGGTAAGTGTTCGACATCGGCTCAGGCCATAATCTCACAGCTTGTGGGTTTGAGCCCCGTGTCAGGCTCTGTGCTAACAGCTCGGAGCCTGGAGCCTGCTTCGGATTCTGTGTTTCCCTCTCTCTCTGCCGCTGTCTCCACTCACACTCTGTCTCTCAAAAATGAATAAATGTTAAAAAAAAATTAAAAATAAAATAAAACTTTGCATTAAAGTTGACTTGAATAAACTATTCCTATAAATTTTATTTGCTATTTTATTTTGAGGAATTGCACTATACCAGTTTTGAAAATACAGTATGATAGTTTTAAAAAATACATCAAGAACTGAAAAAAAATTATAGTTTGCACACAAGCATACTGTTGTATACATTTACTCCTGTGCTCATTTTGGATACTTCTGAGCATGACTCTTTTTCATACTTGAAATTTCAGAGTTTTACCACACATCTCTAAATAGGGGATTCTTTTGATTTATGAAATACTTTTTATAATTCCATTTAGTGCTCATATTTTAATATCACCTAATTAAAATAGATACTGTGCCATATAACCAGGAAATATTGAATAATAAAATCTAAGAATTCAGAAAATGCCTAAGATAGAGGTCTTAGAACAATGCTAACTCAATCATTTATCTTGTGATAATCTGATATAACTAAGAACAAATAAACACTATAATTACTGTGCAATATAGCAAAACAAATTTGTGAAACCTTAATTTTTAAAGTACATGATTATAAAGAGTTGATTTTATACTCAAGTACCGACATTATTTTAAAGTAACTTTTGGAGGCTTAAAGATTTATGGAATGCTGAATCTTGAGAAAAAAATAAGAGACAAAAAATGAATTTGCAAAACTCAGAGAAGAAGTAATTTGTTCTTTCCTGGTACCTTGAAAAGCATTAGTCAGTTGGAATAATTAAGAATTCTCAAAAGTTTTTCAAAAAATATTTTTGAATTAACATATATCTGACAGCAATATATAATTTTCATTGATTCAATGCATACTGATACCAAATCATTGAAAAAATAAAATCTAGTGAGATAACCTAATGAATCCAATAAAAATTATGTCTTTGTAAGATAAGAAATACTCCTTTTAGCAGAGTCCAGATTTTTATTTTGAAGTATCTTGTACTTCCGTTAGAAGAGGTGGTGGGTAAAAGATGCTTTGACACATACATTAGTGAAGAATCTTTCTGGCAATATTACAACAGATGTGGATTTGAATTGTGATGGTAGCTACCAGCTGCACAGCTCCCCAACTCACCAGGAATCATGTACGTGTGACATCTATGTAGAATAAGGAGTAAAAAGAACCAGGAAAAAGACCATTTAGAGGTATTGTTAGAAAGACTCCCTCTTTCTTTTTCTTGGAGAATGTGGTGCCTCTGCTCAAGTATGTAGATTTTTAAAATAAATATAATTGTAATGATTTTGAGTCTGGTGTGTAAATTCAAAGCCTGTTATCTATTTCAACAAATCAGGTTTATTTCTAGTGCTCCATTTTTTTCATGTTGCATATCTAATGTGAAATGCCAAATTGTTTACCATATTTGAAGGGCTTTTTTTGAAATTGGGTATCTTCAGGGCATCTCTAAGGAAGGGACATTCTAGACATCTAAAACTATGACAGACAGAGCCTGGATAATCATGATTAGAAGAAGAAATACATTTAAGTAGTAGAATACTGGGTCAAAGGAAATTAATACTGGCTTGAATACAAGTGCCAAATTAAAGAAAAAGATTGCAAGTCTTTTTGTACAATGTCCTATAACTGGAAATATACATTGTATAGTGTAACCTTTTCACAGTGGCTTCCTTTATTTTGCAATGTGCATGCACTTAAGCAATATTATTTGGAGGTTTGGAAACTCATTTCTTTTTACTGCTGAATAACACTTTACTGTAAAAATATGTACCAACTTTTGTTTATGCATTCACCTATTGAGGATTATTTTAATTGCTTCCAGTGTTTGGCAATAAAATTCTATGTTATCTGAATGCTATAAACATTCACTTCCAGAATTCTGTTCTTATTCAAGACCAACTCACGTGTATATTGCTGGACTACATGCTAAGAGTTTGTTCAGCTTTGTCCAAACTGCCAGACTGTCTTCCAAAGAAGACATACCAAGAATTAATGAGAGTTCTTATTGCTCCACACCCTTTCTGCATTTGATAATTGTCAGTAATTTGGCTTAAGACCATTCTAAAGGAATCTGTAGAAGTCTTTCAATGTTGTTTTAATTTGTAATTCTTTAATAGTATGATGTTGAACATTTTTTTCATATGCTTATTAGCCATCTGTATTTCTTTTTAGTGGGTTATATCTTCAGGTGCATTTTCCATTTTTTAATTTGGTTTTTGTTTTCCATTATTGAGTTTAAAGAATTCTTGGTATATTTAGAATACAAGTCCTTTATCAGATATGTGCTCTATAAATATATTCTCCCAGGTAATAGCATGGCTTTTTATTATCTTAAAAGTACCTTCCTCAGAATTCCAACTCATTTTATTCTTTCATAAATGATGCTTTTGGTGTTGTATCTAAAACTTCATTGCCAAGGGGCACCTGATTGGCCAGGTAACCCCAACTGATTTTTTTAAAAAACCAGCTTTTTGTTTCATTGATCTCTTATATTTACCTGTTTCAATTTTATTAATTTCTTTTGTAATTTTTATTATTTCTTCTTTCCTGCTTATTTTAGATTTAATTGCTCTTCTTTCTCTAGTTTCCTAAGGTAGACACTCAAACTATTAATTTTAGATCTTTCTTCTCTTCTCTTAGATGCATCCAATGCTATAAAATTTCCGGTAACCAATATTGTCACTATATTCCGCACATTTTGGAAATCACATTCTCATTTTCATATACTGCAAAAAATATATTTTGAATTTATTTTGAGACTTTTTTGATTCAAATCTTATTTAAAAGCATGTTGTTTAATTTCCAAACCTTTGGCAGTTTTCCAGTTATCTTCCTGTTATTGATTTCTAGCTTGTTTCCATTATGGTCTGAGAGTATATGCTGTATTATTTCGATTCTCTTACATTTACTAAGGTGTGCTTTATGACTTATAATGGGGTCTATCATAGTGAATGCTCCATATTATTTTCAGAAAAATTCCAATTCTCTTGTAATTGGATATTTAATGGCTGTCAGTTAGATCCAACTGACTACTGGTGTTGTTCATTTCAGCTATATCTTTTCCAATTTTCTGTCTGCTAGATCTGTCAATTATTCTAAGAGAGGTGTTTAAGTTCTCCATTGCTTCTATAGTAGAAATCAACTAACTTTTGCAAGTTAATCAATTATAACTGGTGATTTGTCTATTTATCCTTGATACTCTATCATTTTTTGCCTTGTGTATTTTGATACTCTGTTGTTAGATGCTTAGATTTTAAGGACTGTTAAGAATTCTTACACAATTTACTTTTTTATCATACTGTAATTCTCTTTATATTTGATAATTTTCCTCATTTGCAAGTCTGCTTTATCTGAAATCCATAACTATGCCAGTATTTTTTTATTATTATTAACATGGCATTTATTTCTCCAACCCTATAATTTTAATCTATCTGTGTCTTTGTATTTAGAGTTGGTTTCCTGTGGATGACATATAGTAGTGTATTATTTTTTATACACTGTTTTTTTGTTTTTTGGTCTTCCATTCTTCCTCTGCCTTCTCTGGTTTTAATTGAGAAATCTTTTTTATTCAGTCTTCTCTCATCTCTTACTACATCAATTATACTTCCTTTTTCACTTTTATTTTTTTACTGGTTGTCTCAGTGTTTGAAATGTACATTTACAACCAATCCAAGCCCCCTTTTACATTGCAATATAGTGTTTCATAAGTGTTGTAAGTATCTTATAACTGAGTATTCTCTATTTTTCCCTTCCACCCATTACTGCCATTTTACTTACCTATTTGCTATAATCACCAACACATTGTTGTTATTACTTTGAACATACATCTGTTAGATCACTTAGAAATAAGAAAACTAAAATACTTTGTTTATTCATTTTCTGATTCATTTCTTTTCTTATATAGATCTGAATTTCTCGTGTGTGTGTGTGTGTGTGTGTATAGGAGAACCTCTTTAACATTATGCAAGGCCATTCTGCTGGTGACAAATTCCTCAGTGTTTATTTGAGAAAGTATTTCTCCTTCACATTTGAAAGATAATTTTGTTTGATTCAGAATTTTAGGTTGGTGGATTTTTTTCTTTCACTATTTTAAATAATTTATTCCACTCTCTCTTGCTTGTACAGTCTGTGAAGAGACGTTCTGTTGTTTCTTATTTTTGTTTCTCTGTAAATAATAATATTGTCACCCAGCCACCCCTAACTTTTTTCAAAAATTTTCTTTTTTTCTGTTCATCTGCAGTTTAAATATGACATACCTAGGTGAGGTGTTTTGTCTTGGTTTGTGGGTGTGTGTGGGTGTGTGTTGTTTGAATGTTTGTTTCTATATTAATCGTGTTTGATGTTCTCTAGAGCTTCCTGGATATGTAGTTTCATGTCTGCCATTAATTTGGGGAGATTCTTCAGGCATCATTACTTCAATTATTCTTTCTACTACTTCTTTCCACTACTTCTCTCCTTTTTTCCTACCTACCTTCCTACCTTTCTTTCTCCCTTTCTTTCTTTCTCTGGTACTCCTATTACAAAGTTACACATTTTGTAATTGTCTCACAGTTCTTGGATTCACTGTTACATCTTTTTTTCTTTTTCTTAATTTCAGTTTGGAAAATGTCTACAGACACATCATCAAAATTTCTGAATCTATTCTCTGCTTCATAGTCTACTGATGAGCCCATCAAAGTCACTCTTCAGTGTTTTTGTTTTTAGCTTTTTCTTTTAATTCTTTCATAGGTTTGTCATCTCTTTCCTTAAGTTAACAATTTGTTATTTCATTCTCCACTTTTACCATTAGAGACCTTAGCATATTAATTATATTATATTTTAAATCCCTGATATGACTATTTCAAAATTTCTCCATATCAGAATGTGTTTAGTGCTTGTTTTGTCTCTTCTCGCTTTTCCCCTTGCTTTTTATCATGCTGGGTAATTTTTGTTAACAATCAAGCACAATGTATCAGATAAAAGAAATTGAAGTACAGAGTCTTTTAGTGTGAGGTTTTGTGTTCATCTGGTGTGGAACCAGGCTGCGTGCGTTTCATGTTTGTTATAGTTGAAGCTGTCAGAAGGTTCAATTTCCTTTAGTAAACTTGGCTATTTTCTCTGCTGTTGTTACTAGATTTTTCTATAAACTCCTCTGAATTAGAGCCTGAGTCTTCCATTTCTTTCATCTGCAATCCACTGTGATTCTGAAGCCCTACTTATGTATAGGGCGGGGTGGGGTGGGGTGGAGAGGGTAGTATAATATTGGAGTAGGGAAGCATTCTATAATCTTTAGATAGAATCTCCATTGTTGTTGTTGTTATTTTCCTACACCAGTGTCTCTGGGCTTTGACTTTCAGAATACTTTATTTGCCTTTTGTTTTCTCCACTTACATGAGGCAGCAATGCTAGAATGGGCAGAAGTTGCCTAATTTCCCTTCTCCCAGGTCAAATAAGACTGGTATAGTATACTCTCTTGAGGGGTAAATTTTGTTACTGAGAGTATAGTGAAGAACATAATATTGTGGGTGTATTTCAAAATTGCTACTTTTACTCTTCCTCTGCTGCAAGCATGATGGGATTTTCTTGAATCCTCACAGTATAAACCTGGTAGGACTCCTGGAAGTAAAACTCAAGAATGTGTGTGGCTCCAATAAAACTAGGTCCTGCATTTTAACTCTTAAGCTAGTTCACACAGAGCCTCCAGCAACTCATCAATCATAGTTTAAATGTTCCTACAGTTCCTGACTCCAGAGAATTATTTTCCTGACAAGCTGTGATTCTCTGTATTTACCTGTATCTCTAGTTTTAGGGGCAGCAGTTTGCCTTGTAATTCTCTGGTGTGTCTAAGAAAAGTTGATTTTTCATTTTCACACTCTTTACAGGTCAGGAAGGGAACTAGAAAGACACTTCATGTTTTTGCTGAAAATGAAGTATGTAATTTTTCATCTTCATTTAAAATATTCTGATGTATTATTTATTTGCTTTAGGCATAATTTAAGAAAAAATAAGATTTCATTTATAACTTTCCTTAATCTACCAAGATCATTCAACAAAGTTGCATTGAATACAGTTTTATTATTTATTATTGAATGGATCATGGAATATCTCCCAAAGGGTGGAGATTATAAGACAAGTAATATAGAAGAATCATTTTCCAAAAAGACTGATGTTTTTCCATGAACATCAGTAAATTTTTTATGTCACTCAGAGTTTTAAAACATTTTTACATATATTAAACATTTATTGGATTCAACTTTCAAAATTTTTTAGTTTTTATTTTGAATTTGACATTTTCCCAGAAATTTTAATGGGTATTACTTTGTATATATATAGGAGATTACTCAATGTTGTACTATCTGAATACTCCTACAGACTTTTCAGTTATTTTTTTTTTGGGCTTTTTAGCTATACACTATTCGATCTGATCATCTTATCTCAAAATGACACAGGTTATACTACATATTTATCCAATGCACACACAAACGTGCATTAATTTTAACTATCTGTATTTTCTAGTATATCCAGGATAATATTACATAAATGCGGTGATGGTGGTTATTCATGCTTTGGTTCACTTTTAAGAAGAGTACTGCTAGTAATGTTTTACCACTAAAGATTGTTTGCTCTTGACACCCTCCTCTTCCATATACCTCTTTCCCACTCTCCATTTCTTCCTCTCCCACTATCTGTCTATATAGCTAGCTATATTTCATGTTAAGAAAATATCTATATTTGCAATCAGAATGTACTTTAAAAGTTTGTTAAATGCTTACAGATTTTATGAAAACAAAGCAATAGTATTCCCTTTTTTAATCAATAAAAATATGAAATCAGAAATATAAGTATCTATCTAATTGGAAAAAATCAGCATTAACAACAAGGGTGATATATTTCATGTAGATATAAAAACATATTGTTCATACTGTGTTTTATAAATCATTTCCTTTGGTTATTCAGAACAGCTAAGAATCAGAGTACTTACACACCATGGAGGGAAAAAAATAGAATCTGCCTAATGTTTAATGAGGTTAAGACAAACAATTTATTCTAAAATTGGCTGCGTTCAGTTATAAATGGTAGAGTACCTGTACTGTATTTTTCTCTCATTCAATGTAAAAGATAAGAATAATGTTTCTTCCAAATTATTTTATTACTGAATCTGTCTTTAGTCTTGAAATAAAAACTTTGAGGTTTACACTAACTCCAAAGACTTTGACTGTTTTGTTTGAAAGGTTTTTTGTTTTTGTTTTTGTTTTTTGTTTCCTGGGTTTTGTTTGAAAGTTTTTAAGAGAAATATTTTGGGGGCAGGAAGTCTGAGAAAGATATTATCATATAAAATATGGTACCTGCAATTGTTCACTTAAATTATAAATGAAACCAATTGTTTTGTTGGGTTAGTTTCCTTTCCCAACTTTGTTCTAAATAAAGCTAAACGGGCGCCTGGGTGGCTCAGTCGGTTAAGCCTCCGACTTCAGCTCAGGTCAGATCTCACATTCATGGGTTCGAGCCGAGCTGCGCTTCCGGCTCTGTGCTGACAGCTAGCTCAGAGCCTGGAGCCTGCTTCAGATTCTGTGTCTCCTTCTCTCTCTGCCCCTCCCCCTCTCATGCTCTGTCTCTCTCTGTATCAAAAATAAATAAAATATTTAAAAAATTAAAAATAAAAAAATAATAAGCTAAAATAACTCTTTAACATATCTTTGTATTTTATAGTGGCTATAATACTGTGCTTCTTTTCTTTTGTCCAAAAGCTTAAAACAAAAGCCATAAACAAACTGATAGTTTCTGAACCTAAAAATATGTGAGTTTGGTTTATAGTACATATAGTTAGTATAAGAATGACTTGGAGCCCAGGACTTGGACTAAGTTGAGTTTACATCTACCCATTATCTGTAAGTTATTTTGTACAATTACATGCCTTGGAATGCAAATTGTAAATTGATGATCCTAAAATGCCAAATCTGGCCCTATTCTCTCTTCTGCATTCCAGAATTAGACATTCAGTTGCTTGTTTGTCATCTCAGCATGGATACTTAATGAGAATCTTACACTTATTTTGGACAAAACAAATTGCTCAACCCATGATCCTAGCAGCAGCAGCACTGCAATGTTCTTTTATCAGCATTATTTCATCATCCAACTAGTTACTCAGTTCAGAACCACCAGAATGGTTTTCAATTTCTATCTTTATGCACTTGCTATTTAAAGTGTGCTACTGAACCACCATCACTTGAAAATTTGTTTGACTCAATACCATGTGCCCCAAATCAAACTCTTTAGATTCATAAATTGTACTTCATAACAGGATCACCAGATAATTCATATAAATATTAAAGTTTGAGGAACACTGGCATAAATCAGCACCTACATGCAATCTATAGTCATTATTATCACCTCTACTTCCAAAACAAATGCAAATGAGAATAACTTTTTATTATCTCTATTGTTACTACTCTAGTTCTTCATCACCTGTGGGCCGATCTACTTCCTACTTATACTTTGTTCCCTCATGGTCCACTCTTGTCACAGCAACCATAGTGCTCCTTTAGAATTAAAAAATCAGGCCCTGTTGTTTCCCTGTCTTACCACTGCATTTGAGGCTCATTAGCCTGTCCTACAATGAATCTCTGCCTTTATTGCTTACCACTCTAATCTCGTTTGCTCTATTATTGCATTCAGCTATAATAGTGTCTTCTGGAGACATGGACTTATGGTATGCTGTGATAAAGTGTTCTTTGTCTAGGGGCCCAGTAACATGCCAAGAGCTGTTTTTAAAAAGCCATTTATAATTCTTCACTGCCAATGGCATGACCCTGTCCCAACACCCCAGGGATCTGCTTTGTAATTCTTCCACTGTAATTTGGCATAAACTTCAAAGTATATCTTTTCTCATCAGTGAGACCTACAGTAACACAGTTTCTAAAACGTCATGGAGCCCAAGCTTCAGGCCTGCTAGCACTGCAGTCTGGTCCTGTTACAGAGCCCTCTATTGCTCTGGGCCTCAACCATGTTTGGCAGCCTTCGTGTCTCCCAATATTTGGGTCTGAACTGTATACTGAGAGCAGAATGTGTCGTCTCCAGAGGCAAAAGAAGTCTACCAGGTACTTTCTTCTTTGTGGTGAAGACGTGCAAGACACAGCAACTTTTCATTTATTTGGAAGGAATATCCTTGTACATCCATTTTACTGAGAACGAACTTCCCAAAATTTCATCTTCCCAAGAGTTCATCTTCCAAGATCTGGGGGCCATGTGTTACTAAGACCTCTGGCTAACTAGCCACTTTTTTCTTTTCTTCCCTAGACAACATGTCATCAACGCAATGTATCACTGCAATGTTCTGAGGGTTGTGGAAGGGGTCAAGGTCTTTTGGATTACATTATTACAGGTGGCAGAAAAGTTAACATAACCCTTGGAAAAATCTATAGATGAATATTG
Source organism: Suricata suricatta (assembly GCF_006229205.1). Classification (NCBI taxonomy): domain Eukaryota; kingdom Metazoa; phylum Chordata; class Mammalia; order Carnivora; family Herpestidae; genus Suricata; species Suricata suricatta. The sequence continues at coordinate 63,595,707 of NC_043700.1, forward strand.
TTGTCCATTCTTCATGAATATGGGCTCTTTCTGATCCTCTATATGCTGATAGGTACAGGGAACAGAAAACACACCATGTCAATGGCTTATATGTCATATGCTGAGGCTTTATCAATCTGTTCTGTCAATGATAGCATCTAAACATAGTGACTAGTGTTATTCTCCAAGATCCAGTTCATTTCTATCAGAGCCAGATTGGTGAATTAAACTGAGATGTGACAGGGACTGCTCCCACATGCTTCCTTTACATCTTTAATGATATTAGTATTCCCACCCTCCTTCTAAGGATGTAATTTGATTTTGATTCATTCTCTTGTCTGCAGAAGGAGGATATGAAAGGGTAGCCTCAGAATTATTCCACTTAGCCTTTCCCACTATAATAGTACTTTTCCTGTGTGTTAAAGATCATGTCTGGATATATTTCAACTTTCAAATATATACTTTTAAATACAGATGCTTATTATATATTCAGTGTTCTGGGTTGATTTGGCTCCCCCCAAATTCATATGTTGAAGTTCTAACCTACAGTTTGTATTTATTCAAAGATAGGTCCTTTAGGAGGTACTTAAAGTTAAATCAGGTACTTAATGGATACTTAATATTATAAGATTGGTAGCCTTTTAAGAAGAGGAAGAAAGAGGTCTCTTGCTCTTTCTCTATGCACATTGAAGCAAAGGCCTTGTGAGGACTTAACAAGAAGATGGCTGTCTATAAGTCAGGAAGAGAGATCTCACCAGAAACCAAATTTACCGGCACCTTGGTCTTCGACTTCCCAGCCTCCAAATCTGTGAGAAATAGATTTATATTGTTTCAGCCACCCCATCTGTAGGATTTTGTTATAGCGGCTCTAGTAGACAATAAGGAAGAGAAGAGATAACCATAGCTTGGGACCATGGACCTAGTGGACCTAACATCACTTGGCCCCTATTATTTCATTTCCATTAGGCCTATTGATATTAAAGAGGTTGGCTCTGTGATCACCTATGCTATTACCAGCTCTGGATTTCAGAAGAGATCTAACAGTGAACATTGTAGTGGTTCAAGTTCTCTTCCCACCAAGACTTTGCTGGTAGTAGTCTCGGCACACATGAAATGATGGTTCCAAAAGCAACAGCTGTGGGTTAATTATCTATTTTTCTTGCAGCAGATTCTCCTGAATGATTTCTGAGTGGCACACATACATGGCCATCAGACCTCCCAAATAAATTACTTAAACCCAGTTCCTTCTCTCTATGCCTGAATTCACAGAAAAGCAAAATAAGAAAGAATTATTTTCTTTCTCCTATCTTCTCAGTGAATTAATATGATAATGGTATGATTTGTGACAATACGGAGAACTTTTGAGGAACAATCTTTTTCTAATGTTTACTTGGTAGGGAAGTTTAAGTGATTTCATTTTTTATATGAGTATACATCATTTGTTTTAAAAGCCTGATATTGTTAAACACTTAAGTGATTTCTCTTTTTTGGCATTACAAATATGCTTCTTTCAAGATGTCTTTTGCCTACTTTTGATTATTATGTTGGCTATATTTCTAGAAATAGATTTACTAAGTGAAAGGATATAAGCATCTCTAAGGTTTTTGATAGGTATTCCCTTCTGCTTGAGAAAGCTTTGTCAGATTATGCTTTTACATAACTGTAATCTTGTTATACAATATGGAAGATAGAGGTGCTGGCACATCAGAGAGAGCAGCTTTCTCCCACCCAGCTAGCGGCCCTGCCATGAGGCAATTCTTCATAGGGCATTTATAAACATCCTATTATAAACATCCCAAGCAATATAGTTTGATTTCTTTAATGATTATAAGACTATGCATATTTTTAAATGTATCTTTTATAACTGGTTTTGGTAACTTATTTTATCTTGGAACGTGTATATTTTTGTCTATGTTGTAAATAATTTTGGTACATAAATGTTTATAATATTTGGACCATTGGCAACACTGATCCCATTTTAGAATTTATCTTGCCATCTAATGTTTTTTTCTTGCTCAATATTGGCAGACATTTGTCTATTTAATTTGCCATTTTAAAGAATGAAGTTTTACCGTTACATATCCTCTCCTTTGAACCTTTCTATTTCATTAATGTTTGCTTCTATGCTTTTCTTGCTCCTTCTAATTTTTTGGTATACTTTTCTTTTTTAAATTTTTTAATGTTTTATTTATTTTTGATACAGAGAGAGACAGAGCATGAGAGGGGGAGGGGCAGAGAGAGAAGGAGACACAGAACTGGAAGCAGGCTCCAGGCTCTGAGCTAGCTGTCAGCACAGAGCCTGATGCGGGGCTCAAACCCACAAACGTGAGATCTGACCTAGGCTGAAGCCGGAGGCTTAACCACCTGAGCCACCGAGGCGCCCCTATACTTTTCTTTTTAAATTTATTTTTTAGTTTTTAAATTAGACACTATTAGACAATATTCTCATTAATTTTAGAATGTTTGAATGTTTTTCTTTTCTAAAATAAGCATTTAAGAAAAATAATTCTACTTGCAATAACTACCTTAATATTCATTTGTAAGTATTTAGTTATGCCTCTAATAGTTAATATGTCAACTTTACTGGGCCATGGAGTACACAGATATTTGATTAAACATTATTCTGGGTGTGTCTATAAGAGTGTTTTAATTGAGAAAAGCAGCTTGTTTTCCCCAGAAATGATGAACCTTGTACAATCTGCTGAAGGCCTGAATAGAACAAAACGCTGAACAAGAGAGAATTTGCTCTCTACCTGATGGTCCTCAAGATAACACATCAGTCTTCTACCTTTGAAATCAGACTGGAATTTAAACCATCAGCTCTCCTAGTTTGTCGGCCTTTGAACTACAAATCATGGGATACCTTAGCCTGCATAATTGCCTGAGAAAATCCTCTATGCTAAACTATATATATTCTGAACAGACATAGATATAGATTAGATATAGATATAGATATGGATATAGATAGATATAGATATAGATATGGATATAGATATAGATATATAGATGTGTGTGTGTGTGTGCGTTTGTGTGCTGAAAATGATTCTAAGGAACAGAGTTCTAAGAATTAGTTCTCTGAATTGGTCCTAGGGTTTTGGGAATTAGCTTTCAAATCTCATTGTATTTAAGGAAGCTAATGACTTTATTTCTAGTGGTACAGAACACTAATGAGCTCATGACATGATCTGGCACCAGAGCTATGCAAAATATCATCATTGGATATTCCTAACCAATCACTTATAAGACACAAGGATCTGGGATGACTGTATATTATATATTTAAATGAGTTTTGGAAAACTAACAGATTTAAGGGGATTGCCTGGTTGATCCCAATGTCCTTGGACAAGTGATGAAAGAAAAGGATAAGCTTAGGGATTTACACTCCCACCTCAAATGCTGCAGACACGACTGAAATCTTCTCTGTGTGACCTAAAGGAGACCCTTATCTCTTGTAGCTGCAGGGTTAAGACTGTTACAATGACATGTAGACTCTCATCCTGCGACTGGCTGAATTAGAACGCAACATGAACTCCCAGTCTTACGGAGTGTCAGCTGTTAACAGCACTGATTGAGAAAGAATGGACTCCTCTAAATTGGGACAAGCACAACTGGAGAGAGATTAACAACAACAAAAAAAAACGGGACATTGAGACCTTACACTCTTTTTTGTAAAATGTTTTATTATTTATTTTTGAGAATCAGAGGGACAGAGCACAAGTAGGGGAGGAACAGAGAGAGAGGGAGACACAGAATCTGAAAAGGGCTCCAGGCTCCAAACTGCGAGCACAGAACCCCACAGGGGCTCAAATTCCTGAACTGCAAGATCAAGACCTGAGCTGTTGTCGGCCACTTACCCCACTGAGCCACCCAGCTGCCCATACTCTTTTTTTTTAACAAATTAAAGGACATGAATATGGATAATGATACTTATCCTGCTTCTTTTGTTAACAATTTTCAGATAATCAATATATAAGATTTTCTTCTGCTTCAAGAGATACTGGATTTTGATGAGTCTTCCTTGACAAAGGCCTCCCCAATCTTTGTAGAAGCAGCCTTTTTTTTCCACAGTGGTATTAGCCTTTCATTGATGGATTCTCTGCATTATTTGAGGAAACGCTAATGGCCTCCTTTGAGGCAGTTGTCATGCAAGATGATGTTGATGCTTTCAAGTCCTGGCATCAGTGTTTGCTTTTAGACTAAACCACATCAGAACCCCAGCAGGCCTCTGGAGTTTAGTTATAAAATATGACCCATGAGGAAGTGTGCTGTACTCTAAAAGAACTACTCAAATTTCCTAATATATACAGACAAATTTCTGGTGAACCTGTGTGAGAATGGCTACTAAAGGTGTGGAATAATGATGGATGGAACAGGCCAAATTAATTTTTTCCTTTTCCCAATTTTTATTTATTTTTATTTTTATGAATATAATTTATTGTCAAATTGACTTGCATACAACACCCAGTGCTCATCCCAACAAGTGCCCTCCTCAATGTTCATCACCTATTTTCCCCTCTCCCCCACCCCCCATCCACCGTCAGTGTGTTCTCTGTATCCAGAGCCTCTTGTGGTTTGCCTTCCTCCCTCTCTGTTTATAAGTATTTTTCCCCTTCCTTTCCCCTATGGTCTTCTGTTAAGTTTCTCAAGATCCATGTATGAGTGAAAACATGCAATATCTGTCCTTCTCTGACTGACTTATTTCACTCAGCATAATACCTTCCAGTTCCAACCACGTTATTGCAAATGGCATGTTTTCATTCTTTCTCATTCAGGTCAACTTTATTGATATGTACTCACTATGAAGAGAGTTTGCATTCATGCTGCAATTCAGAAACTTGGGAAGGTATCTAGAAATTTGTTTGATCCCAAAAAACATGGATCAAAAGACTGCCCACAGTGAATAAACTGGAAATACTAGACCTACCTTGGTTTAATGTAGGAAGGCAAATCAAAGGCTTGAAAGGGGAATGTGAGAATGAATTTTTTATTTAAGATCTATGTACCCACACTGTAAGGGTACAGAAGACCTATCTTTCACCAGTACTGTGAGAAATAAATGTGTGGGGAGTTTCAGCATCCCTAAAGAGCTCTGTGATCACTCTTCTCTGTGGGATTTCCAGTCACTAAAATGGCAAGCCAGTCCAGAGGGAGTAATTGGATTACAAGATGGCAAGGGGTAAGTAGCAGCTATCAACCACCAGAGGCCACATGAGTATGGTTATTGTAATGGGCAGCAACAACATTGAAGCAACAGTCAAAATAGTCTGACTAATGCAGACCAATGGTGTTGGCTGGTTGATCATATTAATCCTAGAAGTGAAATTGATCAGTACAAGTATGAAAATTTTCTTATTCTGAACCCCACTCAAAACTAGTAGATTTTCAAGTCATCTGGGAATTGTGCTGGACGAACACAGTTCAGTAAGGAATACATTACTTCTAAAATACAGAGACCCATGAGTCCCATTACTTTTTAATTACACAAGGGAAAAGAAGTAACAACTTACCCTTGCACTTAGAAGGGACACCTTATCATGCCCTGTACCACAAAATCTCTGGAAATTTCACTAACATAGATGGCTTCTGAGTTTTTGTCAGATTTCTTTCACACCATCTAGCATGCAATAAGTCTAGAGAAGTTGCTACTTCTTGATGTTTGGGTTCAAAAAGTGTAATTTCAATCAATATAATTGATCTGTGATATCTTGTGGAAGGGAAGGCAATCAAGATTCCTAAGAATTAAATTACAACATGGGGCTGACAAGTTAATATACCCCTGTGTCAGGGTAGTGAAGGTATGTTTTTGCTGGCCTTGCCAGATGTTTCTGGTGCTCTTTACTAATGGGCATCATGAAAAAATGATTTGCCACTTTAATAACTGCTGCATTGAAGGTACCAAGGGAAGTGTTAATTTGCTCAAGCAGTGAAACCACTTCTAGTAGAGGAGCTATAATTGGAGTCCCCACCTGGTTAAGCTTATGGTAATCCACTGTTGTGGTTCCAGATCCATTTGCCTCCTGCACAGGGCAAACAGGTGAGCTGAATGGGAATATGATAGGAATCATGTATCCTTCAAGTTTTTGATGGTTGTACTAAACTCAGAGACTTCTCCAGGAACACACAATTACTTTTGGGTTACTATTTTGCTAGGTAGAGATAGTTCTAGTTGCTTTTATTTGGCCTCTCCACCATAATTGTCTTCTCTGCAAGGTCAGCTAACCCTTCTCAAGATTGTGCCTGCTGTAGAATAAATCTTTCCAAACATACATCCCAGAACTGGACAAATATCAAAGAATAGGTTCCAGACACACTGGTCCCACATTGAGATGAACACAAGATAAAACTCCATCAATCACCTGACCTTCCATAAACTTCTCGTATGACTGATGGACTGTGGTGAAGATTCTGGTATCTTGGAATTAGTGTCAGTTCAGAGCCAGAGTATAGTAGCTCCTGAAAGATCTGATTATCTTATTATCCCAATGTACTGTTGGCCTGGTAAAAATAAAAGGCCATAGGTTTTTTTGGAATAGGCTAGAAGAAAGATTAACAGTATAAATTTTTGAAAATGCACTGGAGTCTTTCATTAAAGGAACCAGAATTTCCTTTTATTCAGTAGGTTCTGGGTCTGTAAACCGGATCAAGTGTGGGAATTGATTGAAGGGCCATGAATCTTTGTTTTTATGATTCAGATTCAATTTTATTCATATAACTGAAAACGTTTCTACTTATACAGATCAGGAGAAGTTTCTGTAACAGGTCCAAGTTGCTCTGCAAGTTTATCTACCGCTTGGCCATATTGTCTAGGTTAGTCAATTGCACGTGAGGTGGCAGCAGCAGATACGAAGGCTGTTTGGAGCCTTGAGCAGGCCCCTAAACGGAATCACAGCCCATGCCCTTCATTTTGAAGCAAAGTTTTTTCCATCTTCTGCAATAACTACTTCCCTTTTGATAAACAATCTTTGGCCTGCTACGGAGCCTACGTCGAAATTTAAACATTTAATCCTGGGCCACCAAGTTACCATGTGGCCTCAGTTGTCCTTCACAAACCAACTATGATCTGACCTAAGACACCATCGAGTTGGGTGAGAGCAGCAGTACTCCGTCAACAAACGAAAGTGGGATACATGCAATCAGGCCTGAGAAAGCCCTGAGGTAAGTGACATGAAATGGCCCAGATGCCCATGCTCCAAATGTATGAGCGTTCTCATTGATAATCTGTTTTACTGGGGCATCTTAGTGGCTCAGTTAGTTTCAGCTTACATCGTGATCCTATGGTTCATGAGTTCGAGCCCTGCATCAGGCTCTGCACTGCTTGGGATTCTCTCTCCCTTCTCTCTGCCCTTCCCCTACTAGTGCTCTCTCTCTCTTTCAAAATAAATAAATAAACTTAAAAAAATAATCTATTGTATTGTGGTAAAGTACATGATGTACATGTTACCACTTAAAACAAATTAAAATGCCCTGATATATAATCAACATTTGAGTATTTCACATAGGCTTGAGAAGAATATCCAATCTCTAATTTTACAATTATATGCGTGCACACACACACACACACACACATATAATAGTCTAGGAATCAAATTAATTGCATTTTTCAAATGAACTACATATTTATAAACATTTTTTCTGTGATACCTGATGAATTGTAACTTTTATAACTATATAATGAATTTCTATACCTGATAATGTGTTTGCCTTAAGAATAGTCTCTCTGATATGATTCCAGCTATGTTATATTTATTTTAATTAGCAATTTTCTGATACTTTGAAATTCCTTTACGTATTTCCAAATATTTATGTCTTTGTTTTTTTTCTATTGGGGGTATATTGTTATATTTTTTGAAATCCATTCTGTCACCTTCTTTTAAATAGTGTATTTACATTTTAAATGGTTGTGTACACATCATGACTAACTTTTTACATTTTATATATCATTTTATCTGGCATTTATTTATCTTGCATAGTTTTTTTTCTTGCCTTTAGAAATAGCTATACTTGTGTGAACATAGCATAATGTATAAACATTTAAATTCACTAAATGTACACCCAAAACTAATGTCACATTTTAGGTCAACTGTGGGAGCTGATAGAACCTGGCCGGCTAAGATTTAAGAAAAACATGTTTGCAGCCTGGGAAATGGCTGGTTGGGAGACAGTAAAGCAGACCAAGAAAACCAGGTCTCCTTTGAAATATCAAGACTGAAGTCAGGCCGGCTTGCTTGTGGATCGACATGCTTCCCCACTCTGTAAATATGTAATCTGAAATAGTAGACAACTCCCTTCCTGTGATTTATACACCGCCCCATGGCATATGCCTGCACATCACCACCCTGATTGTACTTTCCCTGATAATCTATGAGTGTGCTTCATTTCTGCTTTTGAAACTACACATTCCTTTCCCTTGCATCCCTTGAAATGTACTGATAAGATTCTCAAAAAAAAAACTGGAGAAGACCTTTGTTCCAGGCCATCACCACCAGAGGGCTTTGCCCGCTTGTCCTCTGCTTTCTCTGATTCAGAAATCTGGAATAATCTGTAATCACCACCCGAGTTTGCTGGTCAAACCCTGCAGTCAACTATATACAAAAAAAGAGGAAAAATAATAATAACTTATTTTTAATTTTTTTAACATTTATTTATTTTTGAGAGAGACAGAGAGAAACAGAGCATGAGTTAGGGGGAGGGGGTGGAGAGAGAGAGAGAGACAGAGACAGAATCTGAAGCAGGCTCCAGGCTCCAAGCTGTCAGCACAGAGCCCAATGTGGGGCTCAAACTCACAAACCATTAGATCACAACTTGAGCCGAAATCAGATGCTTAACTAACTGAACCACCCAGGCACCCCTAATAATATCTTGTTAAATAGCCAACACTTGGGAAAAACCTAACACATTAATAAATACTTTAATAGATAAATGTATAAGGAAGATGTGGTAAATATATATAATGGAATATTGCATAGCCATTAAAAAGGGATGGAATTGTGCCATTTGCGACAACATGGATGCATACAGAGGGTATTTTGCTAAGTAAAATAAGACTGAGAAAGACAAATACCATGTTATTCCACTCATAAGTAAAAGCTAAAAAATTGAATAAAATGTGTCATCTGGGTGGCTCAGTCAGTTAAGCATCAGACTTTGGCTCAGATCATAATCTCACAGTTCATGATTTTGAGTCCCACCTCGGGTTCTGTGCTGACAGCTCAGAGCCTGGATCCTGCTTTGAATTCTCTGTCTCCTCTCTTTTCCTGTCCCTCCCCCACTTGCATATGCACACTCTCTCTCAAAAAATAAACATTAAAAATGAATAAACAAAAAGCAAAAGCAAGACTATAAATACAGAAAACAAAGTGATGTCTGCCATAGGTATGGAGGTAGAAGGCTGGGCAAAATGGGTGAAGACTAGAGGGAGATAAAGATTTCCAGTTATGGAATGAATAAGTCAGGGAATTGAAAAGCAGAGCAGAAGAAATACGGTCATCGATATTGTCATAAGGATGTAATGAATAGATTGTAGCTATTCTTCCAGGTGAACATAGCATACTTCATAAGCTGTACACTGAAACTAATGCAACATTGTGTGTCAACTATAGTCAAATAAAAAATAAAAAAATAAATAGTTTTTTTCTTAATATTGTTTTTGTTTTCTTATGAAATTGTCCCCGTTGCTCTTGTACAAATTTTATAATCTTTCTTCTTACCTGGTTTGCCATAAAATTTTACCAAGCACAATTTACTCTATACCATCTCAATTTGATGTCTCCTTCCCTAATAAAGACTTTAGAAAATAAATTGATAAATTAAATACTTCAGGCCTTAATTGCTGAGATTTCTGGCATTAGTCTAATTGTTGTCCCTGTGTATGTGATTCTTTACAAATCTCTGGCTACTTTTAAAACTATCTTTATATCTGGTGTTTCTCAGTATTTTTATAATGCATTTATGTATGTTTTAAACTGTGCCTCATGTATCTGTGTGGAATTTTATGTATCTTCAGGAAAAAGTTCTATCACTCTCTTTTCAAATATTTTATTTCCACCCATTTCTCCATTCTCTGCTTTTAGGAATTCGAATAGGCATATATGACAAACCTTCTCATTGTACCCTTTATATCTTCAAAATTCTTGCACATGTTTTTTAAATTAATTTAGTTCCTTTTTTAATTAGCAACTATCTGGGGCCATGTTAGCACAATTCATAGGGTTCCATTTTTTGCTGCTATTGTTGCTGTTTTGTTAGGTCATTTTTAATGTTTATTTATTTTTGAGAGAGACAGAGCATGAGCAGGGAAGGGGCAGGGAGAGAGGGAGACATAGAATCTGACGCAGGCTCCAGGCTCTGAGCTGTGGGCACAAAACCCGACGCAGGGCTGGAACTCATGAACCAGGAGGTCATGACCTGCGCTGAAGTCAGATGCTCAACTGACTTTGGTCCCGAAGAGTTCTGATTTAATGCAAGGGTTTCTAGTTCTATCCTACACTTTGCTGCTGGCCAAAAATCTTGTCTCCTAACTGCCGCAGTGATATTGGGGATTTGTATTAGGGTGACATCATCTTTAACATGTTCTTTCTTCTAAAAGTTTCAAGTCTCAAAAAAATAAAAATAAGTATAAACATAAAAATAAAATAAAAGTTTCAAATCTCAATCTACAATCTCTTCCTCCTTCCTCACCTTTTCTTTTTAGGAGGCCTTTCCAAAAGCGGCCAAATGCAGACTGCCATATTTCATTTTATGCTTAATACTAAATTCTTGTTTAATTTTTATCAACTTTATGGAAGTGTAATGTACACAACATAATATTCAGCCTCCTTAAGTGTTCACGTTACAAATTTGGACAAACATTAAGTTTGGTAAATATCATGATAACCAAAAATTTGGAACATTTCCATCATACTAAAATTTTCCTAGTTCTCCTTCATATTCCAGTCCCTAATCCTTGCTCATGAGCCTCCGGCAATCAACGATCTGATTCTTGTTACTATAGTTTTTAGATGTTTCTCTTTTGTAAAACCAAATGCCATTTACCTGGAAGATCTAATTTTACCTGGAATTGTGCTCTGTCTTCCTTTCTAAAAGAATTAGTTTTATTGTCTCTTTTGTTTTCAGTATTGCTAAAGACAATTACCTCTAGACATATCCATTCAACTTGTTTTTAGCTTAGAGGGACCAAATGGATGAGATGCAGAATTTATTTCTTGCCTTGGGTAAGATACAAAGTGATAAGGAAAGAATGTCTGATCTTTACTTCATGGGTGTTTAGTACACCTTTTGATTTGTCTCTGCAGGAGTGTGTGTGTGTGTGTGTGTGTGTGTGTGTGTGTGTGTGTTTGGATTATTGTAAAACATTCGTTTAAGGATTTCTCTTATCTACCTTTAATTTTTGTACTCTTGTACGTAAAACAGAGGAAAGAGATCTAAAATCTGCATAGAATCAAATGAGAGAGACTTGTAAAAATGTAAAATGTTTCTCAGTAATCACTGCTTTCAACAAATTAGAACCTGAGGTCAGCACCTTCTTTCCCTAACTGCTGCAGTGTGTTTTCCTCCCTTATTTGTTTACCTTTGTTTTTACCTATATTTAAATTAATTAACCCTGTTGACGACACTATTCTCAGTGAATGTGTTTGCAGCATAAGGCCCTCATATTGATAAGGACTTAAGGGAAGATGCTTAAGGAATGACTGCTGGCTAATAAGAAAAATGAGTTTTCTCTTCTTTATAGATCTAGAGTCAGACTCCATGTGAGTGAAAATGATGAGTTCCACCTCCACATCTGACCATGGAAACCCCCATGTGCCTGTCAGCAACTGGTTTTTTCCCCCTAGATGACTCAATAGATTTTACTCCCAAAGAAACCCCCAAAGTCATGTGTTGAAAAGTCTCCGTCATTTTGGAGCCTCCATAACCCTGGGTTCCTAAATCTTAAGGTGAAAAAATAAAGCCTCTCTATTCCTTTCCTCCAGGACATGAACGAGAAAATACATGTACTGGTTTTGAGCCATTATGTACTGCGGTCTGATTGTTACCTCAAGCTTCCCTAATACTGTTTCTGACCGAATGATATCAGCCAAACCTTGGAGTTGCATCTTATTATTAAAAAAAAAAATCGGAATTAAACTTATTCCTGTTGGGCTCTAACCTATACCAAAAAAGCCATCCTCCGGTCTTCTTCTGTATATTATAAGTAAAAACATAAATATGCACACATTAAAATATTCCTTAGAGCCATTATTTCAATTTAGATAAATATTTCAAAAGTATAGAACAGTAGTAGAGATAAAAATAAGATTTCTGTTCTTTTTTCCTTTTCTCTTAGAACAAACTGGAAAACTTTATGTCCTTACTTCTTTCACAAGTGCATTGACAGATATATTTTGGAGTGTGCTGCATAAAGTTTTCAGAAATCTAACATGTAGCTGTTGTGCTCATGTTCTTTCAGCGTTTGCTGTACACATAATGTATTGTCTCCAATATTAAAACATCACAGAATTTACAGAAATTGAGGAGTTGGTTAAGTTCTCAGGCAAACTAATTTTTGCTCCGGCTGAGAGATAAAAAGCTGCTTCTTTGTAGTACTTCCCAAATCCTTATATAAAAAAGTGTGTCAAAAAACTCAGAAGGGAGAAAACAGGGAACTCAATAATAGGCATTGTCACTAAACAGTTTTGATACATCAGTGTAACTGTGCTCCCGGTGGGGCCACACAAGACATTCAGCAGGAAATTGTGTCATTATGAAGGTCTTATGGACCTGGTCATTAGAAGCTGCAGAGGGCTCCTGTTCTGTGAAGAAGGGCTGCCCAAGGTGTTCTCATCAGTTTTCATTTCATTTTTCAAGGAGGGACATGCAAAAATGGCACGTGTACACTTTGACAACATGCCCACAGGGGCTTCATTAAAAGCATTTACCAAAAAAAAATCTTGATAACAGCCTTTTGTTGGAAAAGGTGGCTGAAAGCTATCAAACTCTAGTCTTCTGCGGTGCATAATGAGCTACTGCCATTGTTATATTGTCCTGCCCGACACTGGGTTTTAAATGGTTCTTTAGGCATAAACTCCTAAAGTTGTCAAATTTTATGTGATTTGGAATTTGGTTCAGAATGTTTATTATGTCTCTCACCTAAGCTCTGTAAGCTGTTCATCCTTAACTCATCCCCGGATAAGAAGAAAAGGACAAGACAAAGAGAGACACCAATGTTCTTCCAAAGATACAGCTGACTCTCAGCTGTATTTAAGTGAGTGATTTGCGCCATAGGTCCTAGTTCCTTTTGCTACACAGTATGAGTTAAAATTGTTCCATTTTCTTTGTGATTACCAGTTTCTTTATACTTATATTGTACTTATTCTTATATATTCACAACTAGCACCCCATCATCCCAGAAACCAAATTTTTCCCTTTAAAATATAGATTAAAACATTCTATTTTAAAACTAGGCTTTGGCAGTTGGTGTGGACTTACAATGAAATGAGTAGTTTGAAATTATTTATATGCCCTCATTCCTTTATATATAGATAGATATAGATACAGAAAGACATAGTCTTTATTGCATTTTATATGTAATAAAATCTGTAACTCTATATATCTTTATGTATCTTACTTAAAGTACAAAGCAATTTTAAAAATATATATTCCTACATCTTTTGTCATAAAACAAAGCAAAAGGCAGGAATTACTTTCTTGTACTGTAAACATCTTTGCTATTCTCTCATTTTTTCTTGGTTGTCTTCTTAAAATAGAACGTATTTACTATCATTGGATTTCCCTGATGGTGGCTATTCGGAGCTCAGTCATCTCTTGCAGTGCCAGGACTCAAAGTATGTGGCCCCACAGAAACGGACAATACATTAATCCTGCCCCCGATTTTCTGGTCTCCATCCCTATCCTATTCCCGCTGTCCTCCACTTCCAGATAAGAATCATTGGCTTATCACTATTATCACTCCCTTGAAACATTCTTAGTGCCTACATAATCTATATCACCCATAAAACTGCCTAAAGAATCCCCAGTCCAGGAATCTTCCATCAACTCTGTGCTTAAAGAAAAATATGCAACCTTGTTGACTGGTCTACTTTTGAATCATGACTGCTGGCTTCAGGTGGGTCATTAATGCGCTCTGTAATCCTCTTAGAGTTCCCCACTTCACTAACTCTCCTTCTCTCTCCACTATCTTCTTTTTCTTTAAATGCCACACCATCAGCAATCTTATCCCACTCATGTTTCTTCCACTTCACCAAGAAACGAGAAATAATCACAGAACAGAAATTCTAGATGTGTCTAGCATCCCGTTTCTAACTCATCCACCACTGTTCCCGTATATTCTGTCCTTAATCCTGTTAATAAGGATGGATGGTTCCACTTGTTCACTAGATCCCATCTACTTTTTTGTTGTTGTTGTAGTTCAGGGACGTAATTCCAGGAATCCTTCCTCTCTTACTGTTTTACTTCTTTGTCTCTGCATATTGCTCATCTTATAATTTCTCCTTAAAAACATATTTTTATACCATTACTATCTTTCTTGCTGTACTACTTTACAAAAAATTGCTATTTCCATAGTCTTTCTTGAACTCACTAATTTTTGCTCTTCTTACCCAACAAAAAAAAATATTCACTTACATCCACTTTGCTAAATCGAATGGGCAATTTTTCTGTTCACATTTTACTTAGTCCATCAGCTTCACTCAATTTGACAGGCTTTAAATACCATCTATTTGTGAATGATTGACAAATACTTCTGGTTGGGATATCTACCTAGAATTCTAGCTTGAATATTAAGCTAGTTGTTTGACATCTCCACTCAAATGTATAAAACTTTACTCTTGATTTCTACCTTACTCCTCCCATAGTTTTTTCCATCTTAAACAATGGAAATTTTATCATACAAGTGATTCAGGCACAATGAACCTTGAATTTATTTTAGAATCTTTCTTTTTATACCTGATATCAAAACCACTGTATAAATCTTTTCTCTACACTAAAAAACATTCCAAATCTGCCCTTTTACATAGCCTTTCTCTCCCAATAACAACTTAGTTCAAACCGCCATATTTTTTCCACCTAATTATTGCCCTAATCTCCCAAGAGCTCTCTCTACTTTCACTCTTGTCCTTTTACATCTCTTTCACAACACAAAAATAAGGGGCAATAATGTAAACCAAACCAGTACATTCCCCAGCATTTTTTATCGCACTTGGAGTGCAATTAAAAATCCTTAACTTTGTCCTATAAGATCTTACAAGATCTGGCCCCTTCTGACTTTGGTTCTGACTTCAGATATTACTTTACTCCACATCATTCACTGTGCTCTACTCACACAGGTCTCCTTGCTATTCTTCAACTATATTAAGCCCCCATACCTCTGCCTTTTCAGTTGATATTTCCAGAATCTTCTTGCCCCAGATAGTTAGGGTTTATACCCTTCCCATCCTCCTTTAGTTTTTACACTATACAGTGTTCTGTTACTATGCTACATAAGAAATATTGTTCCATGTTCTGATTGGCCCCCTACTGATTTATCTATATAATTTATTACTGTATATCTTGATACATATTTTATTTGTATATCTATTGCCTATTTTCCTCAATTAGAATATAAATTCCTTGAGACTAGCATTTATAGTATGGTTTCTAGCCACTACAACAGTATCTATCACATATTAGATATTCAGTAACATTTTTAGAAAGATTTTCTTGCAAGTATATTTTAGCAATTATACCTTCAACTATTACGTAGAAGATATAGGTCAATCTACATTTCATCCACCACTGTCACTGAAGAAATGACAAATCCTTGATTATGCAGATTTCATATAAACATGAAACTATAATGGGAATCAGGATCTGGCTTAATATATTTTTTAAATTATTTTACCTGCATAAATTTAAGCCTACTCTCCCCCTATTATATATCCTTCTACTGTTTTTAAAACACAAATGGTTTAAGACATTCATTAGTCCTTGAAACATTGACTTTTTTTAAAACCATCTACGTCTTTGTTCTATTTTTTGATTCAAAATATGACATACACAAATGGTGGTAAATATAAATTGAAAAGATAGGGGCACCTGGGTGGCTCAGTGGGTTAAAGCATATGACTTTGGTTCAGGTCATGATCTCGGGGTCTGTGAATGTGAGCCCCGTGTTGGACTCTGTGCTGGCAGCTTGGAGCCGGTAGCCTGGTTTAGATTCTGTGTCTCTCAAAAATAAACATTATTTTTTTTTCAAAGAAAAAAGATATCTGATTCCATCAATTCTTTTTTTTTTACCATAAGTTTTTTCATTTATATTTATGTGATAGATTTCTTTTGGCACATTATGCTTCATGACACTAATGTCATCATTATTTATTAGCTTTGATATAAAATTGGCTCCTTCATTACCTGTAATGTATTTCATTTTGAATACTGTGTGTTTCTACCTTTGTGTCTTTCTAATTTTGCCTTTCTTACCTATTTTTTCTTTGCCTGCTTTTCCAATTTTGACAATTAATTTATTTCTGTCAGTTATTTTTAATCTTTTAAATCTGTTTAAAAACACTCTGTGGTTATTTTCTTATTAATAAGAGGGTTTATAACACTTTATTTGTTGTCAAGACTAATATTAAGCTGTTTTTATTAGAATTTTCTTCACATCTTGCTATATGGATCATACTCATCTGTATTTATCTTCTTTTTTTTATAAATTAAAAATATATTAAGTTCCACTATTTATCTTTAAATTATCAAATGTAGATAACACCCTATTTCTCTATGTATCAAAATAAGAAAAATTATTTTATGACTTTTAATAAACAATATGAGATGTATTTATGAATTTCTTCCTCCAAGTTTTCATAATTGTAAATTTATCTCTTAGATTTAGATGGTATTAGTATCTTTATTACATATAAACTTTACTGAAATTGAGTAACTTGATGTAGTAACAAGGAATATGCATGAATATAATAATGTTTTGATTTCAAGTATGGAAGAATGGATGAGAAATGTATTTTGTTATTTTTGTGTTTGGTCAGGATTAACTTGCAAAAACAACTTTTTTTTTCAATGTTTATTTATTTTTGAGAGAGAGAGAGAGAGATGGACAGACAGAAAGAGACAGAATCCGTAGCAGGCTCCAGGTTCTGAGCTGTCAGCATAGAACCTGGCTCAGGGTTTGAATTCACAGAGTGTAAGATCATGATCTGTGCCAAAGTTGGACACTTAACTGAGCTACCCAGTCACTCCTCTAAAATAAACATTTTAAATTTCAACATGGGTTAAAATTTATGTCATAAGTAAGCTATTGAGCTACCCAATTAGAATTTAGTTTCTCCAAGTGGCTCTAAGAGTCAATCAAGAAGTCAAAGCTAAATTTTCATTTATTATGATACAGACATAAAAAATATGGATTATTGGAGAATCAGTCTGATGCAACAGAGAAAGTATTGAAGGCAGACTTGTGGAGCCTGCTTACAATTTTTTCTCTCTTTACCTCAGTCCCTCTCCCTCACTCATGCATTATCTCCTTTATAATCTCATATTTCAATAAAGCTATTCCACATAAGAATAAAAAAGTCATGTTTGAGGTGCTACATAGAGTAATACAGCTGGAATATATTTTATTTAAAAAATTAAAAGTGTGAAACTATGTTTTATATTGTCTTATTGGTGTAAATAAAATTGAATCCCCTATTCTGGAAGGAAATGGAATATTTTAGTATTTGGCAAGTAGAAAAGTGAATAGAATTCTCTTTCCATTCTGCAAGATTCTTGAATATTCTATGATGTATGTGAATTATTTTTATATTCACATACATCAATATTTAATACAATATATAATACAATATTTAATACAATATGTAATACAATATTTAATACAAATATATATTTTATATATTTGTATTAAAACAAATACAGGGGGCACCTGGGTGGCTCAGTTGGTTAAACGCATGACTGTTGGTTTCAGTTCAGGTCACGATCTCATGTTTTGTGTATTCAAGCCCCACAACAGGTTCCACAATGGCAGTGCAGAGCCTGCTTGAAATTCATTTTCTCTCTCTCTCTCTCTCTGCCCCTCCCCACATGCTTTCTCTCTCTCTCAAAATAAATAAACTTAAAAATAAAATAATGAAACATGGATTCATAAAAAACATTTGACAAATACAGCATGTTTCTTAATTTTTAAAAAAAGCCCTCAAGAAAGTAGAAATAGAAGGAACGTACCTCAAAATCATAAAGGCCACATACAAAAGACCCACAGCTAATATCATCCTCAATGGGGATAAGCTGAGACCTTTCCCCCTAAGGTCAAGAACACAACAAGGATATCTACTCTCACCACTGTTATTCAACATAGTGTTGGAAGCCTTAGCCTCAGCAATCAGACATCACGAAAAAATAAAGTCATTGAAATCAGCAAGGAGGAAGTCAAACTTTCTCTCTTCTTAAATGACATGATACTCTATGTGGAAAACCTAAAAGATTCCACCAAAAACAAAATGCTACAACTGATACAGGAGTGATACAGAAATTCAGCAATGTTACAGGATATAAAATCAGTGCACAATAATCAGCTGCATTTTTATACACCAATAATGAAGCAGAAGAAAGATATCAGGAAATCAGCCTTGTTCACAATTACACCAAAAACCATAAAATACCTAGGAATAAACCTAACCAAAGAGGTGAAAAATCTATACACTGAAAATTATAGAAAGCTTATGAAAAAAAAATTGAAGATGACACAAAAAAATGGAAAAACATTTGCTCTTGTATTGGAAGAGCAAATACTGTTAACAGGTCAATACTCCCCAAAGCAATCTACATATTCAATGCAATCCCTATCAAAACAACACCAGCATTCTTCACAGAGCTAGAACAAACAATCCTAAAATTTGTATGGAAATACCCTGAATAGTCAAAGTAATCCTGAAAAAGGAAACCAAAGTTGGAGGAATCATAATTAGAGAATTCAAGCTGTATTAAAAAGCTGTAATCATCAATACAGAATGGTACTGGTACAAAAACAGACACATAGGGCTGCAACCGAGTGGCTCAGTTGGTTAAGCATCTCACTTCAGGTCAGTTCTTGAGCTCATGGCTCGTGATTTCAAGCCCTGCACCAGGCTCTGTGCTGACAGCTCAGAGCCTGGAGCCTACTTTAGATTCTGTGTCTCCCTGTCTTTCTCTGTTCCTCCCCCATGCATGCTGTCTCTGTCTCTCTGTCTGTCTGTCTGTCTGTCTGTCTCTCTCTCTCAAAAATAAATAAAACATTTTAAAAATTAAAAAAAAGACACAGAGGTCAATAAAACAGAATAGAAAACCTAGAAGTGAATCCACAAATGTATGGCCAACTAATCTTTGACAAACAGGAAAGAATATCCAATGGAAAAAGATAGTCTAATCAGCAAGTTATGCTTGGAAAATTGGACAGTGACATGAAGAAAAAGGAACCTGGATCACTCTTCTTACATCATACACAAAAATAAACTCATAATGGATGAAAGACCTAAATGTAATCCAAGAAGCCATCCTAGAGAAGAAAACTGGCAACAACCTTTTTGACCTTGGCCACAGCAACTTCTTACTTGACATGTCTCTGGAGGCAAGAGAAACAAAAGCAGATTTGAACTATCGGGCTTCATCAAATTAAAAACTTCTGCACAGCAAAGGAAATAATCAGCAAAATAAAAGCAACCAATGGAATGGGAGAAGGTATTTCCAAAGACATATCAGATATAGGGTTATTATCCAAAATCTATAAAGAACTTCTCAAACTCAATGTCCAAAAAATCAAATAATCCAGTGAAGAAATGGGCAAAAGACATGAATAGACCCTTCTCCAAAGAAGACATCCAGGTGACTAATAGATACATGAAAGGATGCTCAACATCACTCATCATCAGGGAAATACAAGTCAAAACCACAATGAGACACAACCTCAAACCTGTCAGAATGTCTAAAATTAATAACTCAGGCAACAACAGACATTGGTGAAGATATGGAGAAAGGGGAACCCTTTTGCACTGCTGGCAGGAATGAAAACTGGCACAGCTACTCTGGAAAGTACACGGATGCCTCAAAAAATGAAAGATAGAACTACTTTACAACCCAGCAAATGCATTATTAGGTATTTATCCAAAGGATACAAAAATGCTGTTTTGAAAGGGCACATGCAACTCAATGTTTTTTAAAGATATATGTATTTATGTATTTATTTATTTTTAGAGAGAGTGTGCAAAAGCAGGGAAAGGGAAGTGAAAGAGAGAGAGAGAGAGAGAGAGAGAGAGAGAGAGAACCCCAAGCAGGCTCTACACTGCCAGCATAGAGCCTGATGTGAGGTTTGTACTCACAAAGTACAAGATCATAACCTGAGTTGAAATCAAGAGTCTATGGTTTACCCACTAAACCATCGAGGTGCCCCAACGCACTGCAATGTTTATAGCAGCACTATCAACAATAGTCAAAGTATGGAAAGAACCCAAATGCCCATTGACTGATGAATGGATAAATGTGATTATATATATACACACATTATATATGAAATATATATATGATGAAATATTACTTGGCAATCAAATAGATTGAGAAATTGCCATTTGCAACAACGTGGATAGAACTAGTACATTATTCTAGGTGAAATTAGTCAATCAGAGAAAGAAAAAGATCATATGATTTCACTCATGTGGAATTTAAGAAACAAAACAGATGAACAAAAGGAAGGGAAGCAAAAATAAAATAAAAAAAGAGAGAGAGACAAATCATAAGAGATGTAAATGTAGAGAACAAACTGAGGGTTGCTGGCAGGGTGTTGGGTAGGAAATGGGTCAAACACTTGATGGGGGAAGGCACTTGGGATGAGCACTAGGTGTTATATGTAAGTGATCAATCACTACATTCTATTCCTGAAAACATTATTACACTACATGTTAAGTAACTCGGATTTAAATTTTAAAAAAAAGAAAAAGGAAAGAAAGGAGGGCTATATGCTGGTAATATTAATAAAAATTTCCCAATATAATTCTATAATAACATAAGTGGATTCTAAAAATAGACAATTCAAAATAGAAGTTCCTAAGTTTCTGGAAGAAAAGTGCTGTAACAGAATCTCCAACTTCTCCCTTGGTTTCTCAGTGTTTTATACATTAATGAATTACTTTTTTTTTAATGAAAGTTTTATTTTTGTAGTTCCTGTTTTTAGAATTTCCTAATTTTATTTATTTTTTAAATTTATTTTTGAGAGACAGTGCAAGCAGGGGAGGGTCACAGAGAGAGGGAGGTACAGAATCTGAAAACAGGCTCCAGGCTCTGAGCTAGCTGTCAGCACAGAGCCCTACACGGGGCTCTAACCCACGAATTGTGAGATCATGACCTGAACCAAAGCTGGCTGCTTAACCGACTGAGCCACCCAGGTGCCCCATTAATGAATTACTTAACATTGTACTTATTTAGGTAAATAATTAAGAAGATTTATACTAGTTATTCATTGTAAGTCAAATCAGATTTTATTAGGAAAACATCTTGAGGTTTAATTAATGTTTAATATAAGCAAGGTCTGATTCTTGTACTTGTCTCTTCCATGGAAAATAACATTGTGTAAGGTACTCAAACTTTCAGTTTGCCACACAATGGATAGACAATATTTTTCAGTTCATGTGGATATTATTTGCTTTAATTAATTGCTCTTTCTAAAGCACTAAGTCACTTCATGTTGGGCATTTCAGAAATTCAATTTTTATAAATGTTGTTAATAGTCCTTTTAAAAAAATCTTTTTCTCTTGTGCTCTAATTTTACTCTATTAATTACATTAGCTAGGTTTTCATTTGTTGGAGTATCCTTGCAATTATGTTTTGTTATGCTTTGTTATCTTACAAGAAATATATTTTAATGTTCTTAAATATGATAGAATTTAAAGAAAGGAAAAAAGAAAAGAAGGAAGGAAAGTAAATAAAAGAAAGCAAAGGAAAAAAAGAGAAAGAAAAGGTAGAAAGGAAGAAGGCAAGGAGGCAAGAAAAAAAGAAAGAAAAAAGGAAGGAATCTAGAAAGAAAGAAAACTATGAAAGCACACTTCAAACTAAAATGTGGAAAATGTGAATATCATTACCACAGAAACTAAGAACTATGAAAGCTTCTCATTAATTTTTCTGGGTTTTGTTAGTTTGTTTTTTAGTATTCCCTATATTTTTCCTTACGGGCTGAAGATCTTAGAATTATGTTTTACACTTTCTTGAGTCTAACATTCTAGATGCAGCTTACAAGTTGTCAGTGATACACACCTACGAGAAGTCTGGAAGGCAGTGACCGCTGATGTGGGCTCTGACAGCTGTGGACCCTTCTTGCAGCAGCCTCTGCCCGCCAGTCACCCACTCTTGTCTGGTAGATGAAGTCAACACTAGAGTCCTGGGGCCTTCTAATCATGGCGAAGGGCAACAAGGTCTTCATCTCTGGCCCACAGCTGCACCAGTTAATATGCAAACTGGTGGTGGTTTCTCGTTCCTCTTGAGCTGGTTCAACGCTTTGGTGGACACTACATTCTTTGCACTAATTATTTTGTGCTTTAAATGTCTATAGTGGTTTCTCTTTTATTGACTGAACCTCAATTGGCAGGGTTTTTCTGAAATTACTTCCATAGCCTTTCGATATCATTGTTTTGGTCCAGGAGATAGTTGTTTTTTATCATAGTTGAAGTAACTCTACTTAATTAAATCATCTGACATGAGACCATTATTTCTCTACTGCATCTAAAATCCTGTTTCCAAATGTCAGGCTTTGGGAAGAAAGCAGAGGTGACACAAACTTATTTTTTTATTTAAAACATTTATTTATTATTTATGTTAAAGAGAAATAGAGTGTGAGTAGAGAAAGTGGCAGTGGGAGAAAGAGAAAGAATCTTTTAAAAAATTCAGTTTATATATATTTTTTATATTTGAAAGAAAGAGAGAGAATGGGGGAGAGGCACAGAAAGAGTGAGAAAGAGAGAATCCTAAACAGGCTCTATGATGTCATCACAGAGCCCAATGCAGGGTTTAGACTCATGAACAGTATTATGACTGAGCCAAAATAAAGAGTCCAATGCTTAATCAACTGAGTCACTCAGGTGCCCTGAGACAGAGAGAGAGAGAGAGAGAGAGGGAGAGACAGAGAGAGAGAGAGAGGGAGAGAGAGGGAGAGAGAGAAAGAATCTTAAGCAGGCTCCATGCTCAGCATGGATCCCAACACAGGGCTGAATTTCATGACCCTGGAATCATGAATTGAGGCAAAATCAAGAGTAGGATGTTCAATCAACTGCACCACATAGGCACCTCCATAAAAGTCTTTAATTCCTTCAATGATAGTTCATTCACTATATATTAAAATTTCTATCCTCTATCCTTAAAAATATTTGCTCTCATGCCTTTTATGTGTGATATTATTATTAAAATAGCTGTCTTAATTTTGTTGGCTAGTATTTGTCTGTTATGCCTTTTTCTATCTTTTTAAACTTGATAATTTATGTTTAGATTATGGATATGTCTTTGGTAGACAACATAGAGCTGGACATTCCAAAATGAGCAAATCTTGTATTGTAAATTGTACATTTAATTAACAATGTATTTTTACTTGCTTCAGCTACCTTAGTGATCCCATATGATCTGATGATGAACTATAATAATAAGGAAAGTAATGTGTTTTTCACCTCATTATGTCATAATGGAAAAATTAAAAGATTACTAAATATAAAGTTTGAAATATCATGCACTCTGGGTAGGAATAGCATGAATATCTTACCCCATTGGTGGATTGAGTTCTTGTTTAGCCCCTGTAGAAACTGGAGAGATCTTCCTTTACGTTTGTCCTGCCCTTGAAAGGTAAGTAGATTCCTCATCTTTTTTCTTTCTTTATGGCTACATTGTACTTGGTCATTGAGAAATTCAATTCAAAGCATTTACAAATCACTTTTCTGGTATAAATTTGAGAGCCCAGAGATGAGATGGTGGGTTGAAAAGATTGATCATGAGGCTTTATTTGGCAACACAATTTCTTGAATTATTTGTCTGTGGGGGGGGGGGGGAGTGAGTTCGATGTATTTAAACATAACTCTAGCCAATTGTTTTATTCATAAATAGTCTTTAAGACTTAGGAGTTTTGTATTTTGATAATAGATCTCTGTGCCTGTCCCAGCCCTCTAACCCCTGTCTAATGGCCACTGCCTTGAGAAAATTTGAAATGGTTATTGTCGGGAGGGGCACCTCATGCATCCATTTATTCAACAATTCTTACTGAGTGTTAACTTTGCTCCAGGTACTTTTCTAGGTACTATAAGTAGAGTATGGTAATAAAAGAGAGAAGAATTGCTTTTTTTCCTAGAGCTTATAAAATAGTAGAAGGAAGTAGGCAACAAAAATTAAGCATGCAGCATATAGTTTGTCAGACTGCAAAACATGTTACAGAGAATAATAAAGAAGGATGGGGAATAAGGAAGGTGTGTGAGAGACAGGTCTAATCTAAATGTACATTCGAGGGTGGAGCCCAGGATTACTTCAGTGGACTTGAGCAGGGACAAGAAGGAACAAGTAAAGAAGTTTCAGAGAAGTTACTAGTGAAGAAGGTAAACTAGGATAGTGTGTATCTGGAATCAAGAAAATAAAATGTCCCAAGAAAGAAATTGGCATATGTGGTTTCCCATGCTACATGGAGATTGATAGAAATATTCACTGTATTTCTTCAATGTTTGTTCAGGTAGGAAAAAAGAACTGACTGACTAATTTTTATATGATAAAGGGAGGAGAATCTAAGGAATATTGAGTATAGGCAATTCTTTCCAGATGTTTTCTATAAGGGGAAAATAGGGCTTATCTGGTCAGAGAAATGGGGTCCAAAGGGTTTATGAGGATGGAAGAAATAATAGATACTTTTCTGAAAATGACAGAACAGGTAAGGAAAATTTGATAACACAAAAGACAAGATAATTAATGTGGTTCTGTCACCAAGTCAGTGAAAGAGGATACAATCAACATACAACTTGAAGTTTAGATCACAGATGGGAGTATAGATAGGTGACTGCAGTGTCAGAAGTGAAAGACGAATGAATGCAGGAGGAATAAGGGGTTGAGTACAGAGTTTCTTTTCTGATTTCTTCTCTATTCTGAGTAAGATGGGACATTCATCCTGAGCTGAGAGTAATGAACAGGAAGGAGGTACAGGGAGGCTGAGGACAGATGAGGAGGTATGGAACAAGTCAACTAAGGCAGTGAGAGAATGAAGGAGTTAAGGAAATGTGGGATGTGCTAGTCAGATTGAGAGTCAATGTGATATTCAGTGTCATAGATAAAGTAGACCAATCAACTAAGGGGCTGGTTAATACCATATGTGTATATGTTCAGACTAAAAAGTACTTATTCAGTGATAAGATGCACTATAGTTTACAGCAGATTCCTTCAAGCCAGCCTGCCAGCACAGAGCCTGGATCACAAGGTGACTACATAATGGTCAGGGTTTATGGAAACACTTCAAGAAGAATCCAGCTTTCATCCCAATGACGGCATCATCACCACTTGCGTGTACTTGAATAGCAAACATGATGAAGGCCATGATCGCCATGCCTCTTTACTTGGTTCAGTGGTTCTGTGAGTCATATTGTGCCTAATCCTTTTTATGCATGTAAAATCTTAACTTCTTTTACATTAAACACACATTAAAATTACTTGTTTATTTTTGTTTGTGTTTCACTCTGTCAATCATTGTCAATCTTGTGACAACCATGACATCCTTGTATAAATAAATAGGTATTTTTTAGTCATAATTCTTATGGTTGTTTATTTTTATTCTAAATTTAACCGGTTTCACTGTTTACCACCAGTTCTTTCTTTCTATGATTTTTTGATTCCGTAGTTACTTATTAAATGTTTTTTTTAAATGTTCATTTATTTTTGAGAGAGAGCACAAGCAGGGAAGGGGCAGAGAGAGGGAGAGAGGATCTGAAACAGACTCTGTGCTGACCACCGAGAACCCAATGCGGGGCTCAAACTCACAAACCATGAGATCATGACTTGAGCTTAAGTTGAATGCTCAACGAACTGACCCATCCAGGTGCCCTGAAATGTTTTGCAACATGTAAGACAAAAGTTAGAAAGTCCAAAATAATGAGTAGATGTGCACTCATTATATGACAGTTTAAGAAATAGAATATTAATATAGTTTAAGCTCTGTCTTTACAGCTCTCCTCATACACATTTTCCTCTCTACAGATTAATTACATATTATACTTAGTGATTATAATATTCATGTATTTCTTTATACTTCCACACATTACATTATGCTTTATATATTATGTTTTAACAACATAGGTTAAAACAACTTAAGAAGTCCACACTATACCATAATTTAGGGGCATTGTTTAGTAGAATTTCAAACTTAATATGAATGATAGTATACTGCACATATCTCACTTAACGTTATCCTTCCCGATCTGCTCTGAAGGCTAATTTTCATAGTATTGGAATTAGCCTGAACTATTTTGTTAAAGTTACTGTATGCCACTACACTACTTTGGTAATGTCATGGAAGATATTGATTGATAATGTTCCTTTCTAATCATGGGTACATGGAGTTTCAGGGTGGTTGGTACAAGCTTGTCACCATTGTTTATTAACGAGGTAAGATTGAAAATGGGAAGCCTGAAGGCTTTATTGCTAAGCTGTTTGCATAGCAAGAATATGCCTGTGTGACCAGTATCATATAAGAAATGACCAAGATTCCATTTTGTACTTCTTGGTTCTGAGCTATTTTTTGCACACCTTGATTTCTGATGAAAGGGAAATATTCAGAAAAGTATTTATATATTTCTTCCTTATCAAATAGGACAAGAGGGGCTACCTGCTGCCACCTCAAAACCCCTTGGATGAAACAGACAGTTTAGGGTTATGAAATAAACCCTTAATTTGATGTTGTGATACCGTAGTCTTTCGTGAAATGAGTTGTAGATCTGTTAAGTTGTTTTGGCAAACCCTGTAAGTCTTCTTTAGCAACATTGCCTACCTACCACTTTGCACCTAGCATCATTATATTTGTGCTACTAATTTGTGTTGATAGATACAGCACAATTACTTCATGTTTCCTGCAACCTGTATATTTCCATTGCAAGAAAATACCGTTGTTCATTTTTTCATTATCTTATTGATAGAAAATTAGGTTGTATTTTATACTGAAAACAATGCCTCATTTAGCATTTTAGTACATGTCTCATTGTGCATTTGCCTAAGAATTGAGCTACTAGGTCCAAGGATATATATCACTTTAATTTCATTGAATTTTGCTGGAATGACAAGATCTTACATGAAATTTGTATATCCAAAAGCAATATATAAGTGTTCCCATTCTCCTTATCCTGAGATTTTTTTATTTTTATTTTATTTTATTATTTTTTTAGATTTTGACATGTTGGCTAATTTATGGAACAGTTATAGGGTTGATACTGTGATTTTCATGAATCCCTATAAATATCCTTTTTGTGAATTACTTTTCATAGAAAAATAGTTTTTGCTTCTATTTTCCTTTTTGCACTTTTTTATTTTTCTTCTACTTAACATTATTTCTTATACTTAATGTCTTTCTCTATTAATTAGTACAAAATTTTTGTGTCATTTACACTGTTTTGATAAGTGCAGAAAATATCTCCTATAATCTAGGCTTATATTTGAAGATTTTTAAAATGCAGTTTGTTTTTATAAACTGAATTTGTTCCTAGTTGTTTATGTCTCTGTCTTCTTCAAAAAATACCCAAATACTCTGAGATTTGAAGGGTATTTTCTCAGAAATTCTGAAATCTTACCCCCAAAAAAATCTAAACTCTTAAGAGCATCACATTTTATTTATATATTTCGTTTTTTACATTTATTTATTTTTGAGGGAGAGAGAGACAGATTACAAGTGGGGGAGGAGAAGAGAGAGAAGGAGACACAGAATCCACAGCAAGCTCAGGCTCTGAGCTGTCAGCACAGAGCCTGATGCGGGGCCTGAACTCACAAACTGTGAGCTCATGACGTGACCTGAAGCCGACTCTTAACTGCCTGAGCCGCCCAGGAACCCCTCACATTTTATTTTTAACCCATCTGCAGTTAACTTTATGTATAGTGATAAATAGGAGTCACATTTTTCCCCATACTTATAATGAACTCTATCAGAATTTTTTATTGACACATCTCCTTAATAATATAAACTACATTAATGCATTTTGGGTTTTGGTATGCTTTTTTCTTTTTGGTACACTAATGCACTTTGTTATGTTAAAATCTTCTTGCATTCTTGGGGTTAAACTCAACTTAGTCATGACTTTGGGTTATATTTCTATATTTAATTTGAGTTTTTCAATGTTTACATCTATGATCATAATTTAGATTATTTTTGTGCATTGTTGTGGAATTTTAGTGTCATAGTTTATAAGTTTATGAAAGACATTGATAAATAACACTTCTTTTTTATCCTCCAGAAGGCTTTATGTTAGTTTGGGATTTTCTCTTCCTTGAATGTTGATAGGACTAATTAGTACAGATATCTGAGGTAGGTGCTTTTGTTGTAGGAAAAGTCTTAAACAGCCCATTTATCTTATACTTCTAGAAATATTTTAGATTTACTATTTAGTGTGTAGTCTTTTTTTTTTTTAGTTTATTTATTTATTTTGAGAAAGAGAGTACGAACAGATCACAGAGAGAAAGGGAGAGGGAGGATCCCAAGCTGACTCCACACTGTCAGAACCAGACAGGAGGTTCTCACACATCATCAGATCATGATCTGAGCCAAAGCCAAGAGTTGGGCACTTAACCAACTGAGCCACCCAGGCAATGCAGTAGTTAGCTAAGAGGTAGTTTATTTGTCTTGGTTTTAGAATAAACATCACAGTTTTTTTTAAATATGATTTTCTTAGTTTTCAGCTACTCGACTCATACCAATGCATCTGATCTTCTGATATATCCTCTAGACTTTAACTTCAGATTCTGCACTAAATTCTGACTGTGAAGGTACAAGAAATACTTTGAGAAAGAGAACCTTGAGGACAAGAAAATGTTTTCCAAGAAAGATAGATAAAAGAAAAAGAAAAATTACCTATATGTTTTTAATAAGGACACATTTATAATGAGATAGAATAAAATAAAGCCAAATAAGCAAACTCTAATGGAAAGCATTGTAGCTATAATAATATCAGCCATTATCAATTATTGAAGCATACTGGAAAATTGAGGGTATTCCAGTATGAAATAATATAAAATCCTGATAGTTATATTAATATTATTTAAAATATACAGGGTGAATATTTAATTTAAAAAATCACCAGAGAGATCTAAATATCTAAATTAGTATGAAATTGCTAACAACTTGAAAATAGATAAGAACAAAATTACAGATATGAGATACATAAACCAATAAATAAACAAAAAATCTGCTATTAATGGAAAGTATTCTACATCATTCCAGTTCCTTTCAAAATATGTCCTTTAGCAATAGAATTTAAATTGTGGTGTCATTTGTCCCATATTTCAATAATCTGATGGTATGTATACTAGCTTGTTTAGATTTTAGCTTATTTAGGGGAGCAAAAACACATAGTGCTCCTTGGTCCTTATTATCATGCTAGATGTAATGTCCCACCTTAATTAGTATTAAGATTGATCACGATTTTAGATTGATCTATTTATTATGAAGCTCCCCATAAACCTTTTACCTATTTCATCAACATTGAGGGTTGTTGTCTCAATTCATTTGATTAAATGTGAAAAATGGTTAATTTAAAAATTACATTATTTCTTATTTATTTAACTGAAATTTTTCTATGTCAATCTCTGTATTCTTCGATACCCTTTTTGGTTGCTTTTGCTGCATATATTTGAAAGAGCTTTGTTTGTTATTTAGGAGTTTTCCTGTAGATAAAACACAAACCAAATTGATTCAAGGAAAAGGAACACGTATGAACTCATGAAAGATATGTAAAAGGGATACACCTGGATCAGTTTGTTCAGTGCACACATGCTATTCTCCAGATAGACCTGAATTAAGACCCCATAGCTTTGAATACTAGGGTCATATCTATCTTGATGTTTCACTTGTGGGCTCTCTATGTAGATGGTTTCATACATCCATCACATCCCCTTCAATGTTAAAATTTGCTGTATTAATAGTTTAAAAAGAAGCCCTAATTGTAAACTCATTAATTTGATTGGCTTTGTTCAGGACAAGGATTTATACTAAAACATTAAAGCCATTGGTATACTTTTTTTTTCTGCTTTAATTCACTGCCTGCATATTTTCTGATTTTTTTTAGAGAAAATAGATATATGACTCTAGTAGCTATGCCATATTATTCATAGTTATTCAGGCCATTTGTTTCTCTTTCCTTGGATGATTTCTCAGGCCTTTGGCAGAAAGAAAGCTTTCAAAGTTCCACCATTGGAAAGAGCATGGCTGTTTTGCAATTTAAAAAACCTTAAATTGATGTTTCTTCCTAATTCAGATTTTCCTCAAACACTAAAGTCTGTTATTTCAAAATACCCTTGGTAGGGTTTTTCAAGACATTATTACTTCTTAAAGAGAAATATAATTCTACTGACAAATGGAGGTGTATTTGATTGGCTCAAAATTTAACTGTAGTATTTTTTCATAACATTTAATTTGGTGTCACAGTCATTTTCTGTTTTATTAAAGATAGCAATTTTTCTGTTATTTCTTTTTTGTTGATTTAATGAGTCTCAGGGTAAGGAACACAGTAAGTTCATTTAAAATTATTTCTGAGATGTTTGTATCACAGAGCTTTAAAAATGATATGAATTAGATTAAATATACATCCTACAAGGGTGCCTGGGTAGTTCAGTCAGTTGAGCATCTACCTCTTGATCTCAGCTCAGGTTTTTATCGCAGGATCATGAGTTCAAGCCTTGCATTGGGCTTCTTGCTGAGCTCTGTGCTGGGCATGAAGCCTTCTCTCTCTCTTTCTCTCTCTCTCAATATGTATACCTATTTCACATATATTTTCTTCTACAGCTTCATTCACTAACACATTTTAAAAAATAATACTGATATTTATCATGATTGGTATAAGTTTCTCTCAAAAGAAAGAATAATCAGTTACATTTTGTTAAAATTTATTTAGGTAATTCATCTAGATACTTGATATAATACATTCATTATTTTTAAGCATTTAAAAAATATTTATACTCCATCTCCTTAAAAATGAAATATTTTAAAATATTAATTCAACTTGACAAATAATAGTTGATAAATTTTGAGCAAAGGAAAATAACAGAAAGTTAGATAAGATATAGTAATACTTTCTGCAAATATTTAGTTATTTATTTTCACTTCCTACATGTACCCTCACTACATGTTGCAAATTAAGATCATCACAACTGTCACTTCACAGGTGTGTAATACGTGTACCCAAGAGTAGTGTCATTTTCTCCCATGTCCACCAATTATGATCTATGTTTATTTAAAAAATCATTTCTAATCCACAAACCAAGTTATCTCCAAATACTACAAAGACCATGCTATATTTCTTTTTTACTATTGTTTTATAAATACTTATTAACTTTTGAGTGTGAGCAGGGGAGAGTCAGAGAGAGGCAGACACAGAATCTGAAGTAGGTTCCAGGCTCTGAGCCATCAGCACAGATACTGATGTGGGGCTGGAACCCAGGAACCATCAGATCATGATCTAAGCTGAAGTTGGAGGCTTAACCATCTGTGCCACCCATGTACTCTGACCATGCTATATTTCTAGAATTAAATATTTCTCCCCTTTTAAAGATTTTTTCCTTTTAATATGAGTTACTTTTAGTATATCAGCAACATCCAGAAAAAAATTAACTAAGGAACATTTATCCACTCAACAAAAAATTAATGCCAACCCATTATATACTGAAAATAGCACTATGTCAAACAGAAGTAATAATCTCCCTCAAGGAAATTATAACAAGTTGTGAATACAAGTGTTTTAGCTAGGATTCTCTGGAGAAATAGAACCAGTAGGATATATAGATGTCAGTATGTCTTTATCCACCTATTTCTCTATTGAGAGATTTATTTTATTTTATTTTAAATTTGTAATTTTTTTAACTTATCTTTTAAGAGAGAGAGAGAGAGTATGAGGGAGGAAGTGAAGAGAGAGGGAGACACAGAATCTGAAGCAGGCTCCAGACTCTGAGCTGTCAGCACAGAGCCCGATGCAGGACTTGAACTCACGAATGGTGATATTATGACCTGAGCTGAAGTCAGACGCTCAATCGACTGAGCCACGCAGGCTCCCTGAGAGATTTATTTTAAAGAATTTAAATCATTCAATTGTGCAAGCTGTGGCAAATTCAAAATCTGTAGGGTAGGTAGACTAGAAATTCTGGTAAAAGTTGATTTTGCAAACTTGAGTCTGAATTCCTCAGAGTAGCAGACATACACAATGTGGCATTAATGATGCAAAACTCTGAGCAGTAAAACTGCACTTTTATGCAACTATTATATTTTGTAGTTGTTGCTTTTTTTTCTGCTGCTGCTGCTGCTGTTAGATCCATATGACTAGGCAGCATCTGTGGTTAGTGCATGAGGTAATTCCTGAAGAAAGCAAACACAGCCACTTTCAATTATCTGGAAGAATGGCAAATCTTGAAATAGGGGTGGGTTGAGAATGAAGTCTTAACACTCGGATGAAAAGAGAAATGCCGCCTTTCTCTTCTGTATTTGGAAATGATATTGAGAATCCCTGATGGATATAAACTTTCCCTAGTCACCTGGTGACACTTAAGATCCCGGTGCATACATACAAAAGGATGTAAGTGGTAAGCACTGGAGACTGGGAAGTATCAGACTTCCTCATACTTGGTTTGACGTACTTGGTATCAAAATTGCCGTCAGTTATTTCCACCATGATCTCTGTCATGAGATATTAAGGAAATGTATTTGATCATACTTTTTCCTCTCAAACAGGGTTGCCTATGATAAAGGAAAATAACCAGATAACATAATATTTAGTACCCCACACTCTGGATTCAAAGTACCTGGTTTCAAATCTTTGCAACACCGCTTTCTAGTTTTGTAAATTTTGCCTGAGTTTTCATCTGCAAAATTGAGATAACAGTGGTAACTAAAAGTAATGACCTTTATGTTTAAGCCAGTCAACACAATTTATCTAAACTGGCTATTGTGCATTACTATAGAAATGGGCAGGAACCCCTGGGTGGCTCATTCAGTTAAGCTGTGGACTTCGCTCAGGTCATGATCTCATTGTTCATTAGTTCGAGCCCCCACATTGGGCTCTGTGCTGAAGGCTCAGAGTCTGTGCCTGCTTCAGATTCTGTGTCTCCCTCCCTCTCTCTGTCCCTCTCCTTCTTTCTCTCTCTCTTTCTCTCAAAAATAAATACTAAAAGTAAAAGAAACAGGCATAAGGCTTATGTTGGTAAGTAGATTCAAAAGAGAAAACAACTGTATTATTTATTATTAAAATGGGAAGGGGTAGCCCTGGACAATGACAATACCCATATTGCCAACATGAGAAGAATTCCAAAACTGTGAAAGCAAAGCTTTCACCTATCAGTGGACCCTTGGGCAGCTTCCATAGTTTGACTATTGTAAATACTGCTGCAATAAACATGTATCCCCTTGAATTAGTGTTTTTGCATTTTGGGGGTGAATACTCAGTGGTATGATTACTGTATCATAAGGTAGTTCTGTTTTTAATAGAACTTTTAACTAAGTATAAAATGTGCATGCTTTTAAAATGACACTAACCATTTGCTAATATTGACAGCTTATAGTGCAGAAAGCATGGCTTAGGAAACTCTGGGTACTCAGGGCACCTGGGTGGCTCAGTCGATTTAGTATCTGACCAGATCACATCATGATCTCATCATTCATGGGTTCAAGCCCCACATCAGGCTCTGTGCTGATAACTCAGAACCTGGAGCCTGCTTCAGATTCTGTGTCTCCCTCTCTCCTGTCCCTTCTCCACTTACTCCATCTCTCTCTGTCTCTCAAAAATGAATAAATGTTAAAAAATTAAAAGAAAAACAATCTCTGGGCACTCAGTGTTATATATTCTGATAAAAAAGCAACAAAATTAGAAATAAATAAAAATTAGATTGTTAAACTCAATTATACCACATTTAAGAACTGAAACTATTGTCATAAATTATCCATAAGTTATAATGGTAATTAAGATATTTTAGAACTAGGTCACAGTGAAATCATTATATCTCAAATATAACCAAATAAATTGTTACTCATGAATAGTTTTCAGCTTTTAATACATATGAAGAAAGCAGAAAGTTGAAAATAAGTGACGTAAACATTCAACTCAGGAAGCTAAGGTAAGGTAAATGCATAAATTTGATAAGATGGACAATAAAAGAAACAGCCTTCAAAATAAAACAAAACAGAATGTAGTTCTTTAAAAATTATAATAAAGTATTAAAAAAGAAATCATGAGATAAATTAATCAAAGAAAAAATAAAAGAAGACTAACAAAAAACTGTAAAAACACCCAAGAAAATCCAATAATAAGTGTAAAACAGGAATTTAAATTTATCCTCATATATATTAGGATTTAAAAGTCATAGGACAGTTTTATGAAATAATTCAAGAATCAGAATTTGAACATCCAAACAAAGTGTATACATTTCCATATAAACATAATGCCTGCACTAACCATTGAGCATTAAAATAGAGACAGCCAAATTTTGTAATAATTCTTCAAAGAACAAATAATCCTTACTCTTTAACTCAAAAAGATTTTGCAGATACTAAATAGAATAGCTACCAGATTCATTTATCCAGCTTGCATAATCTTTATACCAAAATTGGTGAAAATTTGTATAAGAAAAGAAAATAACATAGATTAGTTCCACTCTATTAGTATAGTTGTAAGTCATTCTTATGATTTAGCAAATTAAATCCAGGACCTTTTCCAAGATAAATCATGATCATAGAACTTTATCTATAGAATGTAGAATGGCTTATCATTTACAACATTAACAGATTAATAGAGAAAAAAACATACAATGATCTTGAAGGCAGAAAAAGCATTTTCTAAAGTCACAGATTCAGTGAGTGGCCAACGTAAGTGTGAGTTTAAACCCAGACTTACTTGACAGTACTTCTAACACGCCATAAGACCTGGGAGAAAAACTTGAAAATTCTTTTATTTTTATGATGCCATGTACTGTTTTGTATCTGCATCACATACTAATCCATGTGAATCTCCGAGTGTCTATACTTTGTTCTTTTAATCTTCTACTTTGACCTTCCTCTCCCTCTACCACGCGGCATGTAATTGTTTGCCTTATTCTGACCTCTGCTGTAATTGACTTGCCAGGCTTCTGAGCCCATTGTATATAACAGATTCAGGATATAATAGTCCGTGTACTAAAACGATTTCAGGGATGTATCTGCAGTGTAATACAACATCAACCTACAAAATATTTTCAAATTTTCCTAGATTATAAAAGTAATTCCACCAAAATGACATAACTACTTAGATATTGAACATTGTATAAATTATCCACAATAGACATGTAGTCAAGTTTCCCTTATTTCAAGCCAATTTAAGTAACTATACAGTTACTACATAGATTTTTATATGGATTAAATTTTATTTACAGATACTTCTGATTTCCTTATAGAGTGTATGGTATAGACTCTGTTGGGATTTTATACTTAAGAAAAGATAATCACCTTTTTAGCATAAAATTTGAAAGTATCTTCTCTCGGAAACAAACTAACCAACAAATTACAACAGAAAATAATGCTCCCCATTTCCCTCACTGCATTTCCTATTATGGAAATATACCCAGAATCAAGAAACACAGTATTTCATGTAGTTGAATTTGCAGGGAGAAGGAGCAACAATGCCTGAAGCCATAATTTGTAATAGCATACTAAAAAATATTCATCAACCACAGATGGAGCTCAAATTATCTGCAGAACAAAACTGGAAATACCTGTAACTTAGAGGTAGTTCAGAAGGTAATAAAGGCAGTTGGCAGATTCTTCGCCAAATGTTCCTTCTGGAGTCCTGTCGACTCTCTTCAAAGATAACATCATCCCTACTGCCAGATTTGGCATGCTGATTTGGAGAAACCTCCTGGTGTATTTTTCTGTAATGACAGGAGTTTAAAAGTGACCATGTATTTTCCAAAACAATATAACTTTGTTCAAACTGCCATTTACATTCCAATACAGACTTTCTTGTTTTGCTTTTCCCTCTAAGATCTAAAGATGAGTTAGTGTCTGTGGAGAAATATGTTCTGTTAATCTTTATGTTGGTTTGGTTTAAGGAAGTGTTTTTTGTTTTTGTTTTTGTTTTTTTGGAAAATGCGTTATGATCCATTTATAGTGTAAAGTAAAAAAGTAATAAACATTATAAATTATTTTTACAGATTCATAATTATCATATTACCATTTGAAAAAAATTAATGAAAAAAAAAATAAGAAGTAGACTGTACTAAACACAATTGTAGCCAGAAAGACTGGTACAAAAGATGAGGTGGTGGTAATATTTTTTTTCCTACTGTTCTATAATTATAAGAGTATATATTATTTTTTATCTCAAATCCTTTAGGAGATATTCAAGTAGGTTAACATTAGTAAATGAATCAATATGTTATAAGTGAACCAATTAATAAGTACATGAAATGCAGAGAGATGGTCTCAGAGAATGAGAACAAAAGGTAAGGGATGGGAAGAGTGACGTAGCCTTAAGTCTATCTCAATAGAGTGAGTCTCACAGTGTGATCATGGCAGCCATAGCATAAGCATCAATCAATAGTCAATAACTTGTTAGGAATGCAAATTCCCAGCATTCTCCCCAAAGGTACTGAATACAGAACTCTAAGTTTATGAATCTTTAATCTGTTCTTAAAATGTCTGTAGGGAATTCAGATGCATAGTATAGTTTGAGAAGCACTACCCTAAAATCACCATCCACAGATCCTACTATCTCTTGCACAAAGGAGAGTCCATGATCCCTCATGAAAGTCCCATGTGGCAGAAACCATAAATTCCTTTGTTCCTTGATCATTTCATTGCACGTCTCTGGCAAACAGTAATCATGATTAAATCTAAGTCTGTGCATAGTTGAACATAGTTAAAGATATACTGTGAAGATTAGTCTCACCTTAAGTTCCCAACTGCTAATGTCAGGTGGACCTTTAGTGCTGCTCCAGGATCCTGCTACATAAGCTAGGCCCTCATTCTTCTATTCTCCTAGACATACATATGCCCTCTCCTCATTCTATGCCCCTCCAGATCTCCTCTTCCATTCTCGTTCTAAATGGATAACTATGTCTCCTATTTACTGAGGAAACAGAGACTATCAGTCAGAAGCAATGCAACAGTTCACCATCGTGGTAAATAAGCCATCCTGTGATACACGAAGAATGCTTTGGGAAGAAGCACCGGAGGCAGGAAAGGTAAATCCACAAACAGGGTAAGTGAAAACTGCCTCTTCTAAGATGGGAGTACGCATCCTGCCACAGGTAGACCGATGAATCCCTTGGAGAATGATGCCATATTGGAGGCTCAGTGTGACCACAGAGAATGCACCCAGTAAGTGCCAACTTGCTGCTGGCAAGTCAGACTCTCAGCAGTAGGTATTGTTTAGTGAGCCCATGCATAACTTAGCCCCTGCTGCCATAGCCACTTTGTTCATGAGCCAATTTAGCTAGGACAGAATGGTTGGGAAAAGGTTGAATGGAATCTACAGAACAGAACATTGTTTTTCCGCCTAATTACTAAGATCCTCTTTCACTGGGATTGCTCCTTGGTTAACTTTTATCTTGCATACATTTACCTGCACATTCTCTGTGAATGTGGAGAGGTCTATCCATACTTTCTTTAGCAAAAATTCTTGTCTCAAATTTCCCATGTGTGTCCTTTCCAAGTTACCCACCATCCAGCCAAACAGAGTGTCACTGCTCATCAATCAGTGTAAATCTGCATGTTTACAAACCTCTGCGTCTGCCCAGGAAACATGAACAGTCTAACGCACAGCTAAAAAATCTGCCCGGTGGGAAGAATTTATTTTATTTTGTTCTTCAGAGGCATCCCTGCATGGGGCTGCGGTACCGCAGCCGTCCACTTTTGATGGTGCCAGTATATCTCCAAATCACGTGTCAACTACACCCACCTTTTATTTCTTGTTAAGTCGACTCTTCATAAGTAACTTTTGATGAAGATACATGTGGGGATTGAGAGAGAGGAGGCAATGTTGCAGCAAAAAGGATCATGTGGCTTTCAGTAACATCTTGCAACATACTTCTACTGCAGGAAATTATGGGTCTCATAATTTGCAAAAGCACACTTTATATTATTAAACAGAATAAACATCTTAAGTATCTGCTCTTATTTTATTTCATGCAGCTCTCTTCACAATGGATACGCCCTTCCCTTATATGAGCATGATTAGGGTTCACTAAAATGTTTTCTGTTTCAGATCCACCTCTAAAACAGAGGTACCTCCAGAATAAAATATAATTTCGATACAAAAAAGAAGAAACTTATGACAATTTGTATCACCACAGATTTTGCCTTGCCTCTTAACCTACAAAGCAACAAAGCATGCAGTTTCAAACATAATTTTGATCAAAATGGATGACAAAATTTATATATAAACATAATTGCAAACATAGAGAAATGTAGATGGCTCCGAACATTCTTTCCATTTATTATGATAATTTCAAAAAGATTAAAAAGATAAACTAACAACAGCTATAAAAGTAACCTTTCTTTATGCAACTTACTCCTGCTACAAGTCTGTAGCCTCAGCATGTAGTTATAACCACACTTGGGAATTACTTGGATGTTTGACCATATCATAAATCAGCTAACTAGGAGCACCTGGGTGGTTCAGTCGATTAAGCATCTGACTCTTGGTCTTGACCTAGGTCATGATCTCATGGTTCCTGGGCTTGAGCACCGTGTTGGGCTCTGTGCTGGTAGTGCAGATCCTGCTTGGGATTCTCTCTTCTCTTCTCTCTGCTTCTCTCTCTCTCAAAAATAAATAAATAAATGTTGTGTTTTTTTCATAAAAAGAAATAAATCAACTAATCAGAGAAAATAAAGGCTGCCCCAATATGATGAGTGATTTAACTGGTACATGGCATAAATATTCCTATTCTGGTATATTCTGACAATGAGAATTCATAATTGTTTGCCAGTGGTAAAGAGACTTTAACTTTTTATAGTAATTAATGTAACTGTTTTCCTTTCAGTACCAGACTGCAAAAGGTACTGTTGCGATTAAGAGTCCTAGAAATTTTTTTTTCAATCATCTTCCTACTCCTTTTACCCCACTATCTATATGCTATTCTACACATGCTTTCTCACATACACTTCTTACCCTGTGAGACCAGCCTCACCGTCTGCTCAGTCTACTCAGGCGACATACCCACTTACCACCTCAGCTATAAGATACTTTAATATTTTTTGAATGTTTGTTTTTTTCAGAGACAGAGCTAGAACATGAGTAGGGGAGGGGCAGAGAGAAGGAGACACAGAGTCCGAAGCAGGCTCCAGGCCCTGAGCTGTCACCACAGAGCCCGACAAGGGTTCGAACTCACAAACCTTGGGATCATGTCCTGAG
Source organism: Suricata suricatta (assembly GCF_006229205.1). Taxonomy (NCBI): domain Eukaryota; kingdom Metazoa; phylum Chordata; class Mammalia; order Carnivora; family Herpestidae; genus Suricata; species Suricata suricatta. Next base: position 63,635,261 of record NC_043700.1, read on the forward strand.
CTGAAGTCAGATGCTTAACTGACTGAGTTGCCCAGGTGCCCTAAGATACCTCACTTCAAGTATGTTAGCTCCAGGGACGCCTGGATGGCTCAGTCAGTTAAGTATCCATCTTAGGCCTAGGTCATGATCTTGCCCTTCCTGAGTTTGAGCCCTGTGTTAGGCTCTGTGCTGACAGCTCAGACCCTGGAGCCTTTTTCTGATTCTGTTTTTCCCTCTTTCCCTGTCCCTCCCCCACTCAAGCTATGTCTCCCTCTCTCTTTCTGTCTCTCTCAAAAATAAATAAACAGTTAAAAAAAAAAACTTAAACATGTCATCTCCAAAGGTAAAAATATATAAAAATCACTAATGATGTCTTTGTTATTTTTAAAGGGCAAAGCCAAAGGAAGATACTATTTCTTTGTAAAATTCTCATTTCCAGGTTATTATGAAGTCTTGGTAATTCTTCCGTGAATAGACTACAATTTTAACTTGTTTAAGATGCAAGGTGCCATTTAGATGTTACCATTTACAATGACCGTTTACAATAGGTAATGTTATGAAGCCAGGACTTTAACAGAGCTTATGTTCCAGTTGTGAGAGACATAAATAAACCAGTAAGTAGAAGAGTCATATTACTTCAGAGTAGAATAATTACTATGGAATAATAAGAAAAAAAAGTCTGTAAGATTTCATTCAGAATATCTGAAGTTATGAAAAAGGAAAACTTAAAGACATGTTGCTTCTGAAGAGGTCACCCCAAAGCCAAGGCAAAGAATCCAAAAGGGCCAAAGAATCCAGAGGTCTGGGAAGTGCAGGTTCCTGATGGAGAAAAAAAGCTTGGAATATGAATAAAACAAAATAAACAAAACAAAGCAATAAATAAAATGAAATAAAATGAAAATAAATGTCAGGCTGGTGGGAACACCATTATGAAAGGAAAAATGTACAATGAAGAATCTAGGTAGCAGTCTGAGGGCAGACGTTACATAAAGACTAGGTATTGTTCCTAAATGTCTTGAGAAGCCTTTGAAAATTTTTAAGCTTGGTGGCAACATAACCAAATTTAAGGAGAAGATGAGAGAGAAGGTAAGAAGCTATTAGTTAAAGGAGTTTAGGTAAGATATCTAGGGATGATACTATAGTGATGGTAATGAAGATGAGGAAAATAAATGGATTTAAATTTTATTTCTGAAGTAAAAATTATATGTCTTGTTCTTGCTCATGGATTGGAAAAGTATTATGGACATCTGTAAGAGAAAAAAGAAATAGTTGTAAAGTTACAGAACATAGCATTATTTGATCTTGTTTTTGTTTGGTGTCTCATATGTGCTGAATATTTTCATGTGCTCTCTCTCAGTATCTATGAAAAATAACCTCTTCCTAATAACAATTAAAGCTATGTCCATAAATATAGTTATCCATTTGATTATTATGCATTGTTTCCATATCAGGTTATTTTCTTTTACATTATATAGCAATTTCTGTGATGTAAGTCCAATTTGAGACAATGAGCAAAGTAGTAAAAATAAATCCAATTTCCATAAATTCAAAGTAATTATTCTATAGTGATATATCATTATGGCATTTTGCAGATATCTTTACATTCAAAATTTTCCACTCTTCAACAAGTCTTGCAGGCACCAACAGATGACAAATCTAGACAAGAATGATTAAGCATTTGACAAGAAAACTTAACAATAACAAATCTGATTTCATACGGTAACTAGTTGGTGGATCTAGAAATCCAAGAATAATTTGATAGAAAATAAACTAAATAGTATCTATACAAAAACCTTTAAAATTTCTTTCAATTTATTGAATAATATATCCAGTTAGTTAACATATGTTGTAATATTAGTTTTAGGAATACAATACAGTGTGATTCAAAATTTCCCTACAACACATGGTGTTCATCATGAAAGGTGCACTCTTTAATCCTGATCACCTATTATATACCTCCCCCATGGTAATCATGAGTTTGGTCTCTATAATTAAGAGTCTATTACTTGGTTTTCCTCCCTCTCTCTCTCTTTTTTCTCCCACTGCTCATTTGTTTCCTTATTTAATTCAACTTATGAATAAATAATAAGGTATTTGTCTTTTTCTGACTTAACATAGTACTCTCTACCTCCCTCCATGTCATTGCAAATGGCAAGATTTCATTTTTTTATGGTTTCCATTACATATAAGGAAAAAAATATATATCCATTTCTCCATTATCAATTATCAGTCAATTGACATGTGCTTTTCCCATAATTTGGCTATTAGGGATAATGGTATTATAAACTTTGGGGCACATGTTACTTTGATTCAGTATTTTTATATTCTTTGGGTAAATAAATTTTTGTATTCTTTGGGTCTTAAGGTAGTTCGTTTTTTAGCATTTTGAGGAATCACCATACTGTTTTCCAGAGTAGCTGTACCAGGTTGTATTCCCACCAACAATGAATGAGTGTTCCCAGTTCTCCAAGTCCTGGCCAACACCTATTGTTTCTTGTGTTGTTGATTTTAGCCATTCTGACTGATGTGAGGTGGTATCTTATTATAGTTTTGATTTGTATTTCCTTGATGATATACATGATTTTTAATGCAACTAGTTTTTTGTTTATTGGGGGGTTTTTTTGGATTTGAGGAACATTTAATTAGAAATAATGAGATATATATGTTTAGGAAATAAGTTGGGGTTTTTCTGGAAATAAATAAAAATGGGAAAACAAAGTAGTCCAAAGGAAGATTTAAGCAATAGAGTATTAATATTCAGCTTTAAATATGTGCTTGCACTCAAAAAGGACAACCATTATGAGTTCTTGCACTTGGACCAAAAATGAACCTGGTAAATTAGCAAAAGTCAAACTCATACTTAATACAAAAAAAGAATAAAAATAAAAATAAAAGGTCATTGTTCATAATGCTGTGTTTGATAAAGCCTAAAATCAAAACATGGGTTATAAAAGACATAATTTGGAACAGTCATTGTTTTTGAAATTATGACATTATTTTAACAAATGTGCCTCTTTGTTTTTGTTCTTTCATTCTTTCTACATACTTTTATTCTTAAAACTATCAAGTTATATTATTAGAGTCTTCTGCATTCACGTCATTTATTGCAGTGTTTCACAAAAGTCTGGACACAATCAGTGTTCACAATAATATGTAAAATATCAACACCTTATTGCCTTATTTAGTTATTTAATAACTTTTTGAAACATATAAGATGGCATTTCCCCTACTCAGCATCTAGCTTTAATTAACAAAAGATAAAAAATTATATACGCATATTTTTTGATCCAAATATATTTTTATTGTGGTAAAATACATATTAACATAAATATTATTATTTTAACATTTTAAAGCATACAACTCAGTGCAATGTTGTACAACTATCTAGTGTTGTGCACTATCCAGCTTCAGAACAGTTTCATCATCCCCAAAGGAAATTCCATACACACTAAGTAGTTACTCCTGTTAACCCTTTCTGCTAGCCCCTGGCAACCATTAGTCACTTTCCAACTCCTCGGATTTTTTTGTACTTTGTATGTGATACAAACAGAATCAAGATTATAAGACGTAATCTTTTATATCTGACTTCTTTTACTTAGCACAAAGTTTTTGAAGTTCATCTATTTTGTAACATATATCAGTACTTCATTCCTTTTTTTGCCTGCATAATATTCCACTATGTGAATATAACATGTTTTCTTTACTTATTTATCAGTATAACACGTTTCCCTTACCTATTTATCAGTTGATGAATATTTGGATTATTTCCACTTTTTGACTTTTGTGAATAGTATGGCTATAAGCATTCATGTACAAGTTTGAATGTGGACGTATGCTGTCATTTCACTTGTATATTGCTGGGTCTTGTGACAACCATGTCTAACCTTTGGAAGAAAGTTTGCCAGACCTTTTCGAAAGCAATAGCATCATTTTACATTCCCACCAGTACAGCACAAGGAGTTCAGTTTGTCCACATCTTTGCTATCATTTGTTATTTTCCATTAAAAAAATTCTAGTAATGCTGGTGGGTGTGAGTGGTGTCTCATTGTGATTTTGATTTGCATTCCTCTAATGACAAATGACATTGAGCATTTCTTCATGTGCTCATTGGCCATTTATATATTTTCTTCGAAGAAACGTCTATTCAGTCTTTTGCCCATTTTACTTGAGGTGCTTAACTGTTGTTGAGTTGTAAGACTTCTTTATATATTCTGGGTACTAGTCCCATATTAGATATATGATTTGCAAATATTTTCTCACATTCCATATGTTGTCTTTTCATTCTCTTGAAAGTGTCCTCCGATATACAAAAGCTTTTCATTTTAATGAAGTATAATTTATTTATTTATGTATTTATATATTTATGCTTTTGATGTTTTAGCAAGATAATACTGACAAACCCAAGATGAGGAAGATCTACTTCTGTGTTTTCCCCTAAGGAAACATAGGACTAAAATTTTATACAAACATAGATTCTATTGTTTTAGTGCTTATATTAAATACTTGATCCATTTTTACTTATTTGTATGTTGTATGAGGTAGAGGTCAAATTCATTTTTTGCATATGTGTGTCCAATTGCCTCAGCACTATTTATTGAGGAAACCATCATTTTCCCATTGAATGGGTCTGGCAGTCTTGTGAAAAGCCAATTGGCCAAAACTAGACATCCAAATGCCTAACATCCCCATGAAAAGATGCTCACCATCTGTCTTGTCCCGCCCCAGCCGCTCCGGCCTGAAGGGCGGTGAGTCCTCGTGGGTTCTTTTCCTGAGGGAGGGAGAGAAAAACAGGGCAGAAGAGGGGAGACGCAGAGAGTAAAGACACAACTCACGGTTTCTGATCAGGCAAAAAGAGAGAGCTATATGCATATTTTTTAAATTCAGCATCCATAGGTTATTACTTTGTCTTCACTTTTTTTCTTTATGAATAGAAACTAAAATTGCCTTAGCAATTTTGCTGTAAAAGATCACTACATTTGGCTGTATAAAACAATTTGGAATACCTTAATGAAAAGGCAGAAAAATATTTATGCTGTAACTAGACAGAATAATGATGATGTAGCTCACTCTTTCATTAATACTTTGCAATCATAACAAAATGTGAATACCCAAAACAGCTCTCATGGCTTTGGAGGCATAGTGTTTACACACAGATCAAAGGAAAACATGACATATATTCATTCCTTCTCTTGTAATCACATATAATGGAGTGGGAAAAAAAATGATCCGAACAATTGGCAACAATGTTCCTTTTAAAGAGGTAAAAAAAAATAGTGAAAAACACCACAAACAAGGGTTTTACTAAGCCGTTCTAACACATGCAGTAGAAATCAAGATCTTTTAGTGATAGAATCAAAACAAAACAACAAAAAAGAACAAAAAGAAACCATAGTCCTGTGAGTTTAGATAAGTCTTGCTCTGATTTATCATTCATAAAATCTGGATAATTCTTATACCTAACTCATTGAATTATGTGAGAAATAAATGAGAAAATAAGGCAGAACATTAAAAACAGCACCTGGCACTGAGTAAGTGCTCAATAAGTGTTAGCTATCGTTAATGAATAATGAGCACTGACTCTTCATCCTCTATAAACTCCCCAAATCCCAAAACAAACATGCCTGGTTAATTAGTATCCTTTTGGATGGAAGTCATCTTCACAGGGAGAAATAAACTGTCCCTAAGAAAAATCCTAAAGATACTTGTATTTTGGTTTTGTAAACATAACAGCCCTGCCAGATCATCAATTCAAATCCGTTATCAATAAGCACATTAACACACATGGTAATCTCAAATATCTTTTTAATGCAAAATTCTGAAATATGTTGAGACAGTTAAGGAATCCAAGCACTTGAGGAAAATAAAATCTAATAATAAGACAAAAGATAAAAGAATAAAACAAAAGAAATGAATAGAAAATTGTAAGTTTTAGAAATATATAAAAACAAGGAAAGAAATCATCAAAGGTGATATCATTAATATAACCTTTAAGACCTGAGATGGCATTGAATCTGTGAGAAAAAAAAAAAGGTTACTTTAACAAAGAAAGACGTTTAATAGCAAAAAAGAGCACTTGAAAAAAAATATAGCAGCAAAAATAAAGGTTCAGTAGAAAGATTAGAAAATAAAGATGAGGAAATACAGCAAAACTGAAAAAAGAGAAAAGGTGAAAAATGTTATTCAATAACATTTTTAAGAAATAAAATAAGAAAGTTAGAAAACTAGCCAGGAAAAGGCTAGGCCTTAAATAATAAAAATTTTATAAAATCTTGAGAGGTGAAGAACATTTTCATGATGGCAAAGACCCACCATGTAATTACTTAGGATAGTTGGGAAAAAAAATTATCCAAGTAAAGATATCCCTTTGTGAATTATATTTTATTAACTTTTTAAAATATTTTTAATGTTTTATTTATTTTTGATACAGAGAGAAACAGAGCATGAGCAGGGAGGGGCAGAGAGAGAGGGAGACACAGAAGCTGAAGCAGGCTCCAGGCTCTGAGCTGTCGGCACAGAGCCCAATGTGGGGCTCGAACCCACGAACGTGAGACCTGACCTGAGCCGAAGCCAGATGCTTAACCGACTGAGCCACCCAGGGGCCCCTCTTTGTGAATTTAGAACATTCAGAGTGATGAGGCAATCTTAACAATTCAGAGAGGAAAAAAAATATAAAAATAGAATCAAGGATGAATAAGACATCCTTATTCTCAACTGCGACACTGGAGGCTAGAGAATACTAAACTGATATCTCAGACTTTTCCAAAATAAAATCTTATGCCCAGTCTAGATTTTAACTAATTGTAAGAATAGATTAAATCAATACATTTCACAAACACAGTATCTTAATAAATGTCTCTACTTAAAGTCTTTTTAGAAAGTGCTAGAATATATACTGTACCAAAGCAGGAGAATAAGTATATCAAGAAATAGAAGATTTCAGAAATAGGAAACTTCACACAAGAAAAAGCTGAAAGAAATCACATTGATCATATATGCAGATTCCAAGATCTAAAGCAAAACTAGAAAATGTACATACACACATATACATATACATGTGCTAGAAAGTATATATACACACACACATATATACATATTTATATACACCTATGTATACATGTGCATGTGTATATTTTACATATAATTTGTAATATATTATATTTATAAATATAATTATATATTATCATGCATAAGAATACATATAATTCATAATAATATAAGCACTAAATTATCATTTTTTCCAAATGATAATGGAAGATTTGGAAACTAGAGATTTATGTGTTGAAGAAAATGGATAACATTAGCCACAAATTTTCATCTTTTGTAGTGAAGTACAAAACTACGAATTATACAATAGGTAGAAAACTACAAATTTCCATCCTTTGTAATGAAGTAAAACCACAGGAAAATGCTTAAAATGGAAACGAAGAAATAGCATAAGACTGTTCATTAGAACGGTGAGAATAAAAATCTTTAGTATTTGCTAAAGATTTGCAAGTCCTTGCTTCCAGGACAAGAAATAACATGTGGGGAGGGAAAATATAATAGCTTTTGGCTTTTTATCTCTTTTTTTAAATAATAATGAACCTTATTAAATTATTTAACTCTTTTAAGTGAGTAATAGTATTAATCATGGCTCTCCAGACAAAGAAAATCAATAGACATGAGGATGTGCATATATGCACGTTTATCTTTCTCTATCTCTGTCATCTCTATCTCTAATGCTACTTAATCTATTTATCTATCTATCTATCATACAATTACCTATTCTATAATTATATATAATGAATATCTATAATCTCTCTGCTGAGGAATTTATTGTAAGGAATTGGCTCACATAATTGTGGGAGCTGGGAAATTCAAAACCTACAGAGTAGACCAACAGGAAACCCTGGGAAGAACTGATGTTATGACTTGAGTCCAAAGGGAGTCTGGAGGCAGAACTCCCTCTTCTTCGGAGAACGTAAGTCTTTTTCTCTTAAAGCCCTCCACAGATTGGATGAAGCCCACCCACATTATGGAAGGTCCTGCTTTACTCCAGGTCTACGGATTTAAATGTAAATATTATCTAAAAAATACCTTTGCAGTATCATCTAGACTGATGTTTGATGAAATATCTAGATACGCCTGGCCTAGCTAATTGAGGCATACAATTGACTATCACAACAACTTTGATAAAAATAAAAATTTAAGAAAGTCATAAATTACATATGTGGTTAAAATGTATTATTCTAAGCAGATTTTCTGAAAGCTTTAATGAATCAAGTCAACTTATGTATTTTATAATCATTTATTTTGAATTTGTCATCTAACTTTTGGATTTAGTTAGTATTGACATGTGATAGAGCCCTCAACACATACCCTTGGCAAAAACAGACTTTGAATAAATCCAAAAATTTGAATTACTTTCCTCAGTGAACTTAAAGGTCAGTATAACTGTCCTGCATATGTTACTATGACTCATAAGAATAAATAAGTAATAACTCAGTCCTTATGCTTTCACTCCCTAAAAATATAGTGATTAAGAATGGTAATTCTAGATCTTTGCCTACTTTTAATTTGGTAGTTGGTTTCAGTTATTGAGTTGTACACATTATTTATATATTCTGGTTATTAAAATATTGTATGTTTACTTATTTATTTTTGAGAGAAAGACAGAGAGCGAGAGAGAGAATGAGCCAAGGCCAGGCAGAAAGAAAAGGAGAGAAAGAATCTCAAGCAGGCTCCATGCATGAGTAGCCTGATGTGGGGCTTGATCCTACAAACCTGGTTTCATGACCACAGTCAAAATCAAGAGTAGGAGACTCAACTGACTGAGCAGCCCAGGTGCCCCTAAAACCTGTGAGGATATATAATTTGTATATATTTTCTCACATTCCATACAGTCTTTCCACTCTATACCTTTCTCCAGAGAAGATCTACAAATTACCAACAAGCACATAAAAATATGCTCAACATCATTAGCAAAATGCAAATCAATACTACAATGAGATACAACTCATACTATTAAGTTTCAAAAACAATCACTATCATTATTATTATCAAAAAAATAACAAATGCTGGCAAGGATAAGGGACAATTAGAATCCTCATACATTTCTGGGGGGATATAAAATGGTACTACAGTCACTGTGAAAATAATTTGGCAAGCCCTCAAATTTCTATGTCCTCAAAACATAGAATTATTATATGATTCAGCAATTCTCTCTAGGTATATATAAAAAATAATTGAAATCAAGTATCCGAATACTGGTGTGTTAATCTTCACAGCAGCACTAGTCACAATAGCCAAAAGGTGGAAACAGCCCAGACAGAGGTCCACCACCTAATACATGGCTAAACAAATGTGGTATACTAATACAATAAAATGTTAATGAGTCAGAAAAAGGTATTGATTGCTGATACATGATACAATGTGGATGAACATTGAAATCATTGAGTTAAGTGAAATAAGTCAAACACAAATGGTAACATATGATTCCATTTATATAAAACATAAAAAAACAAGTTAACCTATTGAAATAAAAAACAAACTTTGTAAGGGCCAGAGAATGTAGACTGACTGCTTAATGAGCATGGGTTTTTTGTTTTTTTGTTTTGGTTGTGGGGAGATGACAATATTTTGGAAATAAACATCTCGGTGATGGTTGCATAACACGATGAATATACTAAATGCGACTGAATTTAAATACTGCATTAAGATTGTTCATGATTGATTTCATGTCATGAAAATCTTACCTCAATTAAAAAATGGTAACTTAAACTTAAGAGTGAAGCTGTATAAAATCCAATGAATATAATAGAAGTAGAAGCAAACACTTATGATCATAAAGAAAATATAATAATACATACAAAAAAAACTAAGAACAATATCATTATGAAGATGTATCTTAGCTGAGATATGAACGATGAATAGAATATTAACAACAGAGAAGATCATGTGGCTTTTAATCTATGTGACCCAAGTGAACAAAGCCATGGGAATATGAAAGTATATAACATAATCCAAGCATTATGTAGAGTTTGGGATGATTAGAGGATAAACAGGATAACATTGTTAGAAATGAAGGCTGTCAAGTAAGGAAGAATCAGATGCAGAAACTAGACAAATGTGACATTTTCTTTTGTCTTAATTCTATAGATATTGGTGGACTCTTGAGCCATTTTGAAAATAAATGTGAATCGATTTGTGGAGTTAGATTGCTTTACTGGTCAATTGGAAATAAAAAATCTGACATGCATTTAAACCATGTTAAATAATTTAGGCAAAGATAATAGAACATTGGACTGAAAATAGAAAAAAAGGGAAATAAAATGTTTTGCATTGGTCCTAGAGCTTAAATTTGGTGTTTAAGTAAATATATTGCAACTGGGATAAGGAAAAGACTTAAACTAAACATGTGATGGAGATTTCTAGATTTATTTTCTGAATAGAAGGTAGTGTCTCTAAGGAAAAACAGGTATATGGAAAGCAGAGAAGAGTGGATAAGACATTTAGTTTTGATTACTTAAGAGCATATGGTATGTTTAGGGTGTGTTCCCATCCCAGCAGCGATCACCATTCAGGGAAGATAAGTGGAGTAGCTTTGAATATTCATTTCAAATTTGAATATTCATTCAGAGTCTCCCAAGATTGCCTTCAGAGTTCTAACTTCAAACGAAGTTATATTTTACATTTGCTACAATCAGTGTTCCCTAAAAATATGACAAACTAGTGTTCTGTATAGTCACGAGGAAACAAGTCATGGCGGGCTTTTCTGGTCAGCTCGATGTTTATTTCCCACATACTCACTGAAGGAGCTCCGCCTGATTCTCAGAAAGCTGTTGTAACCCCTACCCTGTGTTTGAGGTTACCAATCCACTAAATGCCTTAAAAGGGCTAACGTTAAAGCTAGAAATGGGGGAAATAGTCTCCTAGGCTTTGTCACCTCAGAAATAAATGCGAATGTTCTTATCAAAAGTTACTTCAACTTCCTCCTCACCTCAGGTCTTTCACTAGCCGTTTCAGTGGTGTCCCCAAATCAGAAAGGTGCTTAGTCCTTTGCTATTTCTATGGCACTTAGCACACTCAATACTTCTCTCCCATCTTGGAGCACAGTGTACGTTTCCTTGCATACTATACTTGCAATACACAAGAGTTTTCCAGATTCAGGTACCTCATGGGTTAGCAAATCTTGGAGCAAAGCATTTGTTCACTTCCATAGAATAAACAACTTGTTACCTTGTCACATGAAGCCATAATCTCATAGAAAGGCCATTTTATCCTTGGATTTAAAGTATAGGGGGGCGCCTGGGTGGCTCAGTCGGTTAAGCGTCTGACTTCGGCTCAGGTCATGATCTCATAGTCTGTGGGTTTGAGCCTCGGGTGGAGCTCTGTACTGACAGCTCAGAGCCTGGAACCTGCTTCAGAATCTGTGTCTCCCTCCCTCTCTGCCCTTCTCCCACTCATCCTCTGTCTCTCTCTCTCTCTCTCTCAAAATAAAATAAAGACATTAAATAAAAAATTAAAATAAATAAAGTATTTTATCTTTTAAGACAAATATTAAATCCTTTTAATATTAAAAAAAAGTTCCTATAATTTCCTTCTGTGTCTGAGTGCTGAGTAAAATCCTGCCAGATGTTGCCCAGTTCTTAAGAGGAATACTTGAAAATCCTGACAGTAGAAGAGGGGAAGACCAATGGCCCAGTGCTGAAAACAGCCAGGCTTAAGTAGGATACTTTAGTCTTAAACATGAACATCAGTTATCTCACTTACCCATTAAAAAGGAAAGTTTATGTAATCCTTCTAAGGATTTCACAATCCCCATGTGAAAATTTAATTTCATTTGTTGTTGCTTGTATTAATTGCTGACACCTCATACTTCCAGAGTATATGAGTCTCTCAAATTAGCTTACTGAGTCTTATTGAAACTTGACTTTTTACTAGATGTTTTAAGTACAAAAAATTGAAATGAATGATAAATTATGGTTGAATGCAAATTAAGAAAACCTTGCATTCACGTAAAATATAGTGTTTCTGTAGATTATTTTTACATATAACTGGAATAGGGGTGATGATGTGGGGAAAGTCTAGAAGATACAAAGTCATTCTTTTTTTGCCAATAGGTGTATTTTGATGTAAACAACTGAGAACCATTGCACCTAATCCCAAATCAAAAATTATATCTTTAATCACATCTTTACAGAGAAAATGGACACACAAACCTTGCCATTAAAGTAACCAAAAACCCAAACATATAGTATTCACTTAGTAATTATAAATGTATTTTTCACTCAAAATCAAAATTCTTCCTTAATATAATACATAGATTTAATTTTTCCCTTCACTCAAAACCTAAAACTATAGTAGGCTTATTCAAATATCTGGTTTCTGAACTGGAAAAGACACTTTTTCAAATTTTGTATCTCAATATTAGTATACATTGATTCTAGATATGTTGTTTAAATTTATACAGATAAGTTAACACCCTTTCTGGTGTGATGCCTTTATTCCATGATCTTATTTTAAACTCTTGGAAATAAGTTACTTTAGGATTTTTAGGTTGTACACTACGTGAAGAACACTTTATCAGTTCGGATAAAAATTCCATTAGGGAATGTCCTACAATCTTTGGACTGATGAACTGCCAGTGTGAAGGCTGACGTTAGCAAGCAGACATGGTTTATAAAATAAATTAATAGACCCCGAAACTGTTAAGAGAATAACATGCTGTGCATTGTAGTTAACTAGCAAATGAAGTATTCTACATCCTCTTTCTCTAGGCTGTGAAAAATATATAGTTTTCTGTCAAAAAAGAGCACAGCCCATGCTTCATAACTACTTAGCACTTGTCATATAGCACCAATTATAATTCCTAAGTTCCTCGAAAACACTTACTTCTCCTTCCAATTTTAAAATAGAATAAAACAACAGTACAATAAGAAATTAATGTTAAGAATAAAAAGATATGCATGAAGGGGTATCTGGTTCACTCATGGTCTCATAGTTTGTGACAGCATGGGGTCTGCTTAGCATTCTCTCACTCTCTCTCTCTCTCTCTCTCTCTCTCTCTCTCTCTCTCCTGCTTCTCACCCCCTCGCACTTTAATTCTCCCCCTCTCTCAAAATAAATAAATAAAAATAAATAAATAAATATAAAACATTCTTTTAAAAATATGCATGAGTGAGGGAGAGATATTTAATGTCTTTTTGGATCTTCCTTTATCCAGAGATCTTTAATTTAACATATCCACTTTATTCATTTTATTTCACTATACCAAAATCAGTTAGGCATGGATATTTAAGTAGGATCAGGAATATTCAGAACACCATATGAATCACTCAAGATTTGTTTTTAAGATTTTGTTTAAGTGATTGATGGAAACTGGGCTCACTACCAACCAAACAGTATAATTAGCTGGATAAAGTCCTGAAAAATAAAAGAAAATTTTCTTGAAAATTGTCCTGATGTGTCATATGATAGGTAGGAGAATAGTTCATGGATAAGCTTGCATACACAGTGGTAGAATTTTACCCTCCGACAGAATTTTTGATATTGCAGGGTTTGTTCACATCACATTTCTTTGTACTTATAACAAAGAAGAATTTCTTCTGTTAATAAATTTACAAACAGACACACAAACCAAAAACCTGAGTTTATGTAGTTTCAGCATAAGGTAATAAATTAGAGTGAATTTCAGTGTGGGATTTTCTTTCATGAAATATATTTTAATGTGAATTTGAGCATATATGTTGAAAATGATTCTAGATTGATCATTGCAAATTTAATTTCTGTCCCACTTCATAAACTTTGTTACTTCTGGGAAGTTTGTCAATGGATTTATTGTTTCCCCTTTTCATTAAGTATCTCTTACCTTTCAACATTTTATTTGAAATTAAAACCAAGACAGTGATTGGTACTCTGTTAGTGCTTAATAAAAAAGCACCTTGATTGAAGGAAAAATATATTACTTCACAATATTAATACATTACTTCATAATGTTAATCATTTTAATTACTTACCTGAATCTCAATTTTCATAAGTATTTCTCATATAACCCTTTATTTAAAGATATTAATTATATTCATGCTACATAATATTAATTACACTAATATCTTAAGTTTAATTCAGGTTTGCATTTCCTCATTTATAAATTGAAGGCACTGGACTAAACAGCCTCTGGTAATTTTTAAATTGTGTCTAATATTTTATATTTGAGGAAAAAGAGGCTCTGATTCCTTTATGGTATGTTACTATGGTTAGAAGTCTCCCAAGCCAATCTTTTCCACTGATTACATCTAAAATCTCTATAAGAAATAGAGAAAGCAATTGTCTGGAAGCATTAAAGAATAAACAGAGCAGATTTGATTGTGAAGGGCTGTCAAAATTCCTATCAGGATAATGTTCCCATTGCCATGCTTGTTATTGTATTCTCTATCATGGCTTTACCCCAAGGGTGGAACTTGATTGTAGAGAAGTGCAGCAGTGTAGAAGGAATAAAGGAACACTAGAAATTTCATCTTTATGTCCAGAGAACCCAAAGAAAGGATCCTCTACAGGTATAGGGTATAGGATAATCCCAGGAATATAGCTGGAGAAGATTTTCTAATTCTATATATAAACCCACAAGTTTGTTAGCCAACATCTCTACACAGCATGGGAGAGACCCAAGCAGTATAATGAAAGCTTTGAAAGCTGAGCTGACATTTGAACCACCTACATAAGACTAACCTCTGAATAATGCATAAGTGTGCAGATCAAAACATTATAACAAAAACTTAAAGCAGTAAAGGGAAGCAAACATGATATTATGAAAAAGTAAAATGAAAAACAGTAAGAATTTTCACCAATGAAAAGAAAGTATTAAAAAAAGTCAAATGGGACATTTTGATATGAATAATTCAGTATGTAGGGAAAAAATTCATCGAATGGTCTCAGTAGTAGAATGTACATGACAGAAGAGCAATTAAGTTAAGACTGACCAGCAGAAATTTTGCAACTTGAAGACCAAAGAAAAAAATTGATAACAAATAAGCATATTTTTAAAACCCATGGGAATCTATCAAAAAGTCTAACATATGTGTAATTAGACTCCTAGAATGAAATGAAAAAGGGAAAAAGGGAAATGAAAAGGGATTGGGGAAATTTCTTTATGTGTAGCTGCATATAGGTAAGCTTTGGAGATACTGCGGTTTCAGTTTCACACCATGGTAATACAGTGAATATTGCAATAAAGTGAGTCATATGAATTCGTGTGGTTTCCTAGTGCATGTAAAAGTTATGTTTAAACTACACTGCATATATGCACTTAATTAACAAACACTTTATTGCTAAAAAGTGTTAATCACTCTCTGACCTTTCAGTGAGTCATAATCATGGATCACAGATCACCACAACAAATACAATAATACGAAAAAGTTTGATATATTGTGAGAATTACCAAAATGTGACACAGAGACCCAAAGTGAGCAAATGCTTTAGGGAAAAATGGCACCCATAGACTTATTCAATGCTGGGTTGCCACAACCCTCAATTTGTAAAATACACAATATATGTAAAAGACAATACAAAGAAGCAGAATAAAACAAAGAATGCCTGTACATATATATTTATTTTATACATATATATATACATACACAAAGCAAACACATCCATACACATACATACACACATGAGATAATGGTTAAGAACCTTATAAATATGGTATAAGAAGTCCATTTACAGATTCCAGAAGCTCAAGATTCCAGGCAAGATAAACCCAAAGAAAATCACACCTAGTTATATTATAATCAAACCTCTAAATGCCAAAGGAAAAAAACTTGAAAGCAACTAGAAAAAGATGATAAGTTGATATCTCAGGATTGTGAATTTCTCATCAGTAACCACTGTGGGTAGAAGACAGTAGAATAATACCTTTAATGTGCTTAAGGTATTGTCTATCTAGAATTCCATATTCTGTGAAGATCTCCTTTATTTTTAATTTTTAAGTTCATTTATTTATTTTGAGAGAGAAAAAGAAAGAAAGAATGAAAGAAATAAAGAGAAAGAAAGAGGAAGAAAGACAGAGAAAGAAGAAAAAGAGAGAGAAGGAGGGGCAGAGAGAGTGTGTGAGAGAAAATCCCAAGTAGGTTCTGTGCTGTCAGCCCAGAGCTCTATTCAGGGCTCCATCCCACAAACCTTGATATCATGACTTGAGCCATAATCAAGTGTGGGACACTTAACTAACTGAGTCACACCAGTGGCCCTGTGTAGATAGCCTTTAGATATAAAGTGGAAGAAAAGAAATTTTCTGATAAAGAGAAACTAATTCCTGAAAACCTACTCTTAGTAATGCTATTAGTAGTCTATCAAGATAAAGTTGAATGATACCAGAAGGAATCCTGCATCTACAAGAGTGAAGACAGAACAATAGAAATACTAAAGATCTACATAAAGATAAAAGAATTTTTACCATTTATGTTCTTTAAAACATTTATTAATGTTTAAAACAAAAACTATAAAAACTTCTTGTGGAAATTTCAGTGCAAGCAGATTTATAATAGCCATAACAGGGATTTTAGTGGGGAGATAAAAGGCTGTATATGCCTTCAGTGACTCTGTATTTTATTGAAATTGTACAAAATTAACCCTTAGTGGATGGCTAAGGTTTACATGTCCATATGGCAATCTCTAGAGCAACCAGAAAGAAAAATAGGTGGTAGGTGCAACAGAATAATCAAAAACAGATACAAATAACCCAAAATAAGATAGAAAAAGAACACAGAGATACATAAAATAGGGAAACAAAAATGAAACAAATAATAAAATGGTAGATCTAAATCTTAAACTAACAATATTTTCACTGAGTGTTAATATTTTAAAAATCCCAGTGTAACTGCAAAATACAGTTGGATCAAAAGGAAAGACCCTATAATACGTTGCCTAAAAATAAATATAGTTAATTATAAAAAAATAAGTTGAAAGTAAATGAATTAAATATAATACAATTAAACTCCTATTTAATAGTGGCTTTCCAAAAAACAAGGATTTTGTTAGGATTATACAGATTATAATTAACTTTCAAAAACCCTCTCTTTTTTTCTTTTCAGATTATAAATTTGCCATGTTGAGAAATGTGGAATAATACTAACACTATAATGGAAAGTGAAAATCTCATATACCCACAATAGATATCAAGAGTGTAAGAGACAAAAATCTACAATTTACCCATTATTGTTAATTAAGACAGCAATTTTACATTTCAATAGGAAAACACATAAATCTATATCTCAAAATAATTTTGTCAAACTCTCTAAATCAAAGTTGAAAATTAATAAGATATTGTGAAAAGTTCAAGATAAATTTAAGTATAAATTCTAAAATAGTCTTTACAGAAGATGAAGGCACTAACCCAACTAAAAATACTAAAAATACTGCATTACTGAAAAACAGGAGTAGTCCATTTAAAATTATGGAATGTACTCATGTGATGGTTTCAAATATGGCGTTTAGTACTAGAAGTAGAATGAATATACAAATCTAAACATTTTGTAAGAGTCAGAATTACTGGCTTCATGTAAATAAAAACTCTTGAGGCTTTATTAAAATGCAAAGAAGAATCACCAAAACTATTTTGAAACACATAAGAGATTTTTTCTTTTTTTCCCAAAAGCAATATAAGTCAGTCAGAGAAAGACAAATACTGTATGATCTCACTTACACGTGGAATCTTAAAAAAAATCTTGGGGAAAAAATCAGATTTATGTTACCAGAGGCAAGGAGGTGGGGAGAGGGGGGCATTGGAGGGGGCATTGGAGGAAATACAAAAGGTATTAGCTTCTAGTTGTATGATAAATAAGTACTAGGGACGTGATGGACAACATGATGACTATATCACTACTCTGTGATTCATAGGAAAATTAAAATAAATCCTCAGAGTTCTCATCACAGAGAGAATTATTTTCTTTATTCTTTTCTTTCTACTTTTTTTTTAATAGTATCTATATGACAGAAAAAGATAAATACTATATGATTTCACTCATATGTGGAATTTGGGAAACAAAACAAATGAACATATGGGGAGAGGGAGAGAGAGAGAGAGAGAGAGAGAGAATCAAATCATAAAAAAGATTCTTAACTATAGGAACAAACTGAAGGTTGCTGGAGGGGAGATGGGCAGGGGGATGGGTTAAATGGGTGATGGTATTAGGAGGGGAGGGTACCTGTAGTGATGGTCACTGGGTGTCATATGTAAGCGATGAATAACTGAATTCTATACCTGCAACTAATATTATTTTCTAGGTTAACTTACTGGAATTTAAATAAAAGCTTGAAAAAAAAAACATTATATGACAAGATGGATGTTACCTAAACCTATTGTGGTAATCATTTCATAATATATGTGAATCAAGCCATCATTCTGTCTGCCTTAAACTCATACAGTGATTCTATCAGTTACTTCTCAATAAAACGGGACAAAAATTAAAAGAAAGTAATTGAGATACAAATAAACACATATTTTTAAAAGTATGGTTAAATAAGTCACAAAGTCTACCTTAAAAGTTAGCTTCAAGATTAAATTTGATATCACCTTGAAATTTGAAGCTTAAACAACTGATGAAAATTTATTGAAGCCATAAGCAAAAGCTATGGACAAATATATTTCAGGTTGAAAAAAGGCAGCCAACCTTGAAAATGTGCCCTTATGGAATGACAGAGTCAAAGATGTATTATAAATTTTTCAAAAAATATTACTAGAACAAATGAATTCAGAAAATAATGGCAAGTTGGCAATTTTCCTTAACATTGTTTGATAAAATTGGAAGCAGGAGTGAGAGTAACTTGACCATTTCTGTGGTTTTTCTCCCTTAAAATTATAAAAGTAATAACTCTTTTTCTTTACATAGTATTGACTGATAAAATATTCAGAAGGAAACTTTCAAAAAGAGCTGTGAAGTTGTATGTTTGGTTATTATTCTGTGACATGACAGGAAAAATGTGTAGAAGTGTGCCAAATTGGGGGCAGGCTGTGTGGGACAGCATAAGTTCCATTTTAGCAAGAATAAGTTTCATGTAGGCAGTTACATGTATCAGTTTGGTAGTCTTGCCTTAAGATATCAAACTTGGAGAATGACAAATTTAGAGGTTAAGACCACTGAAATGAATGATAAACTAGAGAGAAGGTGAAGAAAGACAAGAGCACTGAGGAATTACCAAACTTAAAATTCAAGCAAAAGAGGAAAAGTGAAGGACACATGAAGTGACATGGCCGTGTAGCTGGAAAAAATATCAGGAGGCTGAGGCAAAGCAGAAGAAAAATGGAAGATTTATGAAGACAGATGGTGACTTAAAGCCAGATTTTAGTGTCTCTTTTTTATTCAAGGAAAACAAATATATAAGTACACAATTGATAAAACGTGGAAAAAATACATCAGCAATGACTGAAGGAGATTCATGACCAGAAAATGAAACAAAACAATAGGCCAGATAAAATCCTCTAATAATCTGCATGGCTGGGTTTGGAACAGCTTCATATTGTTATTAAGTCTGATTGCCACAGAATACTATATAGGGAGAAGTAAATGTACAAATTCTCCAAATATCTCAATAATAAATCCTTATTTCACAAGTATATAATATTAGGGTTAAAGAGGCAATCCCCAGAAGAAATAAAACTAAAAGCAAAAGAAAGAAAAATTGAACAATAAAAGAAAACTTGAGAAAAAAATGTATGTGTGTTCACTCTAATATATAAAAAGCATTGAGATGGCCATTTAAAAAATTAGTGCAGTTGGGACAGTATAGAGAGAGCGAGAGGGATGTAATTCCTTCCAAGCCACAGGTCTTGCCAAGGGTTAAAAGTTTCCGTATGCTTAGAGACAAATACTTCCTTCTGAGAAATTGAACAACAGAGAGATAACAGCCTTCAGGGAGTAATGGTTGTCTGGGCAAAATTGAAAGTAACAATTTAAAGCCTGCTTGCACAAGTATTTCTATTTTCCAGGAGCCCTAAAATAATGTTGACCATGAAGAAAGGCATCCTGTGATTGTCTTGTGTCCACTAAGATAATGGCAATGGAACTGAAAAATGTTTCCCCACTCCCAGCTCCTCACCCTTTGGAAAAGTGCCTTTATAACCCTTGCAAGCTACCCCTTCCAGTAGTGACATTCCTCTTTCTTATCTCCCTTGTATACAAGCTATCTCTAATAAACTCTGCCTGTTTTCTTTCTCTCAAGTTCAGTGTTCATTTCTATGGCATTGTGACTCAAGTATCAGGTCTTGGCATCCAGTAACAATGTGAACCACCTTCTGGATAAAATGAAAAGCAATTATTTAAAGTTCTGGGATTTTTAAAGTCTCTGGAAAAGAGCATGTAGCAACTTGAGAAACATTTATTCAAGAAAATCTAAATCTAAATTTCAGTGAAAAGTGGGATTTTGTGGCATTTGATTTATAATCTTGGATTGGTGAGGGTTTCATTTGGGTAGGATTTTCCATTAGGGTCTTGTTTGGGAGAGAAAGGGATGCATTCTAACTGGCTTTGAGTACATTTGGCTGTCTTTGATTGTGTCTCTCTTTTCTGCTACATTCCTGAGCACTTTCCAGGCTGATCCAGGTCACATGCCTTTCCTCGTTCAATGGGAAGAATTTCTGGTGTATTGCTTTGAGATATGAGTATTGTGTAAGCAATTTCTCAGCTGCTGATTTGGAGCTGGATTTGAGACCTTGACCATTATTTAGGTTCCTGTGGTATCTCTAGATCATGAATTCTGGGTCAGATAAGTGGATCACATTCACAAAAACTGAGTTCTGGTGCTGGTTTTCTAATACTGACTTTTGCTCATGTGGGAAATCTGAGGAACCATAGAAGGTTCATCTCCTCATTGATGAAATGAGTAATTAGATGAACTGATTTCTGTTCAAGCTGCTGCATTTAAAATTCAAAGAAACTATTGCCTAACAAAGTCATTGAAAGTTTGGACTTGGAGTTCCATGGTAACTTTATTGTGCAAAATTAATTTATTAAAGATGCTGCTAAATGTAAAACTGAGCTTTTACTGCAGTATTTTCAAGCAGATTTAATTTGAGCATTCTAGGTTATGTAGCTAACTAATCTTTCCTCTGAAATTTTCCACTCTGTTCAATGATTCAACATACTTCAACTCTAACTTCATTTGCTAGCTGGTAAGAAATCATTCTAATTAGCATGTAAGTCAAGATGGTTGTATTCTTTTTATTATTTTTGTTTATTGCTTTGCTTTGAAACACTGGCATCTTTTATATGCTTTCTTATTTTCACTCATTACATACTTCTAACATGAGCAAAAATGTTATAAAGACTTATTTTTCATGCTAATGAGCAACTCTGATGAGTGAGTCGGTACAAGAAATGTTCCCAATTTGGCATTTAATACAGTGATTCTAAATTTTCTTTTATTGAACAGTGACAAAAATTTTGTTGCTTTTTTTTAAGATTCTCTATTGAATCCATTTTACTGCAGTTGTTACTTTTTTGGAATCTTTGTTTTGATTTGAATGTTTAAATGACAGGCAGTCACTTTTTTACAGATTATTCAGTTTATATGAAACCTATAAATACTTAGCCTCCTTAATATCAAGCTGGCATGATCATCACATATGAAGAAGATATTCATGCAAGTTTTAAAATGATTTCTCATCTTTTCAGGTAAAATACGAAATAAAAATATTTTATTTGTTGTCATTTTTTACTAACATTCTGCATAACATAAAAGTCAAATACATAGGCAGCATACAAAACTGAAACTCCTCTTACCACCATCCATTTTTAATAATCAACAATCCACTTATCTACGATCCTTATAATTGCAGACTTAAGTAGAATCAATCAAATTTTGCCCCAAGAAAAGTGCATCCAAAGAGAACATCAATCCACATCCATTTAGGAATTTTTCCCTTTTAATCTAGAGCTCAATTATTAAAGTCAAATTCAAAAATTCATGAGAGGCTTACCGAAGTAAAAACCGAAAACTTGGTGTGTTCCACAGAAAGGAATATGTTGGCTTTGATGGGTGATTTCAAAGCACATTTAAATTGCATTTCACCCTTAAAATAAAAATAAGAAATATACTGCCTTTTCAGTAAGAAAAATAAACAGGATAGCAGATGTTAATTTTTATATTTAAAGAGTCACATAACCTTACATCAAATTGTGAATCATTTACTTGGGAAATGATAAAAAATATATTGAAATATTTAGTCAGATCTTTTCAGTCTTCATAATGAATTCCAACCTCAGACTCTCAATATTTTTTATTCCTTTCTTCACTTTATTAAGTGATGCAACTAATTGAACACCAACATTGTAGCTAAAGTCTAAGGAGAAAAGATGTTTGGGGGAAAAAAACAACTAATTCAAAAGATCACAAGGTAAGGAAAATCAGTTACTGATTATCTGATGAAGTGAATCCTAAGGTAAAGCATCTAAGACTCTTTAGGAAAACATCTCAATCAGCAGGTTAGCATTCAATTTCTTGACTAATGTCATTGAAACCTCAGCAGGTCAGCAGTGGTATCTGTAGTTTCTGCAGCGAGACTCAGCTAGTATATCATCAAGCTATTGCTATGCCAGAATTATAGTCATTCTGTTAAAATGTCAACATGTGCCTTTTTCTTGAAAAAGCACATGCCTATGACAGTAGTCTAAAAATTCTGAAATTATTATTATTAATTTGACAATTATTTTAGACAAGTATCTAATGAAACAACTAGTTAGGTTTTTAAGAGTCAGGAAGATGGGGAGTAAAATGCTAGTGAATTTTTTTCTTGATAGTGCTGTTTTGGGAAAGAGCTTACATATCACCAAAAATGGGTTTACTAATGCAAAACAAGAGTACAGACCTTCCCATTCAATCAGTCACAAGCAGCTCCAGCCAACTGAAAGGCTTTCTCCAAAAAGTAGGGCACTTTACCTGATAAGTTGAATGCAAGTTCAAGAGCAACCCAGAGCACATGGTCTCTGCAGACAAATATCCTATAAGGGAGAATCAGAGCAATATTTACTGTGAAACTTGTATTGTCTTCACGATAATGTAAGTCAGTACCTAAGAGACCGAAGAGGGTCCAAGAGTCTAACAGATCACCCTCTACTTGGAAGCAATCATGAGAAATGAAAAATATTTTCTTCCCTCAAAAAAGCCAGCTTTTTGGGTGTTAATCCACTGTGCTCAATCATTAATTCCATGATCAAAGAGGATGATTCTATAGGACAGAAAGGAAGGACACCAAAACAATGATTGTTCTCCTTAAATGCCCTTGGACAACATAAGGGCTAGAAATCGGTTATAAGAGTGTATTATTTAAGTTAGCCACAGGCCCTCCTTTATCTAAAGCTGAAATTTTATTCCTTTCATTACTTCCCATTTCAGTTTTTTTCTAGACATATTTTAAATTATTGCTTATCAGAAACTTTTCAATGAGATCAAATGACTTCACAAAATACTCTAATATGATACATCAAAAAATATTATCCCACATTTGAATTAACTGCCTCCTATTATCAAACTCTTGTGGGGAAATTAAAGTCACAAATTAAATTTTCTTGAGCGTTAAAGCCTAAATGAATTTAAGTCCAAAGACAAATTCTTCTTTGATATTGATTTGAAAAAAAAAGTCTTAAGCCCAAAATACAATCTACCTAATTTATTAATAAATTATTTGACTTCTAGAAATATCAATGCTTAGGTAGATTTTATTTTTGTTCTTTTTGTGCAGCTACTGCCTAAACTATTTCTAACTGATACGAATGTAGTTCATTTTGAGCTTCAAAAATAATGTTAGGCCAATGTTAAGTCTCTCATATACTCACTATTTAAGAACACCCAAGACTATTATGAAACAGACATTATATGCATTGAATTTAGAAAACAAACCAACCTCCAGGGCCTAGTGCAGTTGTTTTACTAAGATTTTTATCCCATACTGTGTTGCTAAGATCCGATGCTCAGTGATTTTAGCTTTGTTCGTATGCTGTCAATCAATTCTGCTTAACCAGAATCCATAGTTATGATATTAGAGTGTGTGTGTTTGTGTGTGGTGTGTGTAGAGGTGAAAACTACACTCAGAGAGCACTTGAGAGCCATTTCTGCCTTATTTTAAAATACAGTAATTTAATATGGAGACAGTTCTAGTCACTGGCCCTTAACTTAAGTATATTTCATTTGTTTTTCTGTATATTCAAAATTCTTACCTTGTATTTTCCACTTGAGCCTGGTGTGTCTGGCACTCAAGTCTTATGTAATCTTACTAATTGTTTTATCTTAAGAATTATCCTCAGGGGTTTCTTGAAAGTTTTTGAATACTTCTATTGATGCTTTTGAAGCTTATTCCACAGAGTCATAAAGAAAACCAACATCCTCCCACCATGTACTTCTCAAAACAGTTTAATTTGAGTCTTTAAACTCCAAAGCCATGGTCCTACATTGGATAGTCAGTTTAAATCCCAATTAATTACTTAATAAGTCATGTCATAAAGAGTGAAACTTCAGCCTATGAACAAGCCACAGAAATCCAACATTATCTTACACAGTACTCACTCTTGTCCCTAAATGTAGTGCACAATATGTCAAGGACATCTAAACAGTTTGGATCTAGAAGGTCACCAGTGCTCTGTAGCTCAGGTAGAAGTTGGATGCTAAGATATTTGCTATCCCACCCTGCAGATTTTGTTAATACTAGAGAAGAGCAGTAGATTATTTTTGCCAGTGTACATCAAATGATTTCTACACCAAATTCACTTTGTGGTCCAGACTAAGCTTGTTCAGTTTAAGATTAATCTAAAAGAATAGTTTACATCATAAGGCCCCAAGCCCGTGTTTTGACCTTCTTTCCATTTAATTTAATCTTAATGTGGAATTCTCTTTATAAGAATGAATAATAACCCATATAAAAAGTACCATAAAATTTAAGGAGCTGCCAAAGTTCCATGTGATCCACTTGTTTAAAGTCCAAAATTAAAGACTGTAGCAGTTAAAAGCCAACCATGTGACAGAGATCATCACATGGTGCAATATAGACCACTATAAACTTTCCAGGAAAAACAACTACTGCTCCTCTAACTAAAACAACCAGCCCCATTGCCTTGCTTAGCTCAGTGCCACCAACACTTAGTCCATTCCCTGGAAGCACCAGAGCCTCACTCGAGCCAAATCATTTTGATCCATGTAGTTCTTCTCTTAAGTCTCAAAGTTCCTTGATCGATACACAAGTTACTAACACTTCATCTCTGATCTGAACTTATCTTCCACAAGCTGCAGGCTCTCCCTGCTGAGGGTCTGTCTCTATAAAACCTAAAACACAGTAGAACATAGC
Source organism: Suricata suricatta (assembly GCF_006229205.1). NCBI lineage: Eukaryota > Metazoa > Chordata > Mammalia > Carnivora > Herpestidae > Suricata > Suricata suricatta. Next base: position 63,660,543 of record NC_043700.1, read on the forward strand.
AAAAATGAGATCAAAACAGCATATTTAATACTGCTTGGATATGAAGCAATTATGGACTTCTAATAGTGAACCGTAGAATTAGACAGACAACCCACCCAGACATGGACATGCTGAGAACCTCCAGGCATCTCCCAATTAGGCAGAGCCTTGACTTCGAAGCCTCTTTTGGTTGGGAGCAAATCAGAGGACCTGCTCTCTGCAGGCAGGAAGCTTCACAGAATGTAGTAACTGAAGATACTGGTTCTCTGTACCAAACTCAAAATAACACAACAATCATGTTACTTCCCCAGAGGGAAGACTGAGTGAGAAGTGAGGATCAGAGAATAGACATTCTTCAACATGGAAGAAAATATCAGTAATTGAGAATCAGTAGCTCCTCTAATAGAACTCATTGGAAATATGTCACAGGTCATATCTTTACATTTCTCATGAGAGGAGAGTTCATTTCACACAGTCTAGATCTCACAGGGGTGCTATAACTCATACAGAGCCCAACTCAGTTAAACAATAAAGCCCCACTTAACTCTCAGGTTCGTGTGTTTGTTCCTACACCATTGTTTTGTCGGGACCTGGTGATCCAAAGATGAGTAATGAATAGTAGTTGATCTCTAGCTCATGACAAAGATGAAGAGGAAACATACGTGGTCAAAATAAAATGTGCAAAGCTATGGAAAAAGTGTGTCTAAAAGCCAATGGGGGCACCAAGACAGGAATGCAAGGGCAGGAGCAAGTGGTTATTACTTCACATTATGAAAGACTTAACGACTTTTAGAAATAGTATAATAATCTAAGAGGATATAAAACCATAAAATGACTTCGTAACTTTACAGTGAATAATTTCTATTTAACACATAAACTAGTTAATCTTATAATATGTGGCCCATTGTTACTATCTTTATACCTAAGCCACATCTTCCAACTAAGGTGGTAAAAAAAGATGAAGATGATAAATATATAAGACATTAAAATCCTAAATAACAAAAATAATAATATAAATTGGAAACTGAGTACTATAGTCAAGACCAGAAATATAATTTGATATAGACATTACTATTTCATTTGTATACAGGTCTAGAAGACTTCCGAATATTAAAAGTATGCAGAAATTATGCTATTTTATTTATTTGTCTATGTATGTCTGCCTAAGGTTGTTTTTAATAAATCATACATTCTGTGATAGTTTCATAATTTTTATTCTATTATAATTCTGAGCTTTCATAGTTTTAGTAAATATTCTGTTAACCTTCTAGAACTTAGAAACAACAAACTAACATTTCTAAATGTTAAATAGAATTTGCATCTGATAGCCATTTTTTACAGCATAGTAAAATTAGTTCTCATGTCTAATAATGTGAACACACCTATGAAATCTTTAAAGAGAAGGTACATGCTCACAAATGGAAAATCAGGTGTTATTTCAAGAAAACTTTCAAGACACAAAAACACTGTCTGTGAATCCATGCTCTAACTTGCTAGAAGGAATTTGACAGGATCTTTCTCTTCACATCAATTTTCATTTGCTTTTCTGTGGTTAGGATATCTTAGAGACAAAGATAAATCAATATGGACATCTATCATTTAATAAATTTTTAATGAGCATTATTTAAAGCAATGGGAGAGGGAGATATGGTGAAGTGAAGGAAACAAAAAATGTAAATGACAACTTCCTGCTCTTGCAATGCTTTGACCACATAATATAATAGGAAGAAGAGCTATACTTAATTGGCAGAAAAAAAACAACCCAAAGGTTGTAAAATTACACATCTCTGTGATGGAGACAGGTTACATAAAAGCAGCAGGGTGTCACACACAAGGACTAGTATAAAAAAGTAACAAATTAAGAGTGTGTGTCCATCTTAAATTATTAAGTCTAATTTTTTATGTTGTATTAGCTGAACAAATACATCTGCAGACTTCCAGGGTGTATCTCTGGAGACTATAGCTCTATTCACTAATGATTAGACATGGCAACATGTATTCCATGGACAAATAGAGTAGACTTGCCAGGCTTCTGTTTGCATGAGAGGTTTAAAACACTCTGATAAAGAGCCAATAATAAGGAAAGTTATGGGCTAATAAAAATGCCCAAACCATAGCCAAAACCAAACAGATCCAAGCAAAAATTGATGTACTGATGACCTGATTCTTCTCCAGCCCCAAACACTGCCAATGTGCTTCATTCCATGTTTGAACCAACCAGCCAATGAAGCCTGATTTGTGAATTGTTCTAAATCTTGATTACAAGAAACTGGGAACTATACCCATGGTAACTGGTCACTGAAAGCACTGCAATCAGACTTACTCTATCTAGAACAAAATGTGTCATGCCTACCAACATAAAGAGCTCTTTTCTGGTCCCATTAAATTTCTCATTCCCCATCTGCCTTGACTTCAGCTGACTTGGGGATTCAGGAGGAGGCTGAGGTCAACCTGTCCCAATTCATACTTTCTGAATATGCTGAAAAATATCAAGAAGGCTACATATTTTAACCAAAGATTTGAAGATATTTGAAGTTGCAGTTTTATGGATACATATACCAGTGGTGGGCAAGACCTTGGCAGCATGTGGAAAGAAGAGTGAGCGCTTGAGCCCTGAGCACATCCTGCACTGTGAGGAGTATCCAATGAAGTAGTGAATCATTGGAGTAGAAACCTTTTTGGCCCTTTTTTTCTTTTGGAAAAAAGAAAAAAAAAAGATGCTACCTTACCATGTCATCCTTGTCCCCTAACCTCTGCTGAAGCCTCACCCCAGGATTCCCAGACTCCCAGCTCAGAGGTATCAGGCAGCTGTGATTCTGATCTTTGAATGCTGACTAAACAGCTAGGACAAACGTGTACTGAGCAAATGTGTATTGCAGAAGACAAATGAGGTTAAAAGAATTTTGTGTTGTTATGTTTTTTCTGTATATAAGTTCTTGGTAGAAATTGAAGTATGTCATATGCTTGTAATTCCCCAACTCACAATACCTGAGCGGATCATCCCACATGGGAAAATCTGCAGATAGAAAAGTTTACATGCTTTTGAGCTGACCTCCCCTACTTTTTGCCACCAGTGGGTGTTAGGATACAGCACAGATACCTCTAACCTTTGAAGTCCCCTAATCAGAGAAAAACTCCTGTCTTTCTGACTTTTTAACGCCAAAAGAAAAATGGTATGTACAGAAAGACAGCATACAGAGGAAAACAGCCCTCAGCCAGAGGCATCTATTTGGAGTGCTGGCCTGGCTGCTAGCTCTGCCCTTTTTGAAACACTTACTGCTGATCTTTTGCTGGAATGAAATGCTTGACTTAAACAGGCCTGGTGACTCTCCAGTATGAACAGCTATTTTTGGGGGGACTCTAGGGCTGACAAGGGAAAAAGAAAAAAAAATTGCTTTGCTTGTCAAATGGGATTAGTATATTAAGGAATACAGCTCATCCATGGCAGGAATGAGCTTCTCTTTACATAAGAAACTGGCCCTGCGTGGGTAAGTGGGTCAGTCGGTTAAGTATGCTATTTGACTCAGATCATGATCTCACAGTCCATGAGTTCAAGTCCCACGTCAGGCTCTGTGACTAAACAAACTTGGGGCTTGGAGCCTGCTTCAGATTCTGTGTCTCCCTCTCTCGTTTCTACCTCCGCTCCCATGTTTGAGGCCTGTCTCTGTCTCTTCTCTCAAAAAAATAAATAACTATTTAAAAAAAAAAAGAAAGGAAAGAAGTGGCCTTGATCTTTTAAATCCCACTTTATATCCCACTTCAGTAGCTGAAGCAAAACTAGAGCTACTGGCTATTCAGGGACCTCTAGTTTAGAGGTTCCTCTAAGTCACGGGTCTGTGTGTTTAGTTGAGCTGAAACTACATAATGTATGCTGTAGCTTTTCCAGTCTTCAGAATTAGCTATGATTTGTAACTATGAGTAGTTATCAGAAACATTCAAGTTTTTAAGAAAATATTTCAGGTGCATGCTCCGTGGGCAGTTTTACCTTTGCAGGAGTTATTTCATTAGAAAGAGTGATATTAAATTTGTCTGTAACGTTAACTGAAGTGATAAATGATAGTACCTCTGCCCTTGAAGGCATTCAGGTCAGCTCCAACTCTGGTTTGTTATAAATGGTAGAAATGCTCCAGATTTGCTCTTTGTAGGCCAAGGTGAAGTCTGAGAATTATTCAAATATCTTGCAGTCTTTGCTTTGTTTTTAATTTAATGTTTTATTTAAATTCATCAGTTAGTGTGCAGTACAATATTAGTTGAGATGTAGAATTTATTGATTTATCATTTACGTACAACACCCAGTGTTCATCACAAGTGTCCTCTTTAAAGCCCATCACCCATTTAACCCATACCCTCCACCTACACCTCTAGCAACCCTCAGTTTGTTTTCTATAGTTAAGAGTCTATTAGGTCTGCCTCTCTCTCTCTCTCTCTTCTCTTTCCCTTCCCTTATTTTCATTGGTTTTGTTTCTTAAATTTCACATATGAGTGAAATCATATGGTATTTGCTTTTCTCTGACTGACTGACTTAGCTTAGCAGAATTCACTCTAGCCTCTTCTACATCATTGCAAATTGCTAGATTTCATTCCTTGTTATGGGTGAGTAATATCCCATTGCAGTTAGATAGATAGAAAGATAAATAATAGAGATAATCAATCACTTTTTCTGTATCCATTCATTAGCCAATGGACATTTGGGCCCTTACCATAACTGGGCTATTGTTGATAATGCTGCTATAAACATATAAACATTAAGGTGCATGTATCTTTTTAAATCAGTATTTTTGTATTCTTTGAGCAAATACCTAGTACTGCAATTGCTGGATGGTAGGGTAGTTTTATTTTTAACTTCTTGAGAAACCTCCCTACTGTTTTCCAGAGTGGCTGCACCAGCTTTCATTCCCACCAAGAAAGAGGGTTCCCCTTTCTCCACAGCCTTGTCAACCTCTGTTGTTTCCATGTTGCTATTTTTTGCCATTCTGGTAGGTGTGATATGATATCTCATTGTAGTTTTGACTTGTATTTCCTGCTGTACTGGGATTAATGTTTTGAGCCAGGGGGACAGGTAAGGCCACCTGGCTTTCTAAGATAGATTCTAAACGTTAATGGGATTTTTTTTTTTTTTTAGCTGGCTGAATCTGAGAGCCATGGCAGGCATGGCTGAAATCAACACTTCCGGGTCACCTCACACTACTACTCTGAGTCTTGCTGCTAATGACCTTGATAAGTGCCAGGTAAGACAAACCAAAAATATTGGTCCTAACCCCTGTCAGTAAGAGCAATCAGAATGGCCAATGGAGTGGCCTATAAATGTAAAATCTGATATAAGCCATACCATGAGAAGCAAAGAGCAAAACTTCAGAAACAAATCTTCATGTTTCTTATTTAAAATTTTTAATGTGTATTTATTTTTGAGAGACAGAGAAAGACAGAGCATGAGTGGGGGAGGGACAGAGAGAAAGAGAGACACAGAATTCGAAGCAGGCACAGAGCCTGCCTTGGGGTCAAACTCACAAACCACAAGATCATGACCTAAGCCAAAATCAGATGCTTAACTGACTGAGTCACCCAGGCACCCCACTCTCTTCATGTTTCTTAATGGTCAAAGCTTTCTGCATAAAAAAAAAATCCTAACAACTTGGGTTAAAGGATATTTGAATAGTAAGCATGCCTTGCAAGTTGGAGACCTGTTGAGATTTACAAGGTTATCTTTCCCAGAGCCATTTATTTGTTTGCTTTTAAAAGTGTTGTAAACATTTAGAGAGCGTCCCTATTTTCCCAGGAAGAATACCCTTATAAGATAAGGACTTTCTTCCTTTCTCAGGAGGGCAAGAACTGCCTTGCAATAATTCTTGTGTCAACTTTGAAATCCGTAATCTCAGACTTCTTCATGGAAGGAGGCTCATGGAGCCCCTCTGCACAAGTTGGGTCTGTCTACTCTCATAGTGTCAAGGAGGAAAACGAGGTATGAGGAACAGGCACAGTTATTGCTATGAGCAATAATAAATCTGATTTATGTTCCAAAGACTTCATGAATGCCTTCAAGATAAATAAACACAGATGTTAAAACTCTTTATTCAATTATTCTTCCTATCCACTAAGTAATTTATTGATGAGAGGGTCTTGGTAACACCATCTTGAAATTTCTGAGGTCTTAGAGTGCCCTAGATTTGACAGCCCTGAGGCTGTTATTACTTTGATAAATTGTTGCTAGCTAGAAATGCTGGAAATGAGAAACCGTTTTATTTTTCCATTCAGTTATTGAAAATTTTCTTGACAATGAGAGTTAATTCTTTATCTCATATTTGTTTTGCAATATCTTATCACTCACCAATAAGAGAAGCCAATTACCTCTTCAAAATTCGGCCTAAAATTCTTCTTAGTCAGATCCACAGGTTCATTGTGTAGATTTTCAGTCTCCTAAGTAACCAAAGGGAACACTTCTATAATTGTTCCATCAATAGATAACATAAGTGTCTCCTTCTCCAGTCTGCAGTAATAATTTACTCATTGTACTTATAATCTTTTTCTACAATTCAGTCCTAAAGTAAATGCTATAATTTTTGTAATTGAGGTCGGATATCTTCACATTCTTATGAGAAGCTTTAATTTCCTCTTTTTGGGGGGATGATTTGTTCTTACTCTTTATTTATTTTTCTATTAAAGTGGTCATCAATGTTTTTCTTATTGAGTTATGGTGGTTCAATTTCTTTTTATATGTGTTTGCTTTATAAATACTGTTCAGAAATAGCTTTATTTTAAAAAAAAGTATTACCCACAGGTTCAGTAGCAGTGACAACCAATAATATTGGTCATTTCCTTAGTTGGAAAGTTGATATTTAAACAACATTATTGAAATCCATAATTATTAATATTTAACATATAAACAGATGCAATAAAAAGTTACATATTACAATTAAAAATTAAGACTATATCCAGCCGTACTCATTACAGAATTTAAAAAGTGAACTTGTTATATCAGGAAGAATGTTCCATTTGTGTGTGTGTGAAAACATACTTACAAATTTACTGGTACTGGAGATTAAAGAACTGGCTATCTGACTTACTGTTTTAATTAGTAGGTTCAGTCAGCCAATATTTATATTTAACCATTCAGGGTTTTCCATGCTTATTTGTATCACATCAGCAGCTATTTATTAAATTCCCTGAGACCCCCAAGGAATATTCTATGACAGTATTAGTGAGATCATTGAAATACAAAACCCTGCGCATAATTAATGAATACAATTTGATGAGTTTGGACCTATGCATATACCCCTGATATCAATACCACAACCAAGATAATCAATATATCCTCAGTACCAAAAGCTTTCCTCTGCTTCTTTGTTTTTTGTCTTGTGTGTGTACGTGTGAATGTGTATGTGTGATAAGGATGCACAAGATGAAATCTCCTCTCAGCAAATGTTAAAGTTTACAGTACAGTATTGTTAACTACAAGCACCATGTTGTAAAACAGATCTCTAGGAGATATTCATCCAGCAATACAGAAATTTTATATCCATGGAACGACTCCATTTCCCTACTCCGATACCCAGCCAACCACCATTCTGTTCTTTGTTTCTGTGGAGCTCTGAGAAATAGGGATGCACACTATAAGGAAGCAGTCCTAAGTTATAAACTATCTAGTTTAAAATCAGATTAATATACATATAACAATACACAAATAGATGAAAGGGAAATGTTATTATGACAGATTATGTGAACACAGTTAACCGAAGGCATGGAGTCATTCTAAAAGAAGGATTAAAGGGTTTTTAAAAAATGATTAAATAGAATTCGAATGTTGCAAATAAGTTTGAAAATATGTTCTCTATGCAATAAAGAACACACCCACTGTCTCAAAGCAATCTATTTCCTATTGGCAAGCAAAATGTACTCCCATCTCAGTGCTGAAAAAGACAATATATTAGTTTACTGATGTTTTCTGGAAAGTTTCAATTAATACAAAGTAATACAATTAACTTTGTATTACTAAGCTTTTAGAATATATACCATTATTGTCTACAATGTTTTAGTTTGTTTTTAAATGACAAAAACCACGGAGACAATGTTAACATATAGACAATATTATGAGATATTACTCTTATTCATATTTGCAATCATTAAGACAAAGATCATTAGGGCACCTGGGTGGCTCAGTCAGGTAAGCATCGACTCTTGGTTTCAGCTCCGGTCAGGATCTCATGATCTGTGAGTTCAATTCCCATTTCAAGCTCTGTAATCACAGTGTGGAGCCTGTTTGGTACTCTCTCTCTCCTTTTCTCTCTGTCCCTCCCTTGCTCACTCTCTGTATTTATAAACTTAAAAAACATAAAAATAACTTAAAAAGACAAATATTATTTATCATAAAAATAAAATAAAAAAATCTGTCAATATTCACACCTAATTATTCACTCTTCCATTCTTATATTCCATATGTGAAATTCTTTAAACACAAATAGTAAACTTCTAATTCAATAGATGTGGGGGGGGAGAAGCTGAAAATCATTTATAATTAATTAAAGATCTTAGAACAATAGGAAAGAGGCAATTTCCTTATATTAGTTATCTATTGCCTTACAAATTCCTCCCAAACTTCCAACATAAAACAACAAAGATTCATTATCTTACATAGTTTCTAAGGGTCAGGAATTGAAAGGAAGCTCTGTTGGTGATGTTGGCCCCAGGTCTCTCATAGGTTGGCATCAAGCTGTTTGCCAATGCCAGTCATCTCAAGGTTTAACTGCGACTGAAGCATCCTCCTCGGAGATCACTCACAAGGATTTTGGCAGGTCTTAGTTCCTTGCTGGTTGTTGGCTGGAGACCTCAGGTTCTCAACATATGGATCTCTCACAACACGGAAGGTGCCCTCCTCTGGTCTTTGACCTTTTATGACCTACTCTCCAAATTACTTCTGCCTTATTCTATCATTTAGAAATGAATCAATAAGCCCATCCCATACTCAGAGAAAGAGAATTATTCTAAAGCATAAGTAGATGTGGATTTGGGGGAGTCAATTTGGAGCAAGTAAACATATTTTAATTGTATAAATAATATCTACAAAATGTTAGAACAAAGTAATATTAAATAATGAATTAAGCATAGTGTTCTTTGGTTAACATATGTGTTGTCTATGTGACAACTTGACTAGGCTAAAGGATACCCAGATAGCTGGTAAAACAGTTCTCTGAGTGTGTCTGTAAGGGCACCTCCAGTAGAGTTTAGCATTTAGATAGTAGGCTGAGTGAAAAAAAAATCAGCCTTATTAATACTAATGAACATAATCCAATCCATTGGGGCATGAATAGAACAAAAATGTCAAGGAAGGGTGAACTTGATTTTTCTATTTGAGTTGAGACATCAATCTTCTCTTGCCTTTGGACGTTAGAGCTTTTGAACTCAGATTGCAATTTATATCAGTGGCCTTCTGATTGGTTGACCTTTGTACTCCGACTGAATTACACACTGGCTTTCTTGGTTCTCCAGTTTGCACATGGTATGTCCCAGGACCTCTCAGATTCCATAACTGTGAGCCAAGTCTATAAAAATACTCCTCATATATATCCCATCAGTTCTGGTTCTCTGGAAAACACTGACTAATAAACCCTCCTGATATTAGGAATGGAACAATCATGCCCTTAATCATCACTTCTACCCAATATTGTGCCAGAAACTCTAAAAGGTGCAATGAAGAAAAGTAAAATTAATAAACAAATTAAAAGGCATTAAGAATCAGAAATAACAAACTAAAACTGTCATTATATGTAGATAAGACAAATACATCATTTAAAATAACAAAATAGTTATAAATTAGACTTTTAAAGATGTGTATGATCTCTACTCTAAAATAATGTATTATAGAAATACATTGAAGAAGCCATAAATAAATGGAATAATATGTCCATGAATTGCAAAACTAAATATTGTAAAAGTATCAGTTATTTCCAAATTGGAATACCTAGTAGATGTAATTCTAGACAAAATTTCAGAAGACTTCTTTAAAAATTGAGGAGCGCCTGGCTGGCTCAGTCAGTTAAGTGGCTGACTCTTGATTTCAGCTCAGATCATGATCTTACATTTGTGCGATCAAGCTCTGTGATGCGCTATGCATTGACAGTGTGTAGCCTGCTTGGGATTCTCTCCTTTTCCCTCTCTCTCTGTCCTTCCTCATCCTCTCTCTCTTAAAATAAATAAACATTTAGAAAATTGATAAGATGAATCTATTATTTAATACATAGAAGTACAGGTAATTTCAAAGAAAAAAACATGATTAGAAGACCAATTTAATTCTATTAAGACTTATTTAGTGATATAAATTAAACATTGTGGTATCGGCACAAGGATAAAAAAATAGATGAAGGTCTGGAAATGAAAGCCTAGATTAGGTGCTGTCATCTGATTGATTACAAAAGTGATACTGCAGTAAAGTACAGTTGTTCTGGGTATATTGGATATTCATTTGAAAACAAATTAAAAAGCAAGAGTCTTGGAGTGCCTGGATGGCTCAGTCGGTTAAGTGTCTGACTTCGGCTCAGGTCATGATCTCACAATTTGTGGGTTCGAGCCCCACATCTGGCTCGGTGCTGACAGCTAGCTCAGAGCTTGGAGCCTGCTTCAGATTCTGTGTCTCTGTCTCTCTTTCTGCCCCTCCCCTGATCACATTGTCTCTCTCTGTCTCTCAAAAATAAATACATGTTAATTTTTTTTAAAAAAGCAAGAATCTTGATGCTTAGCTCACATCAAAAGACATGTACAAGTTGTTCATAGCAGAATTATTTTTAATTTTAATTATGAACAAAAATAAAATATATGCTCATGAATCGTAGAACAAATACATTGTAATATGTGAATAAAGCAGAATGTTATACACAGCACAAAATTTTAGCACCATAGTATGATGACATTCACAAACATGTTACATGAAAGTAACCAGAAGCAAAAGTATATACCATTTAATTCCACTTGCATAAAGTTCAAAATAATCTACAGTGTTAGAAACAAGATTGTGGAGAATGGAAATGAGCTCAAGGTGGACTTCTGGATTTCAAATAATTTTTTGTTTTGTTTTAGTAAAAGGAAATCCTAGATGCTTTTACAAAGCATACACATTCTACCGTTTTGATTTGTATACTTTCACATATGAATATTATTCTCCAATAAAATGGACAAAATTGACTTGTTTTTAAAAGGCTAGAAAGAAAAATTATTAATTCAGAGAGAATAATGTATTTTAAAGTTCCTATCTTTTGAGAGAGTCTAAATTTTTAGTTAAATTTTATATAAAATTCTTGCTCCTATGTATAATTTAAAAAATCTAAAATATTACTTGGCTTTCATTACTTATGTCATTAGGTAAAATCAATAAATATTAGTAACTTAATTAAATGTGTAATTATTTAGCTTTGAATGAACAAAGAAGCAATCCTGAAAAATAAAAAAGGATGACACCCTGTTGAATTCTTAGTCTTCTTTGATACTTTCTTTTAATCTCCTAAAAATCTGCAAACATTTTATAAATTTATTGCAATAATATATGAGGTTTAGGTTTGGAACTAAGCATATTAGAAATTGAATATAGATAGCAGGAGAGCATGTTTAAGTAAAGCCAATACTACAAAACTAAATATACAAAACAACTATCAAATAAACCTGCACGTACCAGAAGGAAATATAGTATTTGGAAATAACGGCAATTATGAAAAAAAGCATAGTATTCAGAAATTATTAGGTTTAACAAAACTACTGGGAGAGTATTTGATAGAACATATTAAAAAAAGATACACAAGGCAGGCCTGGGTGGCTCAGTCGGTTGAGTGTCCAGCTTTGGCTCAGGTCATGAACTTGCAGTTCATGGGTTTGAGCCCCACGTCAAGCTCTGTGCTGACAGCTAGCTCAGAGCCTGGAGCCTGTCTTCAGATTGTGTGTCTCCCTCTCTCTCTGACACTCCCTACTCATGCTGTCTCTCTCTCTCTCTCTTAAAATAAATAAATAAATAAATAAATAAATAAATAAATAAAAACATTTAAAAATTTAAAAAAAAGACACACAGGAATCTAGGCAAATAGGTCTAGTTTGGATCTAGTGAATATTTCTACTTTTTAAGAGGAAGCATGAGAGTTATAGGCAAGAAAGCATTTATAAATGAGTGTAGGGTAGAGAATATAAGGAAAACTAATACAGTAAAACCTTAGATTGGAAGTAACTTGTTTTGCAAGTGTCCTGCAAGATGAGCAAACACTCATAATAAATAATAACTTGCTAAACGAATGATGTCTTGCAATACATGTAGTACATGATGCCGAATGTCACGTGGCCACAACTGATCCAATGGTTCTCTCTCTCTCTCTCTCTCTCTCTCTCTCTCTCTCTCTGCAGGATTGCTCTGATGTTCAGTCTCAGGCTGTGGTGTTTGGCAGAAATCATTGATTTTTCAGAATGTTGGAAGGTGCCCACAACTGGCACTTGTGTATTTTTGTCACTCCAAAGCACCTGTGGGCAGTCCCTTGCTTTTCTATACAGAGTAAGCTTAGACATGCTTTGCTTCATTCTAGGTCAGGCTGCCTGCGGATATAGACCCTTCAATCTGCTGCCTTATTGTCAGCTACAATAAATACATTATATGACAAGAGTTTATTAATACTGTACTATAGTCAATATCTGTGCAGGCATATAAAATGGTCCCCATGCAGAAAATTATTCCGTTGAGCCAATAGATTGCAGTGATTCCATTAGTGATAGTGAAAGTCATCCTACACTGTAACCCTCCTCTTTCTTGTCTCCCTCAGGCCAGCCACAAAGGTTTTTAAAGATAAGTACAGATTAACTTATTTTTCTTTATTTTTGTATTTTCCTTATTATTTCATCTTAGATTACAGTATCGTAATCATTTTTATATGAATATTTTTTGGTTGTGGAACAAATCATCCAAGTTTCCATTATTTCTTATGGGGAAATTCACTTTGATATACAAGTGCTTGGATTACAAGCACATTTCTGAAACGAATTATGCTTGCAAACCAAGGTTTGACTGTAGTAACAGGAGCAATAGCAAAGTTTACCCAAAACTAAATCTAGTGAGCAAATCAAAGGCCATTTATTTTTTTTAAATAATTATTAGATTGGTGAAATTTCTTGGAAAATGACTTAAATATGGTAGTTGTGTGGCTGTACTAGTGGAAATTGGAGGGATGCAGGTATAGGTTGGGGTGGTGCACAGAAATTCAGCTGGGTCTGATATTGACATGGGGTAGCTTGTTGACAGGATGCCTCAGTCTAGTGAGAACACAGTATTCTCTTCTGTCCAAATGAAATGTGGCCTTTGGCTAAATTGCCAATTCCTTGGCAATCTATTTTATATCAGAATTGTCTCAATGATAGCTTATGAACATTATTGATGATGATTTTGTGAAGTTAAAATATATCATCCAATATAAATAAATTGATGATGTTCAATTTGTTATATTAATTAAAAAGCTGAATATCACATATGGGAAACTATTTATTAGAGGCTTCTTATATTCATAGATACAGCATTAAGAAGTAGTTTATTCAAACAAAAAGTGAATCAGCCCTATAAATAGAGAGAATTAAATGATGGTTACAAGAGAGAAGGAAGATGGGGGGATGGGCACAATGGGTGGAAAAAAGTTGGAGATATAAGATTCCAGTTATGGAATTAATGGAATTAATGGCACAGTATAAGAAATACAGTCAATAATATTGTAAAAGTGTTGTATGGGAACAGATGCAGCTACACTTGTGGTGAGCACAGTGATGCAAAACTTGAGGAATGGAATCACTATGACACATATAAAATTCTGTGTCAACTATACTCAATTAAAAAAAGTATTTAAAGAAACTGACTAACTAATATTCTATATACACAATATCATTATCTACAAAGAACACATACAAGAATCCCCAGTAGATCCCTAAAACCACAGTTAGTACTGAACCCTGTATATGCTATATTTTTCCTATATTTTTCTTATTTTCCTACAGTTAGTACTAAATCCTATATATGCTATATTTTCTTATATTCTATGTATCTACAATAATGGTTAATTTATAAATGAGACACTCTAAGAGATCAGAAATAACTAACACTAAAATATAATAATTATAAAAATGTACTTTAATAAAAGTTATATAGAGGTAAAAAAAGGACTAGTTTATAGGTTGAATTAATAATTTTCATCTTTACCTGGAGAATCATGGTCTGCCAAAATTTTATGGTGTATATATATATGAGAATAATTTCAATTAAAAATGTAGTTTTTGTTCAATTACATTGGCCAAAGAAGCAGAGTAATATTGTTAACAATTTCTATAAATCTGATTATTTTCTTCAATGAGCTTGACTTCAAATGTACTAGCAAAGTAAGATGCATTTCTTATCCTATAGCCCAAGGCAAAATTCAGCTCACCTGACTGATCTTAAGATTAAATCAGTATATCTACTTACAAGCAACACTGCTAGAACATTGATCTGATAATAAATAATGTAGCTTGTACTTGATGGCCATGGAAGTTTCCTTTTGCAACATCTCACAAGTACAATTTTCACAGTCCCCTAGGGAACATAATGGGCAAATTGCTCAAGTGAAGAAATAGTCAGTTAAAATAGAGGTAAAATTGAACAGATATTTCATATATTTTATCAATGTCTTCTTTAATTCAAGACCTAAAAATACTTTTATGTGGTATGTGTAATCAATAATTTTTCTAAATCATTAATATCATAAAAATGCCACCTACTAGCCAAAGTATGAGCACATTATGTATTTAAAAGTTAAAAGCAAGTAAAATAATAACAGAACTCCCTTACTGAGCACCTAGAATGTACAAGTCAAGGATAAAGGCTTCATATACAATAATTCTTGCAATTCTAATGTAGTAGTCAGATTTTCAAGAAACCTCAGTGACTAGAATGAGACTTTTGCATATGGTTATATTACATTACATAGTAAATCAATTTTCAGGTACAAATAAGGTTCTTATCCACTTGACTTTGAAGTAATCTAAACGGAAATTATTCTGGGTGACCATAACTTATTTAAGTGAGTCCTTAAAAAGACTAGGAACAATACACACCCTATTGTTGAACTAGGTGAAAACTAAGAAGAAAAACATGCAGCTAGCAGGTGAGGGTAACTTCTAGGAACTGAGAGTTAACCCCAGCTGACAGCCAATAATAAAAGAGACACTTCAGTCCTATAACCACAAGAAACTAGATTCTGCCAACAACCTGACTGAAAAAAGAAACCAGAGATCCAGATGAGAATCTCAAGTCCAGCCAAAACCTTAATTTCAGTGGAGTGAGAAACAAGCAGAGAAACCATTATATGAAATTATACCATAATCAGACTTCTGACCCACAGAAACTTTGAGATAACAAACTTGTGTCACTTTAAGACACTAAAAATGACTGCATCTCATAATAGCCTTGCAATGCAAGTGTTATTATCTTCATTTAGGACAATAAGACAACTGAAGTTCAAAGAGGTTAAGTGAAAGACCTGTGATTAGTACAAAGCTCTATTTCATTTTTTATATTTTAAGGTTATTTATTTATATATTTATTTTGAGAGACAGAACAAGCGGGGGATAGGTAGAGAGAGAAGAAAAGAGAGAGAATTCTAAGCAAGATCCTAACAGTTAGCACGGAGCCCAATTCAGGGCTCAAACTCAGGAACACTGAGATCATGACATAAGACAAAAACAAGAGTTGGGTGCTTAACTGACTGAGCCACCCAGGTGCCCCAAAGCTGTTTTAAAGACATAAATACATATATATCTGTATGATCTCCACAAACACCTTATTGACTAGTCAGAATAAAATTCATTTTTCTCAACTGTGAATCATCACATTATGATAATCCTGTAATGTATGAGAAGAAAAGAACAAAAAGATATCCCTATCTTTCAAGAGATAAGGTTAACATTAGAAAGACATGAAAAATATGGGAAACACTGATCTTTTCTTGGCTTGCTAACTCTTTATTGTTTGTTTGTTTTCTTTAGTGTTAAATAACTTTCCTCTGTGTGATGTATCATACTTTATTTATTAATTCACCTACTGAAGAACATATTCATTGCTTCCGAGTTTTGGCAGTTATGAGAAAATCTATTATAAACATCCATGTGCAGGTTTTTTTGTTGACATAAATTTCGATTCCTTTGGGTAATAAATACCAAGTGGCACATTTGCTGGATTGTAGTTAACAGTATGTCTGGTTTTATAAGAAACCACTACACTCTCTTCCAAAGTGGCAGTACCATTTTGCATTCCCACTAGAAATATGTGAGAGTTTGTATTACTCTATATCTTCATCACTTTTTCTATGGTCAGTGTTCCAGATTTTGACCATTGTAATAGCCGTGTAATGATATCTCATTGTTGCTTTAATTTACATTTCCCTGATAACTTATGATATCATGTTATCTGCTCTACTTTTCCTAGGTTTATTTGTTATCTGTATATCTTTTTTGGTTAAGTATGTGTTGAGGTCTTTGACTCATTTTTCAATCGGGTTGTTTGTTTTCTTATTGTTGAGTTTTAGTGTTTTTTGTATAATTTGGATAAAAATTATTTATCAGATGTATCTTTCAAAAATATCTTTTCTCAATCTGTGGCGTGTCTTCTTATTCTCTTGACATTGTCTTTTGCAGAGAACAAATTTTTATTTAATGAAGTCCAGCTTATCAATTAATTTTTCTTGAATCATATTTTTAATTCTGTAGGCATCACCATACCAAAAGACATTTTTGGTTTTTTTCTATTATCTTCTAGGAGCTTTGTAGCTTTATGTTTTACATTTCAGCCAATTATCCATTTAGAGTTAATTTTTCTGAAGGGTATAAAGTCTACATTTAGTCTTTTTTTTTTTTCGCATATGGATGTCTGCTTGTTCTAGTACCATATGTTGAAGAAACTATCTTTGCTCCATTGTATCATCTTTGGTCCTTTGTCAAAGACGATTTGACTATATTTAAGGAAGTCTATTTCTGGGCTCCCCATTCTGTTTCATTGATCTATTTGTCTGTTCTTTCACCAATACACACTGTCTTGATTACTGTGGCTTTATAGTAAGTCTTGAAGTCAATTATCATCACTCCTCCAAATTTGTTCTTCTTTAATATTGCATTGGCTATTCTAGCTCTCATACTTGTCCATATAACTTAGAACCAGTTTGCAATATCAGTAAAATAACCTGCTAGGAGTTTGATTGAGACTGCATTGACTCTATAGGTCAAGTTAGAAAAAGTGAAATTTTGACAGTATTGAGAAATACTATACTTACATAGATTGTAAGAGAAAAATTTCAATTGTAAGGTGATATTTGAACAGAAACATGAAAAACTTAAAGACAAAGGGATAGAAAATAGCACGGAGCTCTCTCTTGTCAGCACAGAGCCTGCTTTGGACCTTCTGTCTTCCTCTCTCTCTCTCTGCACCTCTCACACTTGCTCTTTCTCTTTCAAAAATAAATAAACCTTCTTTTCAACCACCGTAATCACTCATTCTCTTAGTATTATCTAAATAACTTCTCATTGAATGTAATCTTGTTTGTAGCTTTCTATCACAACAATAAAGCCTCTAATTCACTGGCCTGAAAAGTATATTCTCAGTAAAAGGGTATTGGTCTGCCATATCATCTTCCTCTGTAGAGACCTCCAGGTTCTCTCAAGCACTGTTATGGCAATATCCTTGCCCATAAAACTCTGGAAAAACTTTTGGTTATGGGATATTTTAACTATAAACAAAACCAAATAGTATAATAAACCTCATGAACTCATCTCCTAGCTTCAATTAGTCAATACTCTTGAGCTCATCAATACCTATCCCAGTTCCAAGCTTCTTTATTTTTAAGTTTTTTTTAAACATTTATTTATGCTTGAGAGTGCGAGAAAGAGACAGAGTGCAAGCAGGGGAGGGGTGGAGAGAGGGAGATACAGAATCTGAGCAGACTCCAGGCTCCGAGCCGTCAGGACAGAGTCTGATGAGGGACTTGAACCCATAAACCATGAAATCATGACCCGAGCTGACGTCGGACACTCAACTGACTGAGCCACACAGATGCCCCCCTCCAAATTTCTTTATTTATTACCATTTTATAGTCTTTTTTGAGATAAAGCCAATGGGCATTGATCTTTACACATCTAAACTGTATAAACTTGACAAATTAATACAATTACTTAACCTGAAGTCTTAGATAGTTATAGAACATTGCTATCAATCCAAAAATTTCCCTTTTGACCCTAAATGGTTCATCCCTCCCAACGTAGGCAGCCATTTTCCTAATTATTTTCACTAAGGATCGGTTTTGCCAGTTCTGGAATGTAATAAAATGGAATCATATAATGCGTTTTTAGCTCCTTTCACACAACATAATGTCTATAAAATTCATCCATGTTGATGCAGATAGCATCTACTGTGTGCATATACCCCAATTCGAGGATCCATTCTTTTGTTGAATCTATGAATATCCTTATATAAGGTTTTTTAATGTTCATTTATTTTTTGAGAGAGAGAGAGAGAGAGAGAGAGAGAGGAAAAAAAAGCACAAGTTGGGGAGGGGCAGAGAGAGAGGGAGACAGGATCTGAAGCGGGCTCCATGCTGACACCAGAGAGCCAATATGGCTCAAATTCACAAACCAAACCATGAGATTATGACCTGTGCCAAAGTTGAACGCTTAACTTATTGAGCCATTCAGGCACCCCCTTCTATATGTTTTTAATACAGATATCTTCTTATAACTTGGAATAAAATACCTGAGTAAAGTTGCATGCTCAAATGGTAACTTGATGTTTAAAGTTAAAAAAATGTTTCCAAAACCTTTTACAAAGTAGTTTTATCATTTTATATCCCCATCAGCAATATTTGAGATCCCTGTTTGTTCCATATCTTAGCCAAAATGTTCTATTTGTCCATTTTTTATTTAAATAGCTTTGTTGAAATATACTTACCATAAAATACACTCATTTAAAATGTACAACCCAATAGTTTTTAGTATATTTACAGAGTTGTGTGTAATAAAGAGAAAAACTCAATTTTGGATATTTGACCTAAAAGCTTTCAAACACTACCCCTTTCTTCCCACTCCATTCCACTCTTGTCTTACATGTAGTCAAGGCAATGAGAAAGTTCTTACCCTTCCTCCCTTGACACGAGGTCAAAGTTCAAGCCACAGAAACCTTGCCCTGTAAGTAAGAACCCACCACCTGGCCACAAGTAAAATCCAAAATCAGTTGTTTCTATACTTTTGTCACCTAGACAGGCTTGAATTGGCTCTGCTCTCTCTAGAGAGTCCATAATGTGGCTAATAACCCCTTTTCTACACTTCTGGTGTGTGTGGTATCATCAGTCTCCAAATACAAACTAATTTTGGGTAAGAGACCGGTCCCAACATCCATGGGGCAACTATGAAATATTGTGTTACTGCAAACCACATAGTCTAGTTTTAGCACATTATCAGCTAAGAAAGAAGCCTCTTAGATGTTAGCATTTGTTCCTAATTATCTCCCCTAGTTTCCTGCCCCTCCATAAGCTTCTGACAAATGTTAGTTTATTTCCTACTTATACATTTGCCTATTCTGCACAATTCATTTAAATGGAATTGTAAAATTGGTGTTCTTCTGTGACTTTTTCAGTTAGTATAATATTTCTGAAGTTAATCCATGTTGTAGCATGTATCAGTACCTAATCTTTTCCATTACCAAATGTATACAACATTGTTTGACAATACCACATTTTGTTTAATGACTCATCAATTGATGGGCATTTGAGTTTTTCCAATTTTGCTTTTACTATTATGAATAATGTGATGAACATGCATGTGTAAGTCTATTGGTGGGGATACATTTCCATTTACTTGTCTGCTCTTAGGAGTAGAATTGCCAGATCATATGATAAATGTTTTATGCTTTGAGGAATTTCCAAATTGTTTTTCAGAGTAGTTGCACTATTTTACATTTTAAGCAGGAATGTAAGAGGATTCCAATTTCTTCATATCTTTGACTATATTTATTATTTGTGCCAGATCATAACTCTGTTCTTGACCATTGTTTTATTGCAATTACTTTTTAAGATTTTTTATAAACTGCCTATAAAACATTTTATCTATTAATACATGTTTTTATTTAATTGTGTGTGGTAGTAGAGAAGGTAGAAAAAATAACCATATCTGTAGATTTAACAAGACTATATACAGTTTATTACTCTCTGTTAGTAATGAGCAGAACTCACAAATGAAGGTAAGAAGACCAGAAAAAGCCACCCCACAACAAAAATTATACCTACATGTGAATAAAGAATAAATTTGAAAGAAGGGATTCTGAACAACCTTTGAATCATTCTAAAAAATTTTAAGATAGTAAGAAAAGTCAAATTAAATTATCATAATAAAAAAAATTCAGCCCTCCTTTCAACCCCAGCGATTAATTTATGACAAGTTTTTTAAATTCTTGTTCAGTGATGTTGTTTAGGTCTGTGTTGAGCAGTTCTGTGGCTGTGACTTCTTCCTGGAGGTTCTTCAGGGGAGAGTTCCTTCATTTCGTCATTTTGGCCAGTTTTCTGTTCCTTGTCAGTTTTAAAAAGCTCTTATGCACTGTGCACCTGTTGATATTGCTCTGTTAAAGGAGGCTTATTAACTATCCAGGGTCTGACATTTCAGGAAATATTCTTTTAATCGTGTCTCTCAGTTTCTCTTGTTGTGCCTTTGAGTATTTTACTTCCCTACTCAGTGATATTTGGGACTTGCAGTCATGCGCACTTTGGCTTATTTCTTGGGGCAGCCTCACTCAGGCATCTTTGAGGTGGTCTTCTTTCTGGAGTCTGTATTTTCTCCTTCCACTCTTGCAGATGAGGGTAATGTCCTTCTCAGTTCGATAGATGGGGCAGACGAAGTTTACAGAGCTCCCTTCCTCTCCGCCATCTTGGCTCCTCCTCCCTCCTCAGCCCTCCTTTCAATAAATTAAATGAGCAAAGCAAAAAGATAATATTTTACTTTCTAGTTACTATGTAATTCATTCTGAATTACTCATATCTAAATAGTTCATGAGACAGTGGGAGGAAAAAAGACAACTATGAGTCTTTACGAGCACTTGGCAAAAAAAAAAATTACTTAGATCCCTAAAAATGATTTCTTGCTCTAAGAAATAAAGCAATAAAGCCAAATTATACACTGAGACAAAATAATCCGAGTAATATATTATTTACTGAGGCAAAATCTCTAATACAGATCATAACTGGTGATCCAATGGTTAGTAGATTCTCTCTAATATCTCAACTTCTCTCAATCAATAGCTTAAAATATTTCAATAAGACCACAAATATCCATTTGTTTTGAATGAGATGAGTTTATATACATAAAGTTCCCAGAGTTTCTATTTCACTTTTTAACTTATGTGTGTGTGTATACATATGTATGTCTCATGACATTTATCACATTATAAGAAATAATTAAAAACTAGATTAAAATAATATGTCTCCATGGAGTTGTTGGTTAAAATGTTAAAGTATCTATATATGAAAAAACATTTAAAATATAAATATTTTTTTATTTTTAGGTATTAAACTATTTTCTATATTTAGGTATTAAACTGTTGGTTAAAATGTTAAAGCATCTATATATGAAAAAACATTTAAAATATAAATTTTTTTTATTTTTAGGTATTAAACTATTTAGGTATTAAAGTATTTTCTCCCTCATGTACCTAGCTTTATAGGGAGTGCCTAAGAACCCAAGTAGATTTATATTTAACATACTATCTTAAGATTCAGTGTCTGAGTTTTAAGTTAAAAAAGAAAAAATCATTGTTAGATTTAACACATTTATTATTTAAGTGATTCTCTTGTGAAAATACTGTGATAAATCATTGTCAGATATTATTGTTTATCACTTACATGTAAGAGACAAAAACATGATTAAAAATATTCACAGAAGTTTGAATACTACTGCATTTATTTCATTTTTAATTAAATTATTTA
Organism: Suricata suricatta; assembly: GCF_006229205.1. Taxonomy (NCBI): domain Eukaryota; kingdom Metazoa; phylum Chordata; class Mammalia; order Carnivora; family Herpestidae; genus Suricata; species Suricata suricatta. The sequence continues at coordinate 63,682,508 of NC_043700.1, forward strand.
TTTCAATTTTTCCCATAATGGATGGCATCTATTTACTAAAGAACAGTGATTACTTTAAATTAAATTTATCTGTGTGCATATGTCCATGTTTGTTTCATTAAACACATTCAATGCACAATGAAAGGAGAGCTTTTCTTTCATTTTTGTCATAATGAAGTTTGAATCAAATCTGATGGATACTATAATAATATGGTTTCCTTCAAAGGGTACCAAATACTCTTTGATCAGATAAAAGGTGATCAAAGTCTAAGCCTGTTTTTAAAACCCATGAAAATATTAGCTTCAAGTGTTCTTTTTATTTTTCCTTGAGTTGGTCTTTTGATGATCCATTTTACTAAAAGAAAAGATAATGGTCACTAACATAGAGGACATAGCTCTGGAAACACCATGTAGGTGATATGTCATTACAAGTAGATTCATAGTGGTACTGAAAAATCAGCACTTTGAAGTGAAAGTCATCAATGAGCTTAGGGCATATGTTCCCTTCAGATGTCACGGTGCTTCATTTATGTTAGTCAGGGAATTCATTTTTTTTTTATGGTTGGATTTTGCTGCTGTTTATATGCTTGTTCGATTTGAGAATATCTTAAATTTAAATGAACATATCAGTGCTAAGGCAGTCAGGAAAGACTGAGTTTATTCCTAGATAGAATGGCAAAATATTATATCAAATTGCAGACCACAGCTTTCAGCAGCTATCAACTCACAAAATTGCCAAAGCCAATAATGATCCCAAAATGCCTTTGCTGATGTTCTATCACACTTCCGTTTCATCAGCAAACCAAATTCTGTTCATAGATATCATTCACTAATGTACTTTTATAAAGCCAGCCCACACTAGATTTAGAAAATTTCCAATTCAAGTTTTTTCTAGCTACCCACACTCCATCTTGTCATCCTCCCTAAAAGAAAAATATGCATCTTTAGATTTTAATGGTACAGTATATGTTACAGAGTGAAAAATAATCCTCACAACTAAAATAGAGATATGAGAACTATTTGTAACTTCTTAAAAGATAAAGTGTTCCAATATAGATGATTTCAGTGCTATATTTGACTTATGTTCCCCTATATGATAGAAGCAATGTATACGGTTTTATTATTTGGGGGAATGAGAGAATAGTAAATCTTATCTACAGTTTTTTAGAACAAATAATGAAAATATTAACCATCTATGAAGTGATGAAATTCTATTAAATAACATCTCACTTCTCTCTTTCCACTCATCACTCTCTCTTTTTCCTGTGCACAAACACGTAGTGTAGTATTATAAAAATTATACAAATTAGCAAAGCTGGCTCTGAATAACTAGGCTGTTTCTCTGTGTCAGTACAGTACCACATGTTTGTGTATGTTGTGGAGGAAATTAAAATAAGTACTAAAATTTATAATTTTTTCTACTACAAGAATTTAGACATTATTACTCATCCATGAATCTTAAGAGTAATCCTATTCTTTGGGTCTGTGGATTCCTTATAGTGTTGTCTGGGGGGAGGGGCGGTGCTCTGGGTAGCACAGCCGGTTAAGCGTCTGACTTCTGCTCAGGTCATGATCTATTTTGCGAGTTTTAGCCCTGCTTCGTGGTTTCTGCTCTAAGAGCTGAGCTCACTTTGGATTCTCTGTTCCCCTCTCTCTCTCTGTCCCTCCCCTGCTGTGTCCTCTCTCTGTCTCAAAAATAAAATAACCATTAAAAAATAGTGCTCTGGCCTGCCTGGGTGGCTCAGTTGGTTAAGCATCCAACTTCGGCTCAGGTCATGATCTCTCGATTCATGGGTTCGAGCCTTGTGTAGGCTTTATGCTGACCGCTAGCTCAGAGCCTGAAGCCTGTCTTCGGATTCTGTGTCTTCCTTTCTCTCTGACCCTCCCTTGCTCACTCTGTCTCTTTCTCAAAAATTAAATAAAACATTAAAAAAAAAAAAATAGTATTCTGTGAAGCTTCAGTATAGCGTGGAAGAGTCTTCAGTCCACTGAAAGGGATGTACACAATATATAGAAACAAGCAAGCAGAGTAGCAAGCCCAATATTTTCAGTCTATACAAAGCTAACTTATTTTTAACTCTTTCATGTATAATTGAGCCCCACATTTAACTTTTACATATTTTTTAAAAAAATTGAACAGTCTTAAATTTACTGAAAGTTGTGAGGACAAAGGCTTCTCATGTGCCACAGATCCAGTATTTCCTAGTTTTAACATGTTACTTTAGTATGGTACATCTGTCACAACTAATTAACCAAGTTTGACACATTCTTATGAACTAAAACCAATACTTTATTGATATTTCCTTATTTTTTACCTAATGTTATTTTTCTGTTCCAGACTCCTATTCAGCATTCCACACTAGATTTAGTATTCAGCTATACTTAGGTTCCTTGTGGTTGTGACAGTTTCTCAGAGTTTTCGTATTTTTATGACCTTCACAGTTCTGAGAAGTATCAGTCAGATACTGTCTAGAATGTTCCTCAATTTGGAATGGCTAATTTTTTTTTATGATTTGCCTGGAGAAATGTCATATAAAACACCATGTTCGTAGGATCATGTCAAGAGTAACTCCTACCAACATGACTTACCAATGTTGATATTAACCTTCATCCCTTGGCTCAGGTTGTTTGTCATATTTACTCATGTAACGTAACTTTTCATCCAATCTCATACTTTACTCTTAGGAAAAAGTCATTATGAGCAGCCAACGCATATGGAAGGTTTTACATTCTTGAGAAGGGAGTATTCTACATTAATTATTTAGTGTTCTATGTGGGATATTATTTATTTTTTTAATCTATCTATCCAATCAATTATTTATATCAGAATGAACTCATTAGAATTTAATTATACTCTGGGTTATAAGCCAACACTATTTTATTTATTATTATTATCATTTAATTCAATAATTTATTTTTTGCTCAAATTCATCCAGCAGCTTATAACTGCTTCACTGGCTCCTTTGTCCCTTTGACATACTCATATCAGTGTGTGTGGGTGTGTGTGTACTTCCTTACTTCCTGACACACAAGAAAGTATTTCCTATCCCAGTCCCAGAATCATCCAGGAATTCTTGATTTCCTTTATTGGGGCATGGTATTATAAAACCCATATCTACTTGTTAGACGTGCTTGTTGATACTGGAGGGTCCACGTTCAATTTAAGAGAAAGAACAAAAAAAATCACTGCTTGTACTATAAAATTTAAATGATTGGTGTACACAAACTTAATCTATTCTGTGTGTGTGTGTGTGTGTGCGTGTGTGAGTTAATCACATATCAGACAGCCAGTTTTTTAATGTCTAACCCCATTAGAGCATAAATTCTGGACCCCAAAGTGATCCAACCTCTAGATTTTTCTCCATCCTCTATCCTTCTTAAAATTTTCAATTTTTCTTGCAACAGGGCAATGCTTTCTCCTCCTCGAGGTAAACTAATAATATACAAACACTATTTATTTATATAAGTATAATCAAATACATAATGGGATTAGAGATATTACTTCTTATATTTTACATAAAAATAGAAAAAATAGTTTAAAAGAAATTAAAGCAAACTCACTTGGTTAAAAACTCATCTAATAATTATGAAAACATTTATTTTTCTATAGATACCAGCAAAAGGATTAAAATAATTCTAGCGTAGGGGCGCCTGGGTGGCTTGGTTAAGTGGTTGTTCTGGTTATGATCTCACCTTTGAGTTGGAAGCACACATCTAGCTCTGTGTTGACAGCTCTGAGCCTGGAGCCTGTTTCATTCAAATTCTGTGTGTGTCTCTCTCTCTACCCCTCCCCTGCTCATGTTCTGTCTCTTTCTCTCTCATATAAATAAACATTAAAAATTTTTAAAAACCCACAATTCAATATAGAAGTGTAAATTAAAAAAAAAAAAGAAATTTGGAAGGGGAGAATGTCCCAAATCTATTCCTTATAGCAATAACCTGTTATGGCTTCCCATTTCTTTTATAATCACGTATTTCTTTTAAAACGAATATTCAGCTAACTCCTATTTTTCCCCTCACTTTCTACTTATTGAGATAACTTTTATAGTTTTTTTCCCCTTCCTTACAAAGTCCCTGTGCTCTCTACAAGGCAAACAATGAATTGAAAAGGATGAGATCTCTAAGTTTCAGTTCACAAGGTTTTAAATCTTACTTAAGCTTTAATCTCCAGTGGCACCAAACCCTACTTCATCCCTTCCTTCACATTCTTGGTAAAAGAATAAGCTTTAGAATCTGGCAGAACAAAGTACTCTCTAGTTATCTGATGGCTGTAACATACCAATGATGCAGGCAGATTAATTTTTCTCTAGTTTCTATGAGTCTAACAATTTGAAGGATTGGCCATACACTTATCTTTGCCTTCATATATGAGTAGTTAGAGCATCTGGTACTAGTCAGTTGGCTTTAAAAATGCATATCCATTATTATTCTTATGTCTGTAGGTCATTTAGGCTATTCTGCTGATCTAGACAGACTCATTTGATCCTGCATGTGCTGTGCTGTTCCATAAACCTGTGGTGAATTCTTAGATTGACCAGAAACAAGCTGTTTTAAGTTGGCTTCTTTTATAGATCAATTACTGGCATTCATCTGGGACAGCAGATGTAATTGAACCATGATGTTTTCTTCATCTATCAAGCTAAATCAGCTCTGTTAATATCATGGTCATAGTGTTCCCCTCAAAAAAGTGGAAGTGTGCAAAGTTCCTTGAGGCTTAGACTCAGAACAGGCATAATATTACTTCTGTTTCTATCTCTTAAATATAGCCCAAACTAAAGGGCAGAAGCCACAGCTTCACATTGCAGATGCATGGTGTTAGATCAGGGAATAAATGAGAGGATTTTGTAGTCAATTTACCACATTGTCTAAAGAGGGATTCAAAAAGTCTAATATCAATGCACACCAATATTTAGTTATCAGAGAGAGATACAGGAACAATCAAAGGAAATTGAAACATAGAAGCCAATGAGATGGGAAAAAATTTGAATGCTTGGATCCTCAGTAATGATTAAAGAGTAGGTTTCAAGAAGAGAAAAGTGTTCAGCCTTTCAAATGATGCTGATAGGTCCGGTAAGATATGGCCAAAGAAGTGATCTTTGAATATGACAATGTGAAAATCACTACTTGGGCAGAGTGGTAAAAACAAAGCATAGCTAGAGTAAGTTTATAAGCAATGAGAGCTGAAGCATCAGATACCACAGGTGAGGTTTCAGTCCCATGAGACTGCCTACTCCCCCACTTCAGATGCCAATCACAGATCCAGGCTATCATCTACTGCTTCTGACCTATTAGCTATAGATCAGAGATTCCCCAAACCTCCCTCCTTGGGTTTGATTATTTTCTAGAGGAGTTCATAGAACTCAGAGAAACATTTTACTTACTAGACTAGCAGTTTATTATGAAAGAATATGACTCAGTAAAAGCCAGATAGAAGAGATGCATAGGGTAAGATACGGGGAAAGGGTCCAGAGCTTCTATGCCTTCTCTAAGACTGCCACTCTCCCCAAAGTTTCACCTACTCACCAATCTGGACAAACCCCATTCTTTTGGATATTTATAGAGGTTTCTCTACATTGGCACAATTCATTAAATCACTGGTGGTTGGCAGTTGGATGAACTCAATCTCCAACCTCTCTTTCCTCCCAGGTGGAGGTTGGCTCCAGAGCCAACAACACCAGTCCTTAGCTGCAGTCCAAGCGTTACCACATTAACATAACAAAAGACATTTTTATAGGCTCACTGCTTAGGGAATTCCAAAGAATTTAAGAGCTCTGTGCCAGAAATGGGAGTAAAGACCCAATATATATTTATTATGAACCTCAATATCACAAATGTAATTATTACTCAAACCACCATCCACTTGGGAACAACTGAGTCTGTCCAGACAAACCTAAATATAATGCCAGGTAGAGAAATTGAATCATATTTTTTATCTTTAAAGGATGGAAGGCATTCTGTATGGGTGCAGATGATCATACATTGAGAGGTATATGGTGGCAGAATGCCAACAATTTCTGCTTGCTTCTACTTACTTGAAAAAAAAACCAAGATAATTAGATAGGAGTAAGGATATAGAAAGAGATATTGGAGGTTTAATAAAAGAGGAGAAGTCTATTTCAGTGAACAAGTGAATGGACTAGAGAATAGCATGAGAATGCTAAGCACACCACTGTTCCACTGAGGGAGGGGGGTACAATGAATTCAAGTGAGCACAATAAAGTGAGAAAGGAGCAAGAAATTTTAAGGTAGCAAGGAAGTGACTATAAGAAAAAATCAAGGGATCTGATATGAGTAATTAGAGAAATGACCATCAGAGTGAGTAGAAGCAATCAGGTGAGTCAAGTTCAGTAAATTATATAGAACAATGGAGACCAAGAACCATCAAAGTACTGAGAGTGTGTTGGAAAGTTAAGAAGTGGAAGTAAAGAGTGAGGAAGAATGATACAAGGTCTCAGTCATTTTCCATGGCAAAGTATAGGAATGATTAAGATGGAGTGGTAGATAACTCATGAAGAACAAGAAGTGAAACATAACATATTAGGGTATTACAATGATTATCCAAATGAAAATGCAGATTACCACTGGTCATACAGGAGTCGTGCTACAGAGAAGCAGGAAGATAGGCACTAAAACGTTAAAGAACAAAAGTGACCCATTTGTAGAAGACAGCGCTGAGGGAAGATCATGTAGATATCTGTTGATGAGAAGAGAGTTAGATCTGAGTGTGTTAAGAAGGTGGTAAGGATAATTATCTAGAAATTACAGTGAGAAACAAGGAGGAAACGGATCAATCATCTAGCCACCCTCTGACAAGGGCACATGGAGTCCTCACAGGAGAAACAAATTTTCTGTGTGGGCAACAGAGTGAAGGAACAATTGGGGAAGATAAAGACCGTTTTACTGATGATGGACTGTATATTTCAGAGGCATAATTAAAGTATTTTAGTACTTGGAAATAAATGAGAGATGAGGCAGATTAGGAGCTGTAAAAAGTCTTTGGAGATGAGAATACAAGATGTGAGTGGTGACCCGGGAATTGTGGGCTTCTTATGTTTTTGTTGTAAACAAGGATAACAGGCATAATGGGATTAGTTCTAACAGCTCAATATATATATATATATATATATATATATATATATATATATAATGGAGCTTTACTTGGCCATAAAAAATAAC